>NC_089249.1:157483077-157790262 GCF_963930625.1 Muntiacus reevesi
TTTTAACCACAGAACCACCAGGGAAGCCCCTATTAAGATTAGTTACTCTTTAAATTAGTCAAATGAAACCAGATTGTCTGCTAGGCAAATGCCTATGCCCCTCGAAGTTTCAGAGTGAGCGTATGAAGTGAAAGTCACTCAGTCGTGTCCGACTCTTTGCGACCCCATGATACAGTTCATGGAATTCTCCAGGCCAGAAGACTGGAGTGGGTAGCCTTTCCCCTCTCCGGGGGATCTTCCCAACCCAGGAATCTAACGGGGGTCTCCTACGGGGGCAGGCAGATTCTTTACCAACTGAGCTATCAGGGAGTGGGCATGAGGCTGCGATTAAGTGGGAAAGTATGTAACCTCCATGGAATAGCATGGTTTTAGCCAATGGCTGCTTGTTTCTTTACCTTTGTACTAGTTTTCTCTACCACCACCATTACTGCTACCAAGCCACCATCCTTTCCTGCCTGGATACTGCAGTAGCCTTTTAATTGGTCTCCCCACCCCACCCCAGTTCCCCTCTAACAGCATATTTGGGGCTATGAAATTTCCTTTCAGACTTTTCCTATGACTGCATTGTTTGGATTTTAATATGTGCTATTCTCACCTTTATGATTTTATAGTCTGAAACTATAATTATCCTCTAATTTTAGTTACGTAGATAAACGACTTAAATCTTCAAGTGCTTGTTTCAAAATCTGGTCCAAGAACGTATTCTTATACAATCACAAATTTATGAACGTTTTTTAATGTTATGTTTTTGTTTCAATAGTAATCTTAAACATATTCATTTAAACATATTGTGGATCACTTAAATGACCTCCTGATATCATATGTATCAGAAACTTGGTATTTAGAGTCTTCATTTGCATTTATTATCAAGGAGTTCTTTAATCTTGAGATAAGGTAAAAAATGATGTAGCCTTGATAAATAAGTACAGTGTTTGGGCCTGTTGGTGACATGGACTGCTACATGAAGGAATGCTTGCACTTCGTTCAGAAGAAAAAAAGTAGTGGATGGATTTAGCCATCACTGCTCAGGCACACCAAACCCAAAGACCTACAGTCTTTGGTCACATTCATGGTACAAGTGTTGCGTTTCAGCAAAACAATGTCTTTTTTTACATTTGATTAATGTAATGAATTTGAATTTTTATTTTGTAGCTCTGTTTGAATTTTTATTAAAATACTTTGTTTTACAGTTATATGAGAGATACAAGTCTAAGGAATTTACACCTGCTTGTACTAAATGACATTATAATAAAAAATTAAAATCAATTCTGGGGGCCCACAGAGCTTTATTCCTTTAGGAGGAGACCACTTTAGCCTCCTGTATCCTGCAAAATCCTTCCCCTGCCTCATACGTCTCAGTATTTCCCATGGGCTTAAAACCAGCCAAGCCAGTCCCTAGCAGTAGAGGGTTCTCCATGTGGTCCATTTTTTTCTTCTCCCTTCCCAGGTGAAGCACAACCCTGAAGATTACCTGAAGGAGGTTCTCTACTGACATGCTGGCCTGTGGCCTTGCCAAGGACGTCACTTTCCTAGGTACTCAATTTTCTACCTGCCAGGGTGACAGTGGCCACTTTCTTGAGCTGAATTGAACAGGCCCTCTAAGCACTCTAAGCAGCTCAGCACCATTGTGGGCCCAAAGTCATTCTTTCCGGGGGTTCCAAATCTCCCTGAGTCAGGAAGCAGCCCCTCTCAGCTCACCTATGAGTAACTCCTTATTCTTATAAGAACTCAGGACTATTCCCCTAGCTTAACTCTCCTACCCAAACAAGCATCCCTCATTTCTATAACACTGAGCCTCCTTCCAAGTTTCCCAGTAGGTAGGTAGGGTAGGCAGGAAGTGTGTACTGAACCCAGGAAACAGTCTCCCATTCCCCTCGTTCTCAACCACCCCTAAATAAGGAATACAGAACACAGTTTTGACACAATCATTTAGTTGTCAAAATGCAAACTTAGTTTCTCATGCTAAAATAATCATCTTAGTTTCAGGTAATGCAAAATTTCCCCCCAAATTGACCTCGACTGAAACAAAGAAATAAACCAAAAGGGAAGATTGGAATCCCAGGAGCACAGGATCCAACACAGAATAGAGATGGAGGGAATACCAAGGAAAACAGTAAAGGGAAATCCCAGGGCCACATCTGGGCAGCAGACATGGAGCACAATCAGCCCAGTCTGAAGCTGAAGGACAGAAGGCTCTGCGAGAGATGCCCCCGGGAAAGGAAAAACATGACCACAGATTTCCTGATAGGTTTGACTTCATGAAAAACTGTGCTGTTGGAAGATATGGGAACAAGCTTTAGCCACAGGTATAAAGCTAAGCAAATGAAAAAAAAAAAATATATAAGGCAATAACTCCAGGAAAATTCAAAGTTGCACCAAAAGGAAAAAAAAAAAAAAAAGAAGGAAGCCTAGTCATGGTACACTAGCAACTTATTGAAGAACAAAATTTATGTGGCATTAGTCATGTAAAAGGGCTTCCTTGTTGACTCAGTGGTAAAGAATTTGCCTGCTAACTTGCAGGAAATGCAGGTTCAGTCCCTGGATTGGGAAGATACCCTGGAGAAGGAAATGGCAACCCACTCCAGTATTCTTGCCTGGAGAATCCCATGGACAGTGGAACCTGATGGGCTATTTAGTCCATGGGGTCACAAAAAGTCAGACACAACTTAGTAATTAAACAACAAGAAGAAGTAATGTAAATCCTAGAAACTAATTTAACCAAACGTTGGTAATTTCAGGTGGAGTGGGGAAGAGAGAGATTTAGAGGTAAATGACCATCTATCATAATAGGAAGTTAATCATTCTGTTCTAAGAGAGAATAGTATAAGCATGGAAATAGGAAAGTAGATCCAAAAGAGACAAATATGAACTGAAAATAGATGCTTCTAAGAAACGAAGCACATGTCCTAAGGTCTTTGATTGCTATTTGACTTGTTAGGTTATGTAACTGTTTCAATTTAATAAAAACAAAACTTAAGTGTTAAAAAATGTATCTTCAGAGTAAAGATGATATCAAGTTTTCTATAAAAATGAAGGGGTAAGTATTTGCTTAACATTTCTGAAGACTATTGAAATTATTTCCTCTAAAAAGAGGGCAGAGGAAATTATATTGAAATCTCACTTCTAGAAAAAAAAGTGTTTGGTGCTTTAAAGACAGAATTGAATTAAGACTTTTGCTTTGTTTTTTTCAACACCTCCCAAAGTGTCAAAATTCTTAGGATGCTCTACGACATGTAGCTTTCCAGACAATGAACTCTGTAAGTGCATAAACACTCTCATTTGTATCCCTATTGGTCTCAGAGCCCAGCACAAGGTCTGGCACACAGTCAGCCCTCCATGATGTTGAATACAGGAAAATTAAAGAAGCATTTTTAAAATAAAATCTTTCTGACTTTCTAGGTCAGTATTTACCTTTCTGGTATTTCCATGCAGACATTTCTCATCTCCTCCCCACTATTTCAAGATCCCAGGGACAGAGACTTGTATGGCAAACGAGATTTGAATTCAGAATTCAAGAAGCACTTCCCGACTTCAGCCAAGTAAGAAGGAACTTCTTCCTGTCTGTGGAAATTTCTTGAATTTGAAAGGAATTTATCATGAAATTCTGTGAGGCAGAAGGAGGGACTGTAACACCATTTGAAGCAGAAGCGAGTGTGCATTTTGATCTCCGCGGGGCTCTATTCTGTAGAGAACTGAGGGTGGGATCTTCCCTACCTGCTTGGCTGCAGGGAGGGGTGATTTTCTCATTGGACCAATGGGGACTTAGTCTCCACCTCCATGTCTTTCAGCTCTACTGCAGATCAGTGGGAGGACTGCAAGTGAGAATGGGTAAGAAGGTGCCAAAGTACTGTCAGCCCAATCATTATTCAGTAAGTCAGGCACAATATTAGACACTAGGGATTCATTCATTCAGTCAGTCATCAAATATTAAGTGAAGGGCTGTTACGCATCAGGCAAATTAGATCTGACTTGCCCAAAGGGGTTAATAGCTGAGGGAACGGGGCTATTTTTCATACCCCAGAGCTTTTCATACCAGCCTGTGCATACCTACTGCCCTACCCCCAAAGAGGGCCTTCCCTGCTTTCTCAGATTTCCTGAACCTTTCTCCTCTAAGAGCTGCTTACTCCCTGTGCTCACCCTCTATCACTGCCCCCAGAGCGTTAAACACTTGTATCAGGCACCTCCAACATGCAAATCACATTCACCCTGGGCTCAGACACACTGATCCCCTCCCCCGCCCTTCCCCACACCTAATTCAGGCCCTAGTTGACTGAGAGCCCTGGGGCAAAGGAGCTGGGAAAAGCCTGATGCTTAGCGTTTGGATCAGCACCAGAAATGGAGATAGGGTCAAAGGGCAACTCCCTCCCTCTCCTGCAACTTCTGAGTGCTCAGTGCTGCCCTGTCCTTGGTGCTGGGGACAGTCATGAATCAGCTCAAGTCCCTGCTGCTCCAGCTCCCATTTCAGCAGGGGAGTTAATATGGGGTGCAGAATCCAGCTCCAGCAGTTCCGCAGGGCATGTATGGTTCTCCAGCCTGGTCCCACTCCCTAAAGTAGGGAATAGCTTTTTAAACTGAGTCCCAGCCTTAGCACAGTGCCTTTACTCCAGAATACTGTGCATGCTAATCACCCTGGAATTTTGTTAAATTGTGGACACCGATGATTCAGTGGGTCTGAGTTAAGATTCTGCATTTCTACCAAGCTCCCAGGTACCTGGACCACAGTTTGAGTGGAAGGCTCTAGGGCACTTGTCTCATTTCTCTGAGAACTGATTGATGATGTCTCTTCGCCACTGATCCATAAGCTCAAAGCATGGATCTTGCCCATTTGTTTAGTGATACATTCCCTGTGCTTGGCACATTCAGTGAGTGCTTTTTGGAGGAGTAGCCATTGCTCCCTTATCCATGGGAGCTGGGAATAATCCCACACAGCAGACAAACGCACTGGCCAAATACACTCACCTGCATGCCCCATCTTTACCAGCTTCTGCAGCAGGTGATGGATGGCATTTCACCAGGCCTATTATGTGCACAGCTATGGCTGAATCACATCCTAATCCTACTTCATGAACCTTTGCCCGGTAACTCACAAGGGGCTCACCCCACGTGGCAACCCAAGATCCTGAACAGAACTTCCCTACTGCCTCCCCAGACCACTCCCCCAAGTCACCAGCCAGCACACCAAGCCCAGAGGAAAGTTTCTTCTTTTTAATTAAACTAGTTTTAATTAAAAATAATAATAATCTAGTAAGTCTCAAGTTTTTCAGATGATGGGGCAGCCCACTAACTCTTCCTGAAGTTAAGGAGCCCCTGGTGTTGCTTGTCTCAGAAATGAAGAGCTATCCTGGGGTCTGAGGAGCTCAGCCAGGTTCCAGTCTGTGTCAAAGGGGAGTGCTCTCAGTAGGAAACGGAACGGACAGGTAAGTGAGAGTGGGGGACAAGCTTGTGGGGGGGAATGAAAGGATGACAGCCAGGGAGTCTCACAGACCTAGGAGTCTGGCCTCTAATGTGTTATTAAAAAACAAAAAACAAAAAATCACCCAGGGGAGGTTAAAGACCAGTTGGGAGACAGTTTGAGATCGAAGGTCTGACTTCCAAAGGCTTGAAATTCATCAGAAATTCGAGGTGGGGGCTCACAGATGGTGCTCTAGGGTCCCCAGACATGGGACCCAAAATAGTGCAGGGGTCGGGGGCATGCACAGATGACGGCTCACAGTGGAGGGAGAAAAGCAGGCCTTACAATTCGGGATGGGGGATGGGGGGTTAAGTCCAGTGGAGAGATGCTGCGAGGTTCCCCGGGGATGAGGGACAGCGGCGGGTGAAACAGGTGTGCTCAGTCCACGAGGCAGAGCTGGGGAGCTCCGAGGTGCGCTCTAAGGCACGGGGACAGAGATTGGGGCTCCCAGGCACGCCCCTTCTTGGGGAAGAGGGGCCCGGGCTGCCCCCCGCCAATGGGAAGGGGGCTCACAGGTAGCGCTCCAGCCCAGGCGCGTAGCCCGGCGGCCGCAGGTAGGCCTCCCCCGAGCCGAGGGAGGCGAGCGCGGTTCCCGGTCCTGCCAAGGCCAGCAGCGGCTCGGCGGGCAGCGGGCCGGGGCCGGGGCGCGTCGCGGGCAGCCCCAGGCGGTCGGGCGGCGGTGAGTAGAGCGGCGGGGAGGCGGTGCAGGGCGAGAAGGCGGCGTCGGGGGCCGCGCAGCAAGGCGGCTCGGGGGCGCCTAGCCCCGCCAGCTCGGGCGGCAGGCTCACCAGGCTGTCGACGCTGAAGAGGCGCGCGGGCGGCGCGGAGCCGGGGGCGGCGGGGGGCGGCGGCGCGAGCAGCGCGGGCCCAGGACCGGGAGCATAGGGCCCGTAGGGGAAGGGCGGCGGGCCGGCGGCCGGCGGCGGGGCCGGGAGCACGGGCAGCTCGGCGCGCTTGAAGCGCTTGCGGCGCCGCAGGAAGCTGCCGTTGTCGAACATGTCGGCGGCCGCCGGGTCGAGCGTCCAGTAGTTGCCCTTGCCCGGGTTGCCCGGCTCGCGGGGCACCTTGACGAAGCAGTCGTTGAGCGTGAGGTTGTGGCGGATGCTGTTCTGCCACTTGCGCGGGCTGTCGCGGTAGAAGGCGAAGCGCTCGGTGATGAAGCGGTAGATGGCGGCCAGCGTGAGGCGGCGGCCCGGGGCGTGCGCCAGCGCCATGGCGATGAGCGCGATGTATGAGTAGGGCGGCTTCCCGCGCTGCAGGGGCCGCCGCCGCCGCCGGCCCGGGCCGGGCGCCGGCGCGGGCTCCGGCTCCCCGCGGCCCGCCGCCGCCTCCTCGGGCTCCGGCCCGGGCTCGGCTCCGGCGAGCGGCGACGGCGGCGGCCCCGACGGCGCGACCGAGGGCGGGGCGGGAAAGCCAGAGAAAGCTGCGGGCGGCTCCATATCGCTGCGCCCAGTCATGGGAATACGGCGGGCTGCCCGCGCTTTCGGAGAGAGCCGGGCCAATGACCTGCCTTATATGGACACGGCCCCCTCCCTCTGTGCCCCCAGCCAGGGGCGAGGGCTCGGACCTTCGCTGGCCAGCGCCTCCCCCTCTAATTTGCCTTCCCAATCCTCTTTCAAGGCTGACAGTTCTCTTCCCCATCCGCAGCCTTTCACCCCTCCCTTGGCTTCATCCCTTTGGGTCAGTCTTTCCCAGACCCAGCCTCATCCCTTCTCCATCTCCATTGGGTCAGCCCCTGGCCCAAGCCCCATCACACCAGACTCAGTCAGCCCACTTCCCTTTCCACTCTTCCCTCAACCGCCACCCCTTTGGGTCAATGCCTATCACAAATCCATCCATCCAGAGCACTCTCTGGGCCTCCTCCCCATCCTACTTCTCTCAGCTAAGTCCTGTCCTTTCCATCCTTCTCTCCTAGTACCCCTCTGCGTCCTTCCAATCCCAGCTGGGGCAGAGATGAGAGCCGCCCAGAGCCAACTTGCCAACCCTCAGCATCCTTATGCTGTGCTGGTCAAAGAGGTGTCAAACCCACCCCAGGACGTTAGACAATGGAGAAAGGTAGTTTGGGGGGAGGGGGGAAGGGAAGAGCAGGAGGCAGGCTTTGTCAGGGGAGGATATTTCCTGGCTCCAGGGTTAGCATCTCCTCTCTCGGCTATCTCCCCCACCACCTTGTCCCATCCAGGGCAGCATCCTTTGAAAAAACAAAATCGTGAAAAGCGATCCAGCCAGCAGATTTGGGAACCGGAGTACTGATTACTTTAAATCAAGAGCCCGCTAGAAAATCTGTAATTTGGAATTATCTTCTGGATGCCTCTTCTCCATACATCTTCTGTTCTAGAAAAAAAGGCTCCCTTTTTCACACCTTCACGTCATGCACCCTGGGAAGATGCACAAAACACAGCCGCACAGCCCAAAGTTCCAAGAAGCAGTTACTGGCTCAGAGAGAGACACCCCCCCAAGTGCTTCCAGAGACTGGAAATCTGAGCGAGCTGCTTACTGGCCCAGAAAAGCCAGGCTCACATCTCACTGGGGAATGTTCTGCAGGGTGCGTGCATGCTAAGTCTCTTCAGTTGTGTCTGACTCTTTGGAACCCTTTGGACTGTAGCCTGCCAGGCTCCTCTGTCCGTAGGATTCTCCAGGCAAGAATTCTGGAGTGGGTTGCCCTGCCCTCCTCCAGGGGATCTTCCGGACCCAGGGATTGAACCCAGGTCTCTTGTGTCTCCTGCTTTGGCAGAAGGGTTCTTTACCACTAGTGCCATCTGGGAAGCTCCAGAAACACCAGACTCACAGCTCATTGCGGAAGGTGGTGATGAGAAGGTCCCTTATTCTTTATTAAAATCTATCTCTAGGAAATATCACCACCCACCTCACTGTTCAAAAGAGATGCACCCCTGAGCCTGTTTTAGGAAACTTTTCCAAAGTGAGAGGAAAGCCAGACCTGGCTTGGAGGGAATTAAGGGATGAAAAAGCCTTGTCTTAAAGAGGCTTGTCTCTCCTGGAGATAGGCAAGTTCAAGGGAGCAGGGCTGAGAGTAGGTAAGACACCGAAGTGGCCAAATTTAAGGGAGTGCTCACTCTCAGGGTGATACAAGTGCAAGGTCAGCATTTGAGAGCCAGTGCCTCCTTAAATCTGGAGCCCTAGGTGTCTCACCCCAGCTCTGGCTGATGTGGAGTGCCTGTGGGTACAGATGGTCAAAGCTAGCTACAGCAGCCAGAGGGCTTCAAATTCCAAACTCAAAGCTCAACAGCCCACTCTCCCAGCTCCAATCTCAGCAGATAATATAACAGCCACCATTACTGAGCATTGTGTATGTGGTAAACACATACATTAGCTCACTTAAATGTGAATACCTTGTGAGGTTGTACTATTATTATCCCTGTTTTGCAGATAAGGAAACTAAGGCTTTGAGAGGTTAAAAGTCTTGCCTGACTTCACATAGCTAGTAAGTGGCAGGTGGGATTAAACCGAGAGTTTAATGTGTGCACCAGCACACCATCACACCATGATATTTTAAAGCTGAGACTATTGAAGTAGTTTACTCTAGAGTCCTTCCAGCTCTCACAACTTCATCTGCAAAATTGGTGCCTAGCCTTTCTCTCCTGACCTCCAAGTCAGCATATCCAAGTGTCCATTTGACATGACCCTCAACCCAGTGCACCCCCAACTCCATCTTCCTCCCCATCCTGCAGTGCACATCTCAGCCAATGGACCCCTTGCCCCTTACCACCCAGATCAGAAATATTGGGCATCATCTCAGGCTCCTCCCTCCCCCATCACTCCCCACGTCTCAGCAATCCCCCAAGTCCTATCAATACCACGTGGATCCAAATCCGTCCTTCCTTCAGTTCTCCTGGCCTCAGTTTCACCCACATCATTGATCGAGCACTTCTGTGCCAGGTCCTTTGCCAGTGCTCAGGAGAGACAGAGTGAAGAGATGGACACCCAGGCAACTACCACCCATTCTGAGAGAGACAGGCAGAGAGGACCGAGAAGCAGAGAGGAAGGAGAAGATGGCACTCTAGAGAGATCTAGAGGCAACCACCCTCCCACCACAAGTGAAGAGTCAGCCTGGTGTATACATGAAGAGACCCCATCTGAGTCCCCTCTCCACCTTGCATCCTACTGCCTGGCACAGGCCTTAGGAGCATAAGATGGTGCAGTCACAGTGAACAGCTCACCAAAGAGGAAGGCAAGACAAGCAGAAGCAGCAGGGAGCCTGGCTCCAAGAGCCTAGTGTCCAGGGCCGGTTGCTCATTTGAGTCTCCGTTTCCTCGCTTGCCGAAGAGGGACAATAATGGACCCTCTCGATGTTGTTATGAGATTCAAATGAGATCGTGTATGAAACTGCTTGGCCCACACTGGCACCTGGTAATAGACTTTAAATAAGAGATTTCTTTTCTACTACACACCTGGCACTTCTGGTATTAAACCAGGAAGGGAAGGAGAGAGGCAGAGCCAGAGAAATGATTTCAGCACCTGCATGTGTTCAGCCAGGTGCAGCAGAATGCTGCCGCTATTATCGGGCAGGAAACCAGAGCCGCTGTCTTTCTCCCCTTCTCTTAGGGCTGAAGCCCCTCTCCAAAGACCCTTTCCACAGCCTCCCGGGGTCAGGAGTGGGTTGTAAGAGAATGACTCTTACTACCTCCCTTGGCAGACTGAAATTTTCTTCTGCTATCAATTTTCCAGTCCATGTGTAGAGTCTGGGACATATAGTGTATGTTCAGTAAGTGGTACTGAATGTGTGGTTGGCTGTGCTACTCTTGGGGAGAGTGGGGGCAGGGAGCTGGGCCAAAGGGGTGAGAACCCAGACTTTTCCAGTTCTCTGTGTCTGCCTGGCCCCCTCCTTTGGGCCTGCTTCCCGGAGCCAAGCAGGCCGGTGTCAGGGGGTGGCCCAAGGGCTAATCCTTGTTTTCAGCGTGGCTGGGCCCTCTTTTCACAGGCCCTGGGCCGGACGGGATGCGGCTGAGCATCCGGGCATAAGATGGCCAGTGAAGGCGGCCCCTTTCTCATGGGCCTGGATTCCAGGCGGCCCAGCGTCTGAGTGGAGCCCCTGGGGCGGGAGGAACACAGTGGCTGGGCTGGGCAGGCCTTTGTCTGACCATGCTGGGTGGATATTCAGGCTGGCAGGAGGGATTAATGGCCAGGGATTGGCCCTGGGGCCGGCCTTCCCACTGCCCTTTAGAGGCCAAAGGCCCAGGTCAGGGCACACAGTGTTGATGGCTCCCTAGATAGGAGTGGAAATTCCCACCCTGTCCAAAGCTGTTAGCATCAGCCCCCAAGGCTCCCTGCCCCCCACCCCACCTCTGCAGAGGCACCATGAGCCAAGAGGGGCTTCGAAGCAAGGATCAGAGGGTGGGGGCCAGAGCTTCCCAGCCACTCTGCCTGGGAGAGAGGACTGAGGCTGAAAGTTATCTTGGGTCCTTGCCCCAAGATTCACCGCCACCCTAGGAGGGCCCCCAATTGCCCCTCCAAAACTCTGGAGAGAAAGAACTATGTTAACCCAGTGAGGGTCCAAAGGACCAGCCTGAGCTGTCACTAGGCCCTGAAAGTCTTCCTAGAATATTCTTCAAATACCCTAGTTTGATGGAGAAGGCAGTGGCATCCCGCTCCAGTACTCTTGCCTGGAAAATCCCGTGGACTGAGAAGCCTGGCAGGCTGCGGTCCATCGGGTCGCTAAGAGTCGGGGACAACTGAGCGACTTCACTTTCACTTTTCATTTTCATACACTGGAGAAGGAAATGGCAACCCACTCCAGTGTTCTTGCCTGGAGAATCCCAGGGACAGAGGAGCCTGGTGGGCTGCCGTCTATGGGGTTGCACAGAGTCAGACCTGACTGAAGCAACTTAGCAGCAGCAGCACCCTAGTTTGAGACCACTCTAGAGTCATTTATTCCTGAAGCCCTCCATCACAGCTGCCACAGAACCCATAGACCAGAGACTGATCAGGGGCTTAGGAACTCAAGGAATTCTTGGAGACACCCCCACTCCAGCCCTGACACCTCAGGGCCTCCTCCCTCTGACCTCTAAGACCAGAGCTGCCCAAGATACTGCTCCTTCCTCAGAAGTCAGGGGCAGAGAGTTGCAGCCTGGCAAGGGGGCACACTAGGTGCCCAGTCTGGGATGGCCTTTTCTAACCAGACTGCTCCTGAGCCAGGGATGAAAGAAGCAGCCCCAGCCTTACCCACAGAGCCTGAACTCTGGAACACCCTCTGGGCTGAGTGGCCTGCACCAGCCTTGGGAAATGGAACAGGGGCAGCAGGCCTGACTCTGCAGAGAGAGCATCAGAGAAGAACCCAGGAGGAGGCTGCCCCTCGTCGTGCGTCTTCATTCCTCAAGCACTCTCATTCAGCAAATCCCAGGGACCTATGTCTAGACTGTCCTAGGTGCTGGGTCAGTGAAGAGTCAGACTGTCCTCTGCCTTCACTATGCCCAGGAGAAGGCAGCCATGCAGCCACTGCCCATACAGGGTGGTCAGTGTGTGATGCGGGCAGAGGAGGGATGGTAGGGGCACAGAAAAGAGAGCCCACCCAGCCTGGCAAAGCCAGAAGGCTTCCTGGAGAGGGTAGAAGTCCAGCTGCAGGGGGGCAGGCCCAGGCTGGATGAGGACTCATTCTCTGTACCCCCACCTCATCTCATCACTGCACTTACTGAATTTCCATGTGTCTGTCTCCCACATCACGGGTACCGGGTCTCACTCATATTTGAATCCCTGGCACTTAGTATAGTGCCTGGTACAAGTTGGTAGTGGATAAATGTGAATCAGATGGTCGGAAGGATGGCTAAGTAATGGGACAAGAAAATCGAGGGTGCAAAGACAAGAGAATATAGTCCGTTCTGGGAAGTGCAAGACTTTCAGTATTTTTCTACTAAAAATGAGATGAGCCCAATATCCATGACAACCTAATTGGGCAAAGAATTTACAAAAGAATAGATGCATGTATATGTATAACTGAAGCATTTTGTTGTATACCTGAAACTAACACAGTGTTGTTAATCAACTGTGTGCTCCAATATAAAAAAGAAAGTTAAAAAAATTAGATGAGCTAAATACCTGTAAAATTCTTAGGACACTGCCTGATGCATCAATACTGCTTGTTAACTATTTTAACTTTTTAAACTTATTATTTTTCAATAAAGCTTTAATTATTTGCTTATTTTAGTGAAAACATTGAACTTATGTTGTTTTGAATACATTTATTAATAGAACATAGGTCTTGGTAAGTGGTGCCTATGACTATAACAGTTTTTCTAAGATGAAGAATATATATTTTTCTGACAAAATTTTGTGAAAAAGACAAAAGTTGTGAGCCAAATAATAATAAATATTGTAAATCATGTCAAAATAAGCAGATCAACAATGTGATGAAAAAAATCACTTGGTCTTTTAGTAAAAGTTTGTTATCTAAAAACATTATAAGCTGTTTTTGTTGTTACTATTATTGTTTACTGTGGCTAGTGTAGAGCATCGGGGTACTGAGACAGAGAAGGTAGGTGGAGTCAGATTATAGATGACTTTATTTGCCAGGTTTCAGAGATTACATCTTTCTAGAGACAACAGGCAGGTTTGGAATATTTTTCACAAGGGGAGTGACAAGGTCAGATCCGTTGTTTAGATCAGCGTGACAGCAGATGGACTGAAGAGGGAAGGGGCTGGCGGCTAAGAGACCAGGCAGCTAAGGCCTAGCATATGATGCTCTGTGAATTGAGGCTCCAGTTCTGGGGAAGCAGCAGACTCTTCATACCCATTCACTCCTCACCAGGGCAGAGGGGCCTCCAGCGTCCATCTCAGAGAGTGCCTTAAACCCCAGCTTTGTCACACCTCCAGGAACTGGCCGTCACCCTCTACTCCTTTCTCTCCCTCTGTGACCACGTCCACTCACCAAGATCCATTAGTTCTCTGAGGTTTGTCTCAAACATTCTCTTCTCTTGTCCCTCTGTCTCAGTCTTCATTCAGACCAACATCAGTTCCCACACTGCCGACTGCAGTGGCCTCCTGGCTGGGCTCCCTACCTCCCACTCAGATCCCTTCTATCCCCAGCAGCTAGAGAAGGGCCTCATCTGTTGAACATGGTAGGCGTCTCCCCATCAGCTCAAGAATCAGACCGAGTCCCTAACCCGGCTGGCGGCGGCCACACCACCTGACTCACCTGAGGCCCCACTGCCTATTTCTCCCCCGTCTCCCTGTGCCCTCTTTCCCACGGAGCACACACGTGTTCTTTACAGACCCACTGTCAGCAAAGTGCCAGGTCCTCTCCCACTCTGAGCCTTTGTTAGCCGAAGTGAGCAAACCGCTTTGCCAGCTTGGCTACAAAGGCAGTCTCATTTACTTCTCAAGTCAACCCCTTCCCTTGATCTCCTAAGATCCTAACTAACAGGAAAGTCCATCTTTCCCTCTGAAAGATCCACCCAGCCTGCCCGGTGGACCTCTTCTTGTCCTCTGAGAACAGTTCACAAAACATAGGGCTTCCCTGGTAGCTCAGCTGGTAAAGAATCTGCCTGCAATGCAGGAGGCCCTGGTTCGATTCCTGGATCAGGAAGTTCTCCTGGAGAAGGGATAGGCTACCCGTTCCGGTATTCTTGGGGGCTTTCCTGGTGGTTCAGATGGTAAAGAATTCTCCTGCAATGCAGGAGACCTGGGTTCAGTCCTTGGATTGGGAAGATCCTCAGAAGGAGTGCATGACAACCCACTCCAGTGGTGGTCCCTGGTGAGTCCCCATGCTGAGAGGAGCCTGGTGGGCTACAGTGCATGGGATCCCAAAAAGCCACACATGGCTGAGTGGTTAAGCACTAGAACACAGAAGATAACCATTTTATCCTCCAGAAAACCTTCCCCAGTTTCTCTTTCCTTTCTCTCCGCAGGCCAAAGGCCTGCCAGTGCCCCTGGCCCAATTGAGCCTTCAGCACATGCTCTGCATCTGTGTTTCTCTGTGCCCCATTCATCTTTGAACCCTGTGCCAGGCCAAGGAGCTGCCCAGCTCAGGGAGCTTTGCTGAGTGACTGACTGACTACCTCACTGAATGAATGAATGAACGAACCACCACAAGTGTCTGGAACAGCAACAGATCCGGGTACCTGATTTCCATCTAGGAACCTGTCTCCTGCTCTTGCTGCCTCTCTGCTCAGCTTCGTGGTCCTGGGCTGAGACCCCCCCACGCGATCCTTGCCTCAGCTGGGTCCAGACTTGATTCAGGCTCAGACTCAGACAGTGCAGGCTCAGCCCTGAGGGTGCAATTCCAGCCACTACTAAACCACACACCTGGCATCTGAAGTATGTTTCATATTAAATGATATGGGCTGTCAGTGTTCTGCCATCCTCCTCACCCTCAACCTAGGCAGTCTCAGGGCTCTCATGCCTCCCTGCTTCTCATTTCCAGGGTAGCTGACGGGGAGCAGTGCTGTCAGCCAGACCAGCTGATGAGCCAAGGAAGCCTGGACTGGAAAAGAGGGAGTTAGACTCCACCGCTCATTTGCTATGTGAGCCTGAGCAAGTTGCACAACTCCTGTGGCCCATGTTAGACACATAAACCCCCAGGGCTTGAAGAGGATCTGGGCCAATGATTCCCAACCTAGAGGCCCTTTAGCTAAAACAAGGCATCTGGAAACCACGTGGCACCCTGTGCTGTCTGTAAAGAGGATGCACAATGTGTCTCACACACAAGTATGAATGTTTTGCAAATGGATGTGGAAGCTGCTGTGACTGAGAAATACCCACAGGGCAAAGCTTTGTAGTCATTTTAATTTTTAATCCATCAGTGGATATTAAAAGCACAACTGCTATCATATGGGGCAGCAGAGAGGTATTTGTTAATCCCCATTCTTAAACTACCGCTTTAATCCAATATGCCTTCTTCACAGTTTTGTATATTGAGGTCCAGGAGGGAAAGAGGTTTGCCTAAAGTCTCAAAGCAAGTCAGTGCAAAGCCAGAAATGGAGCCTAGGTCTCCGACCCCCAGCTCTTCCTTCTCTGCATTTATTCAACGGTATTTATTAGCACCTGCTAATAAATGTGCGGACTCTACCCTGGGCACCAGGGAGCCAGTGATGGAGAGCCGCCATCCTAGCCTCAGGCACTGACATTCTGTCAGGGAGAGGTGACAGTGGACAAAGACTCTATCCTAATCCTCAAGGAGCCTGGGAGGACTGGAATCAGGAAGTGATGTGGTAAGTTTCCTATTGTCCAGTGACCACTTTATTTGCAATGTGGATGATAGACCAGAAGGGGTTTCTCATTTAGGGTATTATTTAGGATGTTTGGGGCTACAGGTACAGAAAAACTCAACTCAGAGTGATCTAGGCTGCAGGGAAATATGTTTTTCCCCCTAACAAGGTCAGAGAGAGGATGCAGTTAGGGCTGTGGCTCTCCTCTCTGATTCTCTCGGCTCTGCTGTCCCTCATGGGTTGACTTCATTATCAGGCTGGTGATTGGATAATTACAGCACCCAGAACTACAGCAGTGATTTGCAAGTGTCCTATGCCTCTTTCTTAGGAGAGGAAATCTCCCCTTCCCATACCCCAATGTCTCCTCAGCTGTCATTGGCCAGAATTGGGTCACTTCCCCACTCCTAAAACAGTCACTGGAAGAAAGGAATGCATTACAGATTTGACTAGGACTAATCAGTACCTAGGTGGTGCTAATGGTAAAGAACCCACCTGCCAGTGTAGAAGATATAAGAGACGTGGGTTTGATCCCTGAGTTGGGACTATCCCCTGCAGGAGGGCATAGCAACCCACTCCAGTATTCTTGCCTGGAGAATCCCATAGACAGAGGAGCCCAGTGGGCTACAGTCCATAGAGTCACAAAGAGTTGGACCTGACTGAAGCTACTTAGCATGCATGCGTGCAATCAGAACCTACCCACCCCCAGAATTGGGAATGAGTCACTTTCCTATGAACAGGGTTGCTGTGGGGAAGAAGGTGGATACTGAAAACAAACAGATTCCCTTAGGAAGGAGGGAAGGACAAAGACTGATGTAAAGAGAGAAGCAAGAAGGCTGAAAGTCCAGCCTCAAGTCCACTGAAAACAGCAGCTTCCATACAGCACTTGCCTCATTGTGTCATACAAGACACTCACAGATGTCTGCTTACCCACCAGGCTCTCAGCTCCTTGAAGGCACGGCCTGGGATTGAACCTCTTGTGGATCCAGGCACAGGAATCACCAGAGAGGAAGAGGAGTGATTAGAAAAGCCAATGTATTCCAATAGCAGGAAGCACAGGCTCCGATCTGAGAAGGGCCCCAAGCTGGGACCAGGGAAGATCACCCTGTGTACCATCACCTGGCTGGGTGAGGTGGGGCCATCATCTTGGCCTCCCTGAGCCTCAGTTTCTCCTTTAGAGACCTGAGAGAGGATGTTCTTGCTCTTTAGCCACACTCATCTCCCACAGTCTTCCGTCTCTATCACCATGGATGAGCCAGTGAGTGGGGGATGAGTGAGGAGGGGTTACGTAAAAGGGAGAAGAGGGAGACGGCAGCACTCCAAGAACTGGAGTGCTGGAGCCGGTCGACCAGCTGGTGAAGTTAGTGAATCTCCTCCCAGCACTGCCCTCAGTGACATGTTGGTAGTTTCAAATTGGCTACAGTGGGAGGTTTTCCACCGGAAATTGACAAACGCTGCCAATCAGAACCTATTCCCCTCTATTTTGTGCCCCCCATACCCCAAATCCAGCTGTTAAACATTCAGCAGCCCACCACTTGGCAAATCTCCAGTGATTAAAATAATAAAGCTCAGATAAGGCTGAGACTCTTCTTTGTGGCTCTCAGGGGGCTCCAGGAGGGAGGGCCTAGAGGGCAGGGCCTGGGAATGGGTGAGGATCAGGCATTGATTGACCTGTGGTCTCTCTAGGAGCCCTTATCTCACATCCCGGGAACCCTGTGTCTGTGTCCAGCACTAAGCCAAGAGTCTTACAGGACATCCCTAACACAGTAGGTCTGAGAACCACGCCTGACCGTCGCAATCATTCTATCCTGAGTTCTAATACTCAGTTCATACTATTTGATTCAGTAATTCCCCTGCTAGAAATTCACCATGAGGGATGTGCTCAACAAGTCAGGTTTATTCAAGGATGGTCATTCACTGTATTATTTATAATAGGGGAAAATTTGAGCCTACTGTCTTGCAGTAGGTTGGGTCTATTCCTGAAAACATTCGGCAAGTAGTGAAAGAAGAACATTTTTGAGGACTTTTTAAGGACATGAGGAAATATTTATGATATAATATTAAATATAAAAAACAGCATGTAAAAGTTACATAGTACAATACCAATGTTTGTATATGTGTATATACATGCAAAAAGAATGGGAAGAAAATGCACCACCATATCAAAAGCTTTATCTCTAGATGATAGATTGGGGTGATTGTTTTTCTTTTTTTTCCTAATTTTTTAGAAATTAAAACTAAAAACATTATTTGCCAAGTTGTGCTCTTAAGGCATATACATTTCGCCGTGTTTACATGTGCTAATGCTTCAGTAAAAAATTTTTTTAAATTTCTACATATTTGATACAGCAGAAACCAATAGCAGTTGCCACAGGCAGAAGAAAAACAATGTGGTTATAAAGCAGGAGTGAGAGAGGGAGACTTTATCCCTTTTCCATTTGTATTCTTTGAACTTGAGACCATGTGAGTGTATCACCTATTCGAAGATGGATTGATTAAATTTTTTAAAAACAGATAATAAGCATGCGTGAGTTCATTAACAAAAGGAAAAATACTAATTTCCAAAACCACCCTGTTTACAGATGAAGGAGTGGAGACTAGCAGAGGTTGGGGTACTGCCCAGAGTCACCCAGCCAGGAGACAGTTCCAAGCCCCAGTGGCAGCTGTCGCTGGATGTGTCTGGGGCTTTGAGTTTACAAATTACTGCTTCCCTACAGGCTCATTACTTATTATAGATGCAGAAGCTGAAAATACTTAAGTTTAGCGTCCACCTTCCTCATCCCACTGCTTCCCAGGTGGTACCGTGGTAAAGAATACTCCTGATAAAACAGGAGACGCAAGAGATGTGGGTTTGATCCCTGAGTCAGGAAGATCCCCTGGAAGGGAAAATGGCAACCCACTTCATTATCCTTGCCTGGAGAATCCCATGGACAGAGGAGCCTGGCAAGCTACAGTCCATAGGGTCACACAGAATTGGACGTGACTGAGTGACTGAGCGTGCACACCTTCACCCCACTGTCACCTAGAGTGCTGGCTCCCAATGTCCCACCTGGCACCCTTCTCCCCCCTACCCTACCCCCGGTGGGCAGGGGCCATGTCCATAGCAGTCTTTGGAGATTCCCATAGACTGCTCTTATGAGACCCAGAAGGGCAATCACTTTGCCCACCCCAAGCCACCCTGTGTCTCCCTAAGGACTAGAATCCAAGGAGGAGTCCAGAACCTTGGGCGAGAAGACGAAGGGCTCTCCTAGAAGCAAGAAGCAAGAAGCAGCATCTGGAACAGTTTCTGCTTTGGAGCAAGCGCGCAGTCATTAGTATGGCTGTGGCATGTTTAGGGCAATAACTGCATATTTTCTCCAGGGTGCGTTGTGAACCTCTGTTGCTCAGGATGTAATGAGTATGTTTCCTACGAGGTGGGGATGTTTACACTCCTCCCAGGCCTGCCTGTGCTGTTCTTCTGTCATCTGCTTGGCCATAGGTTCTAGGCCTTCTTATTTTTAGATGAATCCAACAGCGCTGGGACTAGTCACCAAATGCAGCTGTGAGCGTGGTTTTTGTGATGGTACCAAGGATCAGTGGAGCAGCTTACTAGGGGATGCATCCTTCATTCCAGTGCTTTACTGTGGTCTAAATTCACTTCTTTTCATCCGTGTTCAAAGACTTCACCCTGGGGATTTTACAAGCTTTAAAAAAAAAAAAGGGAGTTTTTTCTTTTTTTCCCAGAAGTTAAATGGGTGGAAAATACAAATAAAAGGTCAACTCCTATGTCTCCACCCCTCTGGCCTTAGGCAGCCACTTTCTCTCATTCTCCTTTGAACCCTTACAAGCCAGGTTCTTCTGTCTGGAGTGCGCTTCCTCCTCTCTCCACATCCACCCATCTCTGAAACACTCAGCTCATGACACCTCCTCCAGGAAGCCTTCTAAACAGGGATACGTCTCCTCCTCTGACTTCCCCACAGTGTTTGTGCTTCCCTTTCCGAGAGCCACTATCTCACTCAGTACTAAAATGCTTGCCTAACTCCCTCCCCTGCCTAACTCTGTGAGTCTTGAGAATAGGCGATAGGAATTATTCCTTTACCAAGGGTCTGTGTCCAACATAGGGCCAGGGACAGAACAGATGCACAAGTGATACTGACTGATTAATTGATAGAAAGAATAAATTAATGACCACAGTAACAGAGCATCAGAGATCAAGGGGGCACCAGCCCCATCATTTTACAGATAAGGATAGTGAGACTTAGAAAGAGAAGGGAGAAGGCATGATCCAGAGCCACTGGTTGCAGACGACAGAATACCAAGTCAAACTAACTTAAGAAAAACAAGGCGGGTGTACTGGCGAATTAATCATGGCAAAGATGAAAGTGGATTTAGGGATATCAGGACCAAGTACTCAAACATTCTCTTTATGTTAGCATCACTGTCCCAGACCACTTTCTCCACAAGGTTGGGGACCTGGCTGTTGGCAAGCCTCAGTCTCTCACAGTTCTACAAACAGAGACAAAAGAGCTGCACTTGAAAAAAATCCCCCAAGAGGCACTTTGAATGGTCCAATTTGGGACCCCTGCTCACTCCTTGCAAATCACAGTCAGAGGATGGCAGCTCCCAACTGAGGGAGGAGCAATTCTCCCAAACACACGAGGGCATCCCAGCCATGACCCCTGGGGGAAGTCACTGTGGACTGGGCAGCCACCACAATTTAAATCTGCTAGAGTCACTAGCATTTGTTGAGCATCTCTGTACCCTACCCATGTTAGATATTTTCCTGTCCACTCTTTTACAATAATTCTGTGAGGTGGATATATTTACTCCCATTTCACAGATGAGAAAACTGAGATTCAAAGAGGATAATTGGCCCAAAGTCTAAGAGAGTTAAAGAACCCAATAAAACACTTAGTCCCACCCTCTGCTGTGTATAAATGAACAGCCTTCAGCCAGCCACGAGGGTGGGGACTTGCTTGAAGTCACAGAGAAGGTCAGTAGGATAGTTTGGAACTGGAATTCATGAGCATGTAGTCACATCACAGTATTATATACATAACAGGCATCCTCTGTATCTGCTCTGCTCATGACAATTCCCTTCTCTCAGAACAGCCCACCCACCAATCACCAGGGCTATGAGGAATGGCGCCAGAGGCTAGCCTGGCAGTCATGTTAGCAAAATGTGACCCTGTTCTCCTCCCAAAGCTGGTTGGGCCAAGAGTGGGACACCAGCTCTTGCTGGTTCAATCATCCTCTCTTGGGAATGTGGAGATTCTTTTCACGTGGCTGGACACGACAGGTGCTGTGAGCAGCCACGTTTCCCCCATCTGATCAGAGGGGCAGAGGAGGCCAGTTTGGGAAGAGAAAAGAGCAGAGAGGCAGAGACAGAGGTGGGGAGTAGTCCCCACCCCGGTGGTTGTGAGCTGGGTCAAGTCTTTACCACATTAGGTCACTTGAGACTCTAAGTCCCTTGTAATCAATCCCCCTTTTCTGTGTTTAAGCAGACTCTGGTGGATTTCTTTTCTTAATTTTTTTGGAGTATAGTTGATTTACAATGCTGTATTGGTTTCTGCTTTGCAGCCAAGTGAATCCATTATACATATACATATATTAAACAGACGAGTGGATTTCTTGTTATGAAAGTGGCATCCTTTTATAGCATGTGGCAAAGTGCCTTTACTCAAAGGAGGGGTCACTGCATGAAGCCACATGGTTACTTCAAGTAATTCAGGTGGTCTGGTGAAGAGGCCTGTGTAGGCTGGAGTGTTCAGAAGAGCTTCACTGGAGCAAGCAGGACTCCTCTGTCCATCCTTGAAGGATAGGATGCATATAAGCAGGGCAAGAAGAGGCAGGAGCACTTCCAGGGGACACTTGAGATGATGCAAGACAGGCTAATTTGAAGGAGTCAAATGTAGAGCCAAGCAGGGCAGTGAAGTAGCAAACAAGAAGGACGGTGGTCTTCTGGTCCCCTAGGAGCCATGGAGAGCTCCGGTGGATGTCTGGTGGATACAGGGAAGGATTGGGAGGAATTAGCCCCTGGGAGGGTTTCTCAGGGTTGGTTACCAACCGAATCACTGAGGTGAAAGCAATTACATCCCACCTGTGCTCTAGGCTGACATCAGGCATTTTGCCATTTCCTGCTGGCCTCTCACTCTCCAGACCCTCACTCTCCAACCTCTGTGACTTTGTGCAGTTCTACCAGCCAGGGTGCTCAGTGGTTAAGACTCCGCCTGCCAATGCAGGAGACATCGGAGACATGGGTTTGATCCCTGGGTTGGAAGATCCCCTGGAAGAGGAAATGGCAATCCACTCCAGTAATTTTGCGAGGAAAATCCCATGGACAGATGAGCCTGGTAGGCTACATGGGGTTGCAAAAGAGTCTGACACGACTGAGCAACTGAATACACACACACACACCAGCCTAGGAGCCCTTTCCATCCAATCTCAGCCCAGCTCAAAGCCACCTTAACCCAAAGCCTTTCCTGTCACCACCCCAACCCCCAAAGTGTAATCCAGGCTTTCTTTCTGTGGTTCCCGCTTGGACCCTCTACTGTGTAGTTTACATAGTAATTATCTGTGTAAGTATCTGTTGCCCCCACTAGAATGCGAGCCCTGAGGCCAGGATTGAGATCTGATTCATTGCTTATCTATTGCCCACAAGTGGAGTTGGCCCCCAGTACGGGAAAGTTTGCTACATACCCGAGGGTAGCCTTCAACCACGCTAACCATGGGAAGAAGTGATATGTTTGCTGCCTCAACCTCCCGCCCCCACTTTGATTGGTAATCAAAAGAGAGAGAGCAAGATGTGAGGGAGCAGGGAGTTCGTACTCCCGTGGAGGGCTGTGGAGTTGAGAGTGTGTGGGGCTATGGGTGCGTGCATGTGTGTGCACATGTGTATGTGAGTGCACGGGTCTCTGCTGGGAGCTCTCTCTAGGTTGTCGGTCAAGGAGGGCTCCCCCCAGAGCTGGGCAGTTGGCAGCACTAGCTGTGTCATTAGCTATGGTGGCCACCCCTGGCCTCAAGCTTCATTCTAGTCACACAGTCCTCTGTTGGGCTAGCAGGCATCAGGCCTGGAGGCCAATGGAAGATGTAGTCAATAATTCCAAAGCCAACCCCGTTTGGCTCAGAGCCCAGGAGGGGCTGGGGCTCAGCAGAAATCAATCTAATCTTCCGTGACACGATGCCCCCAAAGATCCTGTTCATCTTTGTTAACCTGCAGTTGACATTCAGATTAATTAGATGCTTCCCTGCCTCACACTGCTCCCCAAGGCTTGTGAGCGGTCAGGAGAGGCAGCAGAGCAGCCGCATGAAAAAGAGACTGGATGTTGAAAGTTTGGACAAAGAGGAAAGGGGCCAGAGATGAGCTGGCCTCACTGAGTACTTACAGATTTCAGCTCTGACCAGCACTTCATCCCTTCCTCCCTACAGGCCTAGTTGTCCCTTCTCCAGCACATAAACGTGGATCCTAGTGCTTGGCCCTGAGTTGGCTTGCCCCAAGGTGAGTGGCTGTGAAGAGGCAGAATGGGAACCTCAACCCGGATTATTGATGTCCACCCTCTTGTCATGGAATCCTGTTGTCTTTACAGGATCTAGAGGTAGCACCCCAAGCTTCTCCAGCACTTTTTCTTCCCAAAGCTTCATGCCCCAAATCCTCATGACCCTACATGTCCAATACCCTCACAAACAGAATTCTTATGCCAGATTTCTGACAACTGGCCTGCCTGGCCCTCTGTCAAATCACCCTCATTCCACCTGCCGTGTGCTCACTAGGATTAACTACAGTTGTGTCACTTGGTCCTGTAGGTGTGTGCCTGCATGCTCAGTCGTGTCCGACTCTTTGCGACACCATGGACTTTAGCCCACCAGGCTCCTCTGTCCATAGGATTTCCCAGGCAAGAATACTGGAGTGAGTTGGCAATTTCCTCCTCCAGAGGATCTTCCCAACCCAGGGATCAAACCCACATCTCCTGTATCTCCTGTATCTCCTGCATTGGCAGGAAAATTCCTTACCACTGAGCCACCTGAGAAGCCCGTCCTATAGGTGACATTTGCTTAATGTCTGCCTCTGCCACCAGACTCTGAGTCCCATGAGGGGAGGGGCTATATCTTTTTCACGGCTGTCTCCCCGTTGCTCATTCACTCAACAGAACATAGTGCTCCGGCCCTGAGGTGACTTGCCCCAGGGTGAGTGGCTGCGAAGAGACAGAGCGGGGACTTGAACCCAGTTTACTGATGGTTGCCCACTTGTCAAGGAGTTCCGTTGCCTTTAGAGGGTCTAGAGGTGGCTTTCCATGAGCCAGGGCCCGCCCGTGTTCCCCCCTTGACGTCTTCCCTCCCCTCCCGTCCCCTAGCTCAGACGTTGCCAGTGGGCACAGCAAGATTCCTCTCTCCTCCTGGAGGTCCTCCAGCTGAGCCTCAGGGCTGCTGGGCCCTCTGGCACTTGGTCTACCTTCCTCAAGCAGTACCAGAGACAAGGAGGCTCAGGGAGCAGGCTTTCAAGGAAACACTCTGGTGAGGCATTTGGAGTGATACTTGGTTGGGCCAGGAGGCTGTTGAGGGTGGCAGGCGCTCTGTGGGCACGGTCCTGGATTCCAAGGAGCCAAGGCCAAGGCAGGCCAAGAATTCCTTGCCTTAATTTTTTGCCTCTAATTCCTCCCAGAAATGAGGCGTGTCAGTCCTCAAATTCTTGGGTTTTTACGAGGCGATTATGGTGATTACTATAAATCTCCCGTGTGTTGTTTTCAAAGGGGCAATTAAGTGGAGGAACCAGGCACCATTTTCATTTCTCATTAAGTGATTAGGGTTTGTTTGGCAAATCCCAACATCTGTGGCTAGAGGCAGGCTCTGCTGAACTTGACTTGGGCAGCGCATGGCCTCCACACACGGTAAGCGTCCAGCACTTCCCTTTTGCCCTGGCTTCTCCTGGTGTGAAGGAATTGGAAGGAATCCTTTCATTGTGCAGATGAGGAAACTGAAACACAAGATGGGGAACTCATCCACTAATACTGCACCACTAGCAAGCTCTAGAGCCAGGTCCTGCCTCCCAGAGTAGGTCTCCAGGCAGTACACCATTCTTCTATCTAATGAAGGATTTTTCGATAAGCTTGTACCCACTGAGGCAACTTCTGGAAGGAACAGTGAGGGCTCCTTCTTTAGCATCGTGTCATTTCCCCACCTGATTCTTCTTTCTCCTAGAAAAACCATCCCATCAACAAGTAGACCAGACACTGTTGGCTGCCCACACGATAGTGTATTCCCAGCCTCCTATTGTTTTGCTGGCTTCCCACTAAAGAGGCTATATACCCAGCCTGTCTTGTGGTTAGGAGAGGCTGTGTGATCCAGTTCTGGCCAACTGAAAATATGGGGGATTCTACTGGGGGACTTCTGGGTAGATAGAAGTCAAAGTCACTCAAGGAGAAAGGCTTTGCTTCATATTCACTCTGTCATGTCTGCTTTTAGATGTGGTTGTTTATAATGATGCTCATAGTTGAGGCAGCCATCTTATAATTTGAGGTAACAGGCTGGAGGAGGAAAGCCAACTGTTCCAGTCATCTTTTGCTATGTGACAAATTACCCCCCAAAATTCCGAATCTTAAAACAACAGTTTAATATTATCCTTCGCCATTTGGTAGGTGGGCTGGGCTCAAAGAGATGGTTCTCACCTCAGGTCTCTTCCGGTAGAGGCTAGGCCAGGAGGCATCTGCAGGCTCACCTGGGCCAGGTGTCCTGGATGGCTCCCTCACGTAGCTGGCAGTTGCTGCTGGATGTCCAGTGAGAGCTCAGACAGGACTCCTGACCGGGACACCTGCACGGGGCCTCTTCACGCGGCTTGGGTGGCTCCCAGTGTGGATGTCTGGGAGCGTTTCAAGCACTCACTAAGCATTTTAAGAGGCCCAGACAGATGCTGCAAGGATTATGACCTAACCTTCAAAGCTCAAAATATCATTTCCACTACATTCTATGGGTTAAGCTAGTCACTAAGGCCAGTACAGATTCAAGTGGAAGAGAATTAGACTCCATCTCTTTATTTAAAATTTACTGAAGTATAGCTGATACACAATGTTGTGTTATTAATTTTTGCTGTACAGAAAAGTGACTATAATATATACATCTGTGTATATATATATATATACTTTTCCATTATGGCTTATCACAGGATATTGAATATAGTTTCCTGTAGGGAACTAAACAGTGGGAACTTGCTGTTTATCCATCCTATACATAATAGTTTACATCTGCTAACCCCACATTTTCAGTCCTTCCCTCTCCTCACCCCACTCCCCCTTGGCAACGAAAACTCTGTTCTCTGTGTCTGTCAGTCTGTTTCTGTTTCACAAATAAGTTCATTTTTGTTGCATTTTAGATTCCACAAAGAAGTGATATTAGATATTTGTCTTTCTCTTTCTGACTTACTTTGCCTAGTATGATAATTTCTAGGTTCATTCATGTTGCTGCAGATGGCATTTTGTCCTTTTTTATGGCTGAGTAATATTTCATTTCCAGCTCTTGATGAAAGCACAGCAGGGTCACACTGCAGCAGAGCAAGGGGCATGGGAAATATTGTTGCCTCCATCTTTGGAAAATGTAATCTGCCATACCCACACCCTGAGGATGATTATATAGAAGAGGGAAGGAGTCATGGTCCTTGTTACCTATGAGCTACCCCACAGTCTCTAGACTTAAGTAAATAAATAATGTTCTAAAGACTTAAGCCATGGAAAGTTGGCTTTTCTGTCAAAGTCCAAAGCAAGAAGCAAACACGATAAAGGAGGACTTCCTGGAGAAGGTGGGGCTTAAACTGGACATTTCAAAATCATTTCAAACTCTTAGACTTTGGTACCTGATACCCCTAGGTCTGGGTTCAGGTTCTGCATTTAGTACTAGCTATGTGAGTCTGAGCAACTTAGCCTCTGTGAGTTTCAATTCCCTCATTTGTAAATTAGGAATAATAAACCTTGGCTCTAAGTTCATTCTGAGAATTAAATGAAATGATACCTAGTAAGAGTTTAGTATGAGCCCTGACACGTAGCAAGTGGTCTGTAAATGTTATTTATCATCATTATTTTATCATGTTATTGAGATGAGGAAGAGAAACCCAGCTTGCTATGTGTGGTTCCTGACATCATTGCTGAGGCTATTGAGGGGAGGCATCAGGAAAGCACTTTGTGAGGGACATAGCTGCCTCTGGGAGTGCCCAGCTTCCACATCTGGGGGCACAGGCAGAGCTGAGGCGCCCCATGAGGGAGGCTGCAGAAGGGCTTCTGCCTTGGGAGAAGACGGACTGCCCCTTAGAGCTTAGTAAGGAGGAAGAGGAGCTGATGGGAGGGGCCTGGGTGGGACCCTGGGCAATCAGCTTTAGAGTAGTTGGTGAGGACTTCCTCTCTGGAAACCAGCCCAAGTTGGGACAGGCAGTCGTCCTCTGCAGGTGTGGTGATCAATTTGTTCCAATGCGCATGTGTGCATGTCCCTCCAGTCTTACACTGAAAATCCCACATCATCTGGGGAGCTGCCCAGTACAGGGCAAACCAGGCCAGCTGGTCAACTCTTTCTGCATGGGGTCCTCCGGCTAGAGCACACCAGGACTTAGGGAGTCCTCCTTGGAGAGGCCTGGGATGCAGAGCCACCTCCAGGGCAACCTGGCTTTACAGTCTCTAAGTCAGGGAAAACAACAGTCCCTCGGCCATCACAGGCTGCACATCCAGGCCCGGGGGCAGGGCGTGTAGTGCGGAGGAGAAGCAGCCATTCTCCAGCTCTAGTTGGCCCGACCGTCTCAGCCCTCTGTGTGTGTGACATGCACGCAGTAGTGTCCGACTTTGCATGAGCTACCCCACAGTCTCTAGACTTAAGTAAATAAATAATGTTCTAAAGACTTAAGCCATGGAAAGTCTGGCTTTTCTGTTCATAGGACTTCCCAGGCAAGAATGCTAGAGTGGGTTGCCATTTCTTCCTCCAGGGGTTCTTCCCGACTTATGATCAAATCACATCTCTTATGTCCTGCATCAATAGGCAGATTCTTTACCAACAGTGCCACCTGGGAAGCCCTCAGTCCTCTGGGAAAGATATATTTGTGCTATTATCACCAATGAGTACTGGTTCCAAATAGTAAAAGGAGTACATCAAGGCTGTATATTGTCACCCTGCTTATTTAACTTATATGCAGAGTACATCATGAGAAACGCTGGGCTGGAAGACACACAAGCTGGAATCAAGATTGCCAGGAGAAATATCAATAACCTCAGATATGCAGATGATACCACCCTTATGGCAGAAAGTGAAGAAGAACTAAAGAGTCTCTTGATGAAAGTGAAAGAGGAGACTGAAAAAGTTGGCTTAAAGCTCAACATTCAGAAAACTAAGATCATGGCATCCAGTCCCATCACTTCATGGCAAATAGATGGGGAAACAGTGGAAACAGTGACTGACTTTATTTTTGGGGGCTCCAAAATCATTGCAGATGGTGATTGCAGCCATGAAATTAAAAGACGCTTACTCCTTGGAAGGAAAGTTATGACCAGCCTAAACAGCATATTAAAAAGCAGAGACATTACTTTGTCAACAAACGTCCATCTAGTCAGGCTATGGTTTTTCCAGTGGTCATGTATGGATGTGAGAGTTGGATTATAAAGAAAGCTGAGTGCCGAAGAACTGATGCTTTTGAACTGTGGTGTTGGAGAAGACTCTTGAGAGTCCCTTGGACTGCAAGGAGATCCAACCAGTCCATCCTAAAGGAGATCAGTCCTGGGTGTTCATTGGAAGGACTGACGTTGAAGCTGAAACTCCAGTACTTTGGCCACCTGATGCAAAGAGCTGACTCATTTGAAAAGACCCTGATGCTGAGAAAAATTGAAGGCAGGAGGAGAAGGGGATGACAGAGGATGAGATGGTTGGATGGCATCATTGACTCAATGGACATGAGTTTGGGTAAACTCCGGGAGTTGGTGATGGACAGGGAGACCTGGCGTGTTGCAGTTCATGGGGTTGCGAAGAGTCAGACACGACTGAGCGACTGAACTGAACTGAACATCAGTGAGTATCATCAGTGAGTGAACATCAGTGGGATCATTTTAGCACCTCGAGACATGGAAGATACACACTTATGCCTGAGACAGAGCTTCCCTAAGCTATGTCCTAGAACTAAGATCTTACCATTCACTTGCTTTTTTTTCTGGCCACACCACAAGGCATGTGGGATTTTAGTTCCCCAACCAGGAAGTGAACCCATGCCCCTTGCAGCACAAGCATGAAACACTAACCACTAGACTGCTAGGGAAGTCCCCCACCATTAGGTTCCAACCAATAAGACTGTGTATTCTGAAGTTCTAATCTGACAGGCACCCTCAAAGTAGAGTTTACAGTCCTTTCCTAAGGAGGAGCCTTGAAAGGTAAGGAAGAGGGGCCTGGGGCCAGGGGAGGAGAGAGACAGCACAGGAGACATACTTGGAGAACCTCACAACTGGGTCAGTGTTATCATCAGCTGGATAATGAGAAAGAGCTTTGGGCTGACATGTCCCCGAGGATGATAAACTGATTGCTTGTTTTATCCCTCTTTTTCTTGAGAGACTTTTAAAGTGACTATTACACAATACAAAGGATGTAAACACACAACAATAAAGGTGATGGGTGAGCTAACCTTAGTAGACAGATATTACAACAAATTTCAGGACAATAGAAAGCAGATGGATGGGTAACAGATGCAGCAGAGCAGAGAAAGCCTTAGGACAGAGCGCATGGAGGGGAAGATACAGTAAAGGAAGGAGGCAGTTTGACTTGCAGATTAATTAAAAGTCTACATTGAACAGTATCTCCCCAACCTTGGGCACAGAGCACCAAGAGATCAGGATCTACTCTCCAGGGGGAGACCAGGGGGCTTCTGGAACAATCTAACGTTCCCATGCTCTAGCATCAGGGTTGGGAATGGAGGAAGTCCTTTGCTATAGCCTGACCAACTGCCCAGTCAACTTGAGGCATACAGACTAATTAGCAGCTCTGTAGTACTTCATTTGTAAATATGAATGGACAGCCAAAGATTGCCACACATTTGAGGAAAGCCACCAAACTGAAAGAGAGTAAGACAAACATATGAGTACAAAGGAAATGAAAGTAATGCAAGGAGCAGAAAAGAACTAAAAAAAAAAAAAGGGTTTTACACTCTTAATAGCATCCTCATGGATATTCAAGGAGATAGTATATTCATAAAATAAAAACTAGATGGTATGAAGAAAAAAGAAACAACCAGAGTACAAGAGACAGATCTTGAAAATTTATATTTCAAATGTTAATAGGTTTCGATGTTTTCAAGTTGAAATTTCTCAGAGAGTGAAATAAAAAGATAAGGAGGTAGTTAACTATGAGAGAAGCCTCCATATTTTTTATAATCTTATTTATTTTTCGCTGTGCTGGGTCTTCATTGCTGCACAGGCTTTTCTCTACTTGCAGTGAGTGGAGGCTACTCTCAAATTGCAGTGGGTGGGCTTCTCATCACACTGGCTTCTCTTGTTGCAGACATGGGTTCTAGGGCACGTGGGTTTCAGCAGCTGTGACACGTGGGCTCAGTAGCTGTGGCTCTCAGACTCTAGAACACAGGCTTAATAGTTGTGGCACATGAGCTTAGTTCTCCACAGTATATGGGATCTTCCATGAGATTTAACCCGTGTCTCCTGCACTGGCAGATGGATTTTTTACCACTGAGGCACCAAGGAAACCCCAAACCTCCATATTAAAAGAGCACAATATGTGCCCCCAGAATGAGTGAAAAAGTGGTCTGCACTCGGATACCATGTCCTGAAACTTTTAAACACAGGTTTAAGGAGGAGCTCTAAAACCTTTTAGAGGGGAGAAAAATAAAAACAGAGAAAAAGATCACAAAGGAATGGTAATCAGTGGCTTCAGAATTCTCAGCAGCAACACACAGGATACTAGAAGTTAGTGGAGAAATACCTCCAAGTGCTGAAGGAATAGAGTCGTATGAACCATCAACTATACAGATATAGTAAAGACAGAGAGATGCCAGGATTCAGAATTTTTATGTCCTATGCACCCTTCCTAAGGGTTACTTAGAGAGTGTGCTCTAGACAAACGTGGATATGAACCATGAAAGAAGAAACTGTGTTTCAGAAAAGGATGGACTCCACATAGAAAGCTATGAAAGGAAGTGACGGATACCCAGCAGGCTTGGACACTAGCAGACCACAACAGAGCGTGAGAATAGAAAGCCTTGGAAGGAAGTCTCTGGGGAGAGAGGGAAACTGGGTGAAAGAGAGACTGGATAAATATGAGGGAGAGCTAAGAGGCAGGTAGGAATTTGAAGGGAAAAGTGGTATAAGAGAGAATATGCATTCTAGGAATCACTACCTCTTCAGTGAATGATGGTAACACAACTACATGCAAAGCAGTTTATTAGTTTCTAAGTTTTGGGATGCATCTGTAAACAAAGCATTAAAGACGATAGACCAGCAGGTGACAGAAGAGGAAGTCAGGAGTTTGAAGCACGAGGAAGATTATGTTTCTTGACTGGAAAATGGAGGGGGCACGTGGAAAGGACCTGAGCACAGCCTTTAGCACTGTGTGTCCCACGACCAACGGTCATCAAGAAAACAGGAGTCTCAGTCCTACAACTGCAAGGAATTTACTTTGGCCAACAGTGTGGAAGCCTGGAAGTGGATCATTTCCTGATCCTCCAAATGAAACCTTGATTTCAGCTTTGTGATACTGTGAGCAGAGAACCCAGATTTCTTACCTGTACAACTGTGAGGTAACAAGTGGGTGACATTTAAATTCACCAAGTTTGCGATGATTTATTAGGCAGCAATAGAAAACTAAGACATCTGGCATGCCTTTCCCTTCCTTGCCTCCCAAAACCTTTAGTTTATTTATGTTCTAAGAGGTGTTTTAGCCCAGAGGCTCTCAGACTACAGCTAGGCAGACCTGGGCTAGAATTAGAATTTCACCTCTGTGAAGATGAGCAGTCATGAACACAGTAAACATTCAATAAACAGAACTATGATGATTGTTCTTATTCATTCTGTGAGTCTTAGTTTAGCTCTCACTCCCTCTGTAAATATTTCCGACTCGCCACCTCATGCCTCTGGAAAGTTTATTACATCCTCTCCTGCACTTTGTACTTACTCTACTATTGCATGCCTCATACTGTACTGATTAAAGCCATTACTAGAACTGGACATGGAACAACACACTGGTTCCAAATGGGGAGAGGAATACGTCAAGGCTGTATATTGTCACCCTGCTTATTTAACTTATATACAGAGTACATCATGAGAAACACTGGGCTGGATGAAGCACAGGCTGGAATCAAGATTGCCAGGAGAAATATCAATAACTTCAGATATTCATATGACACCACCCTTATGGCAGAAAGTGAAGAAGAACTAAACAGCCTGTGGCTGAAAGTGAAAGAGGAGAGCGAAAAAGTTGGCTTAAAACGCAACATTCAGAAAACTAAGATCATGGCATCCAGTCCCATCACTTCATGGCAAATAGATGGGGAAGTAGTGGAAACAGTGACTGACTTTATTTTTGGGGACTCCAAAATCACTGCAGATGGTTTAACTGCAGCCATGAAATTAAAAGATGCTTGCTCCTTGGAAGAAAAGCTATGACAAATCTAGACAGCATATTAAAAAGCAGAGACATTACTTTGCCAACAAACGTCCATCTAGTCAAAGCTATGGTTTTTCCAGTAGTCATGTATGGATGTGAGAGTTGGACTATAAAGAAAGCCGAGCGCCAAAGAATTGATGCTTTTGAACTGTGGTGTTGAAGACTCTTGAGAGTCCCTTGGACTGCAAGGAGACCCAACCAGTTCATCCTAAAGGAAATCAGTCCTGAATATTCATTGGAAGGACTGACGTTGAAGCTGAAACTCCAATACTTCGGCCATCTGTGAAGAACTGACTCATTGGAAAAGACCCTGATGCTGGGAAAGATTGAAGGCAGGAAGAGAAGCGGATGACAGAGGATGAGATGGTTGGATGGCATCACCAACTCGATGGACATGAGTTTGAGTAGGCTCAAGGAGTTGGTGATGGACAGGGAAGACTGGCATGTTGCAGTCCATGGGGTTGGAAAGAGTCAGACACAGCTGAGTGACTGAACTGAACTGAGACTGCTAATTCATTGAAGGGCAAAATCCTGGTCTGTCTGGAGCCTGCCAAGTCCCGTCATGAAGAAGGAGTGTTGAGAATGTTTATTGAGGAAGAACACAGAAGAACTTTCTAGATCCAGTGACCGGTTGCTCAGGGAAGGGTAAGTTCTGTTACTAGGGTAGCTACCTGTCAGGGGTGCCAGAAAGGGTTGACTTCATGAGATCTGGGTTCTTTCTGCCTTCACTGTGTTTTGATGCTGGGATCCGTTCCATAAAAGCACACAAAAAGCCTGGGGGCAGGTGCTAGACAGCAAGAGACCTCTCCAACTGAAGTTAGTGGAAGAGGTGGAGTCAGGTGTGAGCAGGGCATTAACTCATCCGTTCAATTATTTTAACACACATGGTTAACTTTGGCTGTCCTACACGGAGATGCTGAAGTAGACTTTGAGAAGTAGGTGGGATTTTGACAGGTGCTCCTGGGAGAGAAGTTTTGATAGAGGTCACATTTTGATCAAGACCTGACAGATCCACTTCTCCAAAGAGCACTCTGAGGACTGAGCAGGGGGGTTCTGAAGTATGCATTCAGCTAGGAGGGAGATGGGAAGGACACATGTGCTTGTTTCCATGGTTCGAGACAGGGATAACGAGAGAATGAATACAAGAAGGTGCAGGCTTGTAGGTAGAGAAAAAACTGACTTGTAGGTATAGCAAAAAAAAGTGGATGTAGTACGGATCCTGGGTGCCCCTTGGTGGCCACGCTGAATAACTACACCTGATAACACCCAGGCATAGCCACTGCCCAGCTGAGTACTTCACTTACCTCTGGACAGGGAGGACCCACTCACCCACCTTGGAGGGCCACTTGTTGCATTAGTACCTGGGGTTGTGTGTCTGTGTGCTTGTGTTGCCCAGTTGTGTAGGTATATACATGACTCTTTGCAACCCATGGAGTATATAGTCCGCCAGGCTCCTCTGTCCATGGAATTCTCCAGGGAAGGATACTAGAGTGGCTAACCATGCTCTTCTCCAGGGGATATTCCTGACCCAAGGATCGAACCTGGATCTCCTGCATTGCATCTGAGCCGCCAAGAAAGCCCATATGAGTACATGCAAGTGCATTTGTCTATGTGTCTGAGTATGTGTGTTGATGCCTGTGATTGGGCACGTTTTGAGTTTTGCATTCACGTATGTACTAGTACCCAAGCATGCATTTGTATGCACCGTTGCCAGGTTGTGCATCTGTATATTTGTATATGTATCTGTTGTCCCATTGCTCGTGTCTGAGAGCATGTGTGTTAACGCAAATTTGGGGGCCTTGGCTTTCTTTTCTGTCACACATTGAAATAGTTAAGCTCTATAATCTTATTGTTTGTTTAAAGTTTGCTCTTGGATGCAGGCCTGTTTGAGAATAACTAGCAGATGCGAAAAGCATCCATTATGTATTTTTGCAATTAGCCGAAAACCCAGAAACTTTTTCTTAAATAACAGACACAATTCTGTGGGTTGCTTATTGCTGGGAGCCACCTCCTCTCTCCTGCTTGCCTAAGTTGGCATTGGGCCCAGCCCCAACCCAGGCCAAGCCAAGGAGGGTTTGCACATTGTCCCCAGCGAGATGGAAAAACCATTAAGAGTTCAGAATAGAACTCAAGGGACAGCTTACAGTGAGGAGGAGAAAGAGAAGAATAAAGAGGAGGGGTAAGGGGAGGAAAAGTACAGCCTCCAAAATCTGAGAAGCGTTTGTCACACCAGCTCATCCAGTCTAGGAGCTATCCAGGTTCTGGTCTGGATGCAGCTAAACAGACACAGGACAAATCTATATTCTTTTAGTTTTTTTTTTTTTTTTTATGGTTTGTTCATTATTTCCCTGCCTTCTCTTTGCATATTCCCATCTCTGTTGTCTGGAACATGGTCTCCCCTGCCCCTCAAGCAGTCTCACTGCCACCCTTTTGCTAGTGCTGTTTCTTTCCCTCTTTTGGAACACACTTTTCCTCCAATGCAAACCAGGTACCTCCTGACCACCAGCAGCATTACCATTAGCAAACTTCATTGAATACCTATCCCAGGTGCTGTCAAGGGGCCCTGGGAGGCAGAAACAAAAGTTTAGGGAAACTTCTCATTATTTGAGTTCTTATGTGAAGGCAGAGTCTCATATTTCAGTCTCTCCTCCCCACTTCTAAGGACAGAGAGCTGTTTGGTGTCCTGAGACTCAGGAGAGATCAGGGAATGGGGCTGGGGTGGACTTCAGACTGAGATTACAACTTGAACAGAATGGTCTGTGAATAAATCGCTGGGCTAGAATAGTCTAAAGCATCCTGCAGAGCAGACTCCTAGGCTCTGCTTTCTCCAGCGATGGGAAACTCATCAAATTCTCAAGCAGATCAGTTAACCACTGGGTGGCTCTGACTTTCAAAGGTCTTCCTTAGGTTGCTTCTGGTGCCCTTACTCTGCCCTCAAGCCCACACTAAACATAGCTACTCTTTTTCTTTAGGCTAAATAAAGTGACAGAGGCCTCCTGGGTTCACCTTAACTTTCAAGACAGTAACAGCTGCTAAGTGAGATGAAGGCAGCTCCACTATGTCAAGTTGGCATTCATTTGACAACTTCTTTAGTGGGGGACCATTTGTGATTTTCTCAAAGTATTTCTCTCCCCTAAACCCATGAGCTTCAGGAATGGCAGGCTAGGCAAATGTTTGATCTGTAAGCTTCCATTAAGGTTGTTATCAGTTTGTCAATTCATCACGCACTGAGCACCATGCTAGGCATTACGGAAACAAAGACCAAGAAGGCGTAGTCCCTTGCCTATAAAGAAGCAAGACTGGTAATTTCCAATATCGCCTCTGGCCACTCTGTTTAGCACAGTGGTTCTCAGAGTACCTATACCAGCATCACCTGGAACTTTAAAAGAAATACAAATTCTTGGACCATATCTCAAATAGACTGAACCACATAAATTCTGGGTGTGGGACAGCAATCTGGGTTTAACAAGCCTTCCAAATGCTTCTGATACATTTGAAAGTTTAAGAACCACTGGTTTATTCACCTGGGGAATGCTTAAGTCAGAATTTTTGGAGCCTGAGGCATTGTTTTTTTCTTTTTTTCAAGAGGTTTATTTATAATTTTATTTATTTATTGGCTGTTCTAGGTCTTCACTGCTGCACAGGCTTTTCTCTAGTTGAGGCAAACAGGGGCTACTCTCTAGTTGCAATGAGTGAGCTTCTCATTGCAGTGGCTCCTCTTTTTGCTAAGCACAGCCTCTAGGGCACGCGGGCTCCAGGAGTTGCAGCACAAGGGCTCAGTAGTTGTGGTTCCTGGACTTTAGAGCACAGGCTCAGTAGTTGCGGCACATGGGCTTGGCTGCTCCATGGCATGTGGGATCTTACCAGACCACGGATAGAACCCATATCTCCTGTATTGGCACTGAGCCATCAGTGAAGTCCAGCATTGGTTAAATTAAAAAAAAGATTTAAAAGACATTGACTAAAACTGAAGCATATGAATGAAATCTATTAAAAAGTATAGTTTATGGTGCATCACACGATGAATCGCTTGCTTTCCCAAGTCCTTGATAGTAATGACGGGGATAAAGGCATACTGGTGTTAAGCAATGGGAGTTGGTTCTAGGCCTAATTCTGCTTCTAAATAACTGGAGGCAGGGGGTATTGAGGAAGCCACTTTCCTTCTTTCAATACCAATAAAATGTATTAATAATAAAATCTATTAAGAATATACTTTGTGCCAAGTTAGATAAGAGAATAAAGAAATACAAGTAAGACCTTTTAGAGACTTCTTTCCCAAAGACTCCATTTATCAAGAACTGTTATATAACGTATAATTACTGAGTGACAATGTGCAGGTCCTGGAAAAGAGAGATGACAAGACAGACAACCTTTCTGCTCTCCTGGCGCTTGTAATCTACCATAGATCAACAGGAAGTACACCGAGAAAACTTCATAAATTGTGCATATGTGCAATAGAGAAGATAAATGAGGGTAATGGGCTAGTGACAGAGGAAGTCTGGTAAGGTATTAGAGTCACACTTCAAAACTGGGCTTAAGTACAGGGCAGCAGGGACTACTAGAGACAGGAGGCAGATGTGGCAAGGTCCAGAGGTCTGGGCTCCAGCTCCAGACTCACAACTATCAACTTGTAAATATTATGGGGCAACTGACTTGGGCTCCTTGGACCTCAGTTTAATCACCCATGAAACAGGTTGTAAGTGAATCATCCCAACCTGCCTTGTTGGGAAAACAAAATTAGATCAGAGGTAAAAAGGTTCTCATAATTAAAAGCACTCTACAGAGACAGAATACAGTTTAGAAACCAGGGGTTGTATACTGTATTCCTAACAAGTCTGCCTCAAAGATATTTTGAGGGAATGGACAACCAAATTTTTAACCGACTCTCTGATCTCAGTCACAGGGTCATCATCTCTGAAATTTGGCTTGCTATGTGATCAATTAACTCAATGAAGATGGCAGACCCTGGAATGAATGTGATCACACACTGTAACAATGCCTCCTATTGCATCTATTATTTTAGCAACTGGCCATAATTTGTGTATTATCATATAAAAGAATGATTTAACTGATGACTATAAAATGGCTGCTTTCTTAAGTCAAAGACACAATCTAAACTCAGAAACATGAAATTACTCAAACCACAAGTTAAAAGAACCTACTGAAAAATAAAAAAAATTAAAAAAAAAAAGTAAAAAGATAGATGGTGTTAAGGGCATCACCTTAACAGCTGAAACCCATTTTCATTAACAGAATACTTACGGAGATGAGTGGGAATGAGATTTACGATCAGGAAGACCTCTGGACAGATTAAGAATTGGTGGTTGGTAGGAGTGATTATGGGTGGAATAAATAAGTTCCTATAAAAGCCAACATGTATGAAGTAGTTCAGTTCAGTTCAATCACTCAGTCGTGCCCAACTCTTTGCGACCCCGTGAACTGCAGCACACCAGGCCTCCCTGTCCATCACCAACTCCCGGAGTTCACCCAAACCCATGTCCATTGAGTCGGTGATGCCATCCAACCATCTCATCCTCTGTCATCCCCTTCTCCTCCTGCCCTCAGTTCTTCCCAGCATCAGGGTCTTTTCCAACGAGTCAGCTCTTCGCATCAGGTGGCCAAAGTATTGGAGTTTCAGCTTCAACATCAGTCCTTCCAATGAACACCCAGGACTGATCTCCTTTAGGATGGACTGGTTGGGTCTCCTTGCAGTCCAAGGGACTCTCAAGAGTCTTCTCCAACACCACAGTTCAAAAGCATCAATTCTTTGGCACTCAGCTTTCTTTATAGTCCAACTCTCACATCCATACATGACTACTGGAAAAACCATAGCCTTGACTAGATGGATCTTTGTTGACAAAGTAATGTCTCTCCTTTTAATATGCTGTCTAGGTTGGTCATAACTTTCCTTCCAAGGAGTGTCTTTTAATTTCATGACTGCACTCACCATCTGCAGTGATTTTGGAGCCCCCAAAAATAAAGTCAGCCACTGTTTCCACTGTTTCCCCATCTATTTGCCATGAAGTGATGGGACCAGAAGCCATGACCTTAGTTTTCTGAATGTTGAGCTTTAAGCCAACTTTCATCTTTCATCAAGAGGCTCTTTAGTTCTTCCTCATTTTCTGCCATAAGGGTGGTGTCATCTGCATATCTGAGGTTATTGATATTTCTCCCAGCACAGGGCTCAATCAACTCCACTTCTCTATACAAATGGTTTTATTCTCCCTACCCTCTTCCTATTCCAGCCTCTAAATTTGTGAATCCTCCATTAGCACACAGTATCAACAACAGCCTCAAGTCAGCTCCTTCTCTAAACAGCACTTAACCAGACCTAGATAAAGGCCCTAAACAGAGGAAGGAATACAGATAGTCTCTGCTCAACCATGTTTGATACTGAATATGACAAAGACATTCTGACACAGCACTTGATGCCAGTTTTTTGATACCGCTGTTTTAACTTGGTCATCTTGATGTGGGAATATTGACTCAATCTAAAAGTTAGCCATGAAACTAGCATGTTCCCCCTTAAACAATGTAAATAATGTGTTCATCTTGACCACCATTCCAGATGAGGATAGAATGATGGTTGTGCTTTTATGCATATTTTGACAAAGCCATTTTGATGCAGCTTTGTAATGCTCATAGGTACGCTGGCCAAGTTCTGGCAGTTGCTTTGGAGCCACTTATGAAAACGCTTCTTTATAAAACTAATAAACAACCTAGGGTGAGCGATGCACAACAGCGTTGTGCTTTTCAGCACTAACTGCTGGACCAATTCAGTGTCTTTCCCCTCTGGCTCCGGAAGTCCTTGGAGCCAGCTGGCTGTGGGATGGCCAGTTCTACCCGTAGCCCTCAAAGCGCTGCAAGGATTTACCAACTACTAAGGAAACTTATCCAATTCAGGAGTGTTCTTGGAAGTCCATCCTGAATCCACTGTAGCAATTTCCCCCCCTTAATTTCATAGATGCTGCTACTGAAAGTATATTTCTTCCAGGGAGCCTTTTAAAACTAACTATATGAGTCTTCCCAAAGCTCACATGCATGGCTTTTTTTTTTTTTTTTTTTTTGGTTGGTGTGGCATGTAGGATTTTATTTCCTGACCAGGGGTTGAATCCTCACCCGCTGCAGTGGGAACACAGAGCCTTTAACCACTGGATCACCAGAAAAGTCCCATACATGGCTTTTTTTGAGTTTTACTTTCTCAATTTAAATGTGGTTAATCAACCAAATGAGAATATATCTACTATTTCCACAGTATGCTGCTTAACTGCTTGATTTCACTATGGAGAAGACAGCTCTTAAAGTTTCTTGGGGTTATCTCCCATTAATATTAGGATATAGTAACCTGCTTTTCCTCTGGTTGGTGTCAAAAGCCAGTGTTAGGAAGTTGCATGAAGTTACCTCAAAATGTATCACAAAATAAAAAAATTTCCTGTGACTGCAAGAACCTCACCACCTAGAGAAATGTTGATTTATTACCCTTGTTTCCCTCAATAGTACAAAATAATTGAGCACTCTTCTTTTATGCCTGGGTCTTAGGCAAAGTCATAAAAGCCTCTTAAAGAATGAATGGGATGGCAGGGATCCCATAAAAGTCTGAGCCCTAGTGATAGCCTGCAGCTGACATGGCTGACATAGAGCATAGTACAGTAGCCAAAAATTCAACTTAGTCCTTCAGCTCTCCCCAGAACAAGAAAGATGGTGACCTGCAGAACTTAGCTAGGGTTCAGAATTAAAATCACAATCAAAATAACCACATCTTTTCAAAGGAAAGTAGACTTAAATCCAAGAGTATGAAGTTAGAGATGAAGAAATAAAGGGATAAGTGATTAGGACCATTTTTGCCTTTTCCTTTGGTGTACAATAAATTAACTTCCTTTCTTTCATTTAAAAAAATGTTCAGAATTAAGGCGTACTTAATTAAGCTGAAGTATGAAAGTAGGCTATGGAAAACTGCAATAAGCTACATAAGAATGACAAGTTAGCCAACAGAAAACATCTGAAGGTCTATCCATATCAGAGTCTTAGTTTCATACAGAAAACTCTTGGAAGACAGAGTATAAGTTGTAGCACTATGGACTGTGCAATTAGTATGTATCTGTAGATGAAGCACCAAACCTCCAGGGAAAAGATGCTGACCTTGTCTGGCCAATACTGTCGGCCGCTATTATCTCCAGGGACCACTGGAATGTCAGGCAACCACTTCAATTATATGGACAAAGCTACAGGCCCACAAAAAAACCTGCATCCTGATACATGTTGCTTGCTGCCAATTTCCGCCTCAAAGAGACAGCAATTGATATTGCAGGCCAGTAATAAATTAGGCTACTTGTGCCTCAATCTGGATTACATCTTGAACAGGATAAAGTCATGCTTTCTGCTTAATTCAAGACACATAAACATAACACACAGAGCAGAAAATTCTCCTGGATCCTGAACTCTGCTGTTCCTTTGAGGACTCACGTGCTAAATATGATGCTTCTTGATCTTCAATATGCTTGAGAAAATAGAAATCTGAATCAGCAAAAGGCAAAGGCCATAGCACAAAATTTATTGGGATTACTCACTAAATAATTCATACACATCCAGTATCACTGAATGAAAATAATGTTGGCTAATTTTTTTTAAAAACAGCAAGGCTTTCTTTGGGGTCTTTAAAGTCAAAAGGTTCTTGATAACTATCTTTAATAAATGGAACGACCAAACTAGTGAAGTCAGATGTATCTCAATCAACTCCTAAACTCAATATTGCTAACGTGTTTTCCTACTCGAAAAGTAAAGCCTCATAGTTCAGTAATTTAATTACCATGTTTCTCGATTTTTGTTCTTAAATGCCACAGAAAGATATTTAATGAAAGGAAGCAAAGCACCTAGTCTCAGCAGTCTTCTTAAAAACCTTAGTTTGCTTTCACAATATCTATGTAAATATTTAGATCACCATCAGATAGGGATTTCTTCACTTATGTGAGTAGGAATGGTCTCAAAAATCTTAAGTCTTTACTCTTGCTTCAGACTACAGATGTCTGAACTACCAATAAAATCCTCAGTATTGGCTAGACTAAATCACTAGATAAGAATTCTTTACAATCTCTTCCAAGAAACCAAGGTAATCTTAACACAGATTTTAGCAGTCAATATGTTACAGTACTTATGGATACTTTGTTTTCTATGGTATGTTGCAAATTCATCATTAATAAAGTAAATTTCATAATAGAAATAAATAAACCTATTACAATAAAAGAACATTCATAAACTGTCCCCACTATTCCCAATGACTTTAAATATAAAATCTAATTATACAAAGTCTAAATTCCTTGCCCAATTTAACTCCATATACCAAACAGCATAAGTGCTGAAAATGAGAAATATTTTAATAAATCTCATATTAAGAACCTTGGATACCATTCTGCATTAGTGATGGCAGAAAAAGATAAGGAGAAATGAAATTTTTCAGAGATTTTTAAAGGAACAATAAACTTAAGTGAAAATTCCTTTGGATTGTATAGCTCTTTAAAAATTCTGTACCTTTTACTTCAACATGATGCCCCCCCCCCCAACAAAAAAAAGAAAAGAATTTACTGAATAAAGTAGCCAGGAAGGGAATTAAACATTTATAGATAAATTTATTATTTTTCTGGCCAAAGTGCAATGATTTTTAAATCTTCTTAAACAACTATGAAAAAAAGTATTCAAGACAATAAAATACAAATGGAAAATTTAACCATTAAATTTCTTCTGCTTTGTACTAAACCCTATACTTAATCTAGAAAATAAACAAAAACATTTTGAAGTATTACTAAAACACTAACCGAATCACTTTTATAAATCTAAGTACATGCATTTCAAGGTTCCACTGCTATGAATTTTGTTAAGATCAGTTTAATCATTAATAACATTATATAATAGAGCAAAAGGAACACATGTCGTTAGATGTGATCCCTTACCAATACCCTCAAATTTATATCAGAATAAAGCTGACAATTCCACCAGGCTTTGAATCCCTAGTGCCCCCATCCCAATCCTGGAAGCAAAGACTATGCCCTGTCACACAACTTTGTACAAGCTGTAGTAAAACAAAGTCTAAATTTTCTTACCTCTCTATAGGAAATAGTCAGTTATTTGATAAATACTAGAACACTTCTAAGACTTAATTTTATGAGTTTGTTTACCAAACACATTGTGCAAGAACTGACTACACAAAAAGTTCCTTTGGAATTTGGTCCACAAATTCACTTAAGCAGGTTGGAAATTTAAAACCTGCAAGGGAAAGAAGACACGGGGAATCCCTAATTCAAACATGTTGCAATTAATAGAGGGATATTCACACATACTAAAAAGTTTTGCTCACAAAAGGCACGAACTATATAAGGGATATTCTTTCTGAATAAAAACAAAGAACTAGTTAATACCCTTCTTTGTTTTGTGAGCACCATAGCTAAGATGAAGTTAGACTCAAATTCACTGTCTACTCCCATGATCAAGAAAAAAAAAATTTTTTTTAAATTGAAGATAAAAAATTTAATTTGTCTTACTACATACTTTCCAGCCATTAACTGAGATATAATTATGAAACATTAAAATTGCCTTAAAAGGGGGTTGTGACAGCAGCTATCAAAGCAATATTCAAGCATGATTTCAAGGATGCTTTGAGGTTCAGAGTTAGCCTTCTTTGTCAAAAATCTTCACAACTTCATCAAAAACCTAAAATGGAAAAAAGATAATAATTTTAAAAAGCAAAATAAAATAAAATAAAATAAAAAGCAGATATTGTTAAAACATCATATGGCTAAGTTCCTGTTAAAACAGTAAATTTTATATTAATTTTCAAAATGGATCATTAAAAAACACATAATTTCTTAGTTTCATCTGCTTTACTTTAAACAGTATTACAATATTATAAACAAAACATATAAAATTAGGAACATGATGCTTCAATTTTATTAGTGCTTTTAGGAAAAAACAGACTTCTTAACAGGCTACCAATAACATGATAGAAAGTAAACTGAAGTGGCTTATCTTCCTAGTTCTGATTCTAAAACACTATGTCTTCTAATGTATTACCTCACCTCTATAGGAAGCAGACATGGATAATAAGTCAGAAATGACTATATGATATAAAGAAAAAAAAAGGTCCAGGGACTTCCCTGGTGGTCCAGGGTTAAGAGTCCACCTTTCAATGCAGGTGACACAAGTCTGATCCCCGGTTGGGGACTAAGACCCCACATGCCACGGGGCACCTAAGCCATGCACTGCAGCTGCTGTGCCCATGAGTTCCAACCAAAGAGGCCGCGCGCCGAACCGGAGGGGCCGCACGCCCCAGTCACAGATCCTGTGCACTGTGACCAGGACCCAGCACAGTATAACGATTTTTTTTTTAAGAAGGTCCAGAAGAAGATGATTCAGGGAATCAGAGACACTAGAACTTAAGAGAAACTAATAATTAGTGACTGAATACTGAGGGCTTGCAAACCACAGTTCAGAGACCACTGATTCATGAAGGAAGAGACAAGCATTGAATTGTGGGAACCCTGCACCTCTGGAGCTACATACTCTAGGATGGAAATGGTGAAAACAGTTGGGGCAATTCAGCTAGATGATTTCATGTTACAGATTTTAAAAAAATGATCATGGTCAAAATCACAGCTCTGAAGATGCCAATTTTCCAGTGCTCAAAAAAAGAGGTTGGAAATAATAAACCATCTACTTCTTACAAAGAACAAATCTGAAGTTGTAAAACCCACTTTAGACTCTATTCAAAAATATACCTGAAACTAACACAATATTGTAAACCAATAAAACATACATATTTCAGTTAGAAAAAAAAGAAAAAGCTTAGCATTTCCTTTAGTCTCCAGTGTTCTGAAAAGCAAAATAATCTGTCATAATATTGTATTTCTTTTTCTCCTGCATACTGCTTCCCTCCCTGCCCAAAATCATTTTACTTTACTTTTAGGCAGGCTAGGGGTACTCACTTCATCAACAGATTTAGAAGCATCTATTTTCTTGACTTTCCCCATTTCTTCATACAAGTCAATAATTGGCTTTGTTGACTGAAGATAGGTTTGAATTCTGCAAAAGAAGCAAATATTCCAAGGTCCTAAGTATACTTCTCTCCCCGGTTATAGATCAGGGGACAATACAGGACAAAACCCAAATGACACCCTCCCTTATCATCTTTTTAGACAAGCTCTTCTATATTTAAGCATGACATTTTCTTTTTCTGGACCAAAATGGCTAAGTGTTGAATCTGTTACTCAAGTTCCAAACTGAGGCACAGTGGCTATGGGTAAAAATTGCAAAGTACCTCTTTTCCAAGCTCTCTCTGTTGTCATCACTTCTACCACTACTTTTTCCCCTCTCAAGACATCGTTCAATACAGATCTAAAAACAGAAATACATAAAAAGTTATTTTTTAAAAGATATTAATTTGGCAGTCTTTTGGCAATCTTTTAAACCTGAAAAGAGAAGAAAGTTTGAAGAGATTACCAACAAAACCCTGCTTTAAACCCAATGTGCCTAATTCATTAATCAACATGCAAAGTTGCAACATGTGGTTCAATTTACATAAATTAGGTTAAATAAGTACAGAGCATAATAAGAATTCATTCATGACTCAGTTTTTCCTGTGTATTTTTTTTTCAAACCGCAATAAAAAGATGATCTCTATGGGTATCGTTCCATCTAGGATATATTATTAACTTATTAGGTATGAATTACATGCCTCAAACTTTGTTCCATTTTTGCTTACTTTTCAATAATTCCATAAATATCTTAATATTTGAGTCAACATATTTGCATTTGAATAAAGTATCCCTTGGTAATCGTGAATAAACATTCCTTAGCTATAAAGTTGTGGTAACATTCTAAAAGTAACTTTGAAGAATAAGTGAAAACATATTTTTGGGGGTTGGAAGAAGAGAGTTACATTTTAAAACAACTCAAAAGCTGCAGTAAGTCTCTCCATCACAAGCACATTTGCAATTCAACCTAAGAATAGTCAACTTCCTTCAAGGCACTACTGCTGATTCTTATTCTTTCAGGCTGTTGGCATTAATTTAATAAAGTTTATATTACAGCTGTCAAGCAGAGTCAGGTCTTTTAATTAAATGATTCCCCCCCAAAAAAAGGATTCCAAGAAATTCATTCAGCTATTCAAAAGTATGTCTGAGTATGTTATTAGAAGTGCCAGAAAGAAAAAGTCTTCTTTCCTGCTTTTTTCAATATCATTTCACTCTTTTTTTTTTCATTTCACTCTTAAAAGACAAATCAGGCTATCTTACATGTTTCTTTAAAAAAGAAAGATTTCCCAGATTCCCCAAAATGTGTTTCTTTTCCACTAAACAACACCCTAAGGCAAGATACTCTCTGACAATAGTGTCTACTCAAGAAGTAACAGTGCAGCTTCATTACCTAATATTATTATATGAGTCAACTCATAATTCAAAACAAAACAAGTTCTTGTTATTTTCAAAATAAGGCAAATTTTAGGCCCACAAGGTTGCTGATGCCAAACAGCTTTCAATAATTCAACAGTAAGACAGTGCTGTTCTGTCCATCCAACTTACCAGTTCAAAAAATACTGTTGCCAATATAAAATGTAAATGTAAGTAAAATAAATCACTTTCTTTGCTCTAACAGTTGACCACCAGCTGTTTAAAAGCCCATGTTGGCAGATGAAGATTTTCATTACCTCATTATTACAGTCAAAAAACAAAACAAAAGATACATCAGCTTTCCCATCCATGGTCTTGTTCCAGCCTTGAAGGTTGTCCTGATTTCTTGGAAACCCATCAATCAAGAATTTATTCTTCTGAGCATTGGCTGCCATTGTCTGATCCATTTCCTAAAAAAAGGAAGATTTGAATTCAATGCTACATTAACAAAATGCAATTTCTTAAGCAGAGTATGTTTTATTATTATTCTTTAAGTCATAAGTGTGGAGGGTACACAGGAAAAAAAAATTTAAAGGAATAACATGTTTGCCTCCAGCTGGCAAGAGTTATGGGTATGTATCCCTCTCCTATTTTATACACATACACACACAATTTTTTTTCTATAGTTAAAAAATTTTCTATAGTAAGCATATATTATTTTCATGAAATAATAAACAGCAAGAAAAGAAAAATAAGCATTAATCAATATTCTTGCTCCAGCCACTAGAGACCCATATCTCGCTTTCCTTTTCCTCTTTCCAAGTCATTTAGCTATGGTAGGAAATACACTGCTTCTATAGGTACTCAGATTCTCTGCAGTAATTCAAGTACAACTGCAAAAAACTTTGGACATATAAAGAGATTGTCAGCATTAATTATTAGTGTAGGAATCAATGCTTTTTTTTTTTCATAACTGAAGCTAATTTAAACCTAAATGCCACTTGCTATCCCAAAATACAGGTAGCAAGAGAATACATTCAGAAAGATAGCAAGAATTATTTTGCCATCCTCTTCCAAAGTCTGAATTCAGGTAGAATGTGGAAATCTGTGAATGGGAGATACAGATCTTGAATCTCTAAATTCTTTTCACTATCAACCACCATGGGATAAGCACAGATGTAGGACTTTGACAGACTCCAGAGAAGTCTCTATTCTAAAGCAAACCAACAACCAGTTCCCTCACTGCTCAAACAATCCTGGTTCCTCAAGAAGAACAATGGCTGTCAAGACCTAAATTCCTTTATCTGGGGGTTGGCTTTATCCTAGCATCTAGCATCTCCAATATTCACAAAACTTTCACAGAATGCTTTTGTGTCCCTGCTATAGCATTTCTATCCCAATTATGGTAGTAGAAGATATCTGAAGAGGCACACTGATACTCTACTCACTCAACATACACTCATTCAAGGTCTAACCATCAGGGAACATGAAGAGCAAGGTCATGGCCCCTGGAAGGTTTACAGTCCAGTGGTTAACAAACATGTGTAAGTCAGTGTGCTAAGTTCTATACTGAGGTACACAAGGATGCTGTGAAAAAAACCAAGAAGTCGGCACAAACTAACTGTGAAACCTCCAGAAAGAGTTTTACTGAAGGGATGGCAGTGAAGCTGAATTCTGAATAATAAAATGGCAGGCAGGAAGGGATCGAGGTACTCCAGAATGTGTCAACTGGATGTTAGAGGCTCAGAAATGAGGAAGCATAACAGCTTTGATGAATCTGAAATAAGCTGGCAGAGGTGAACCTTAGGATGCATGTAGGAAGTGGCAGGAGATATGACTAGAAAGTTGTTTTTTTCAGTTGCTAAATCATGTCGACTCCATGAGACCCCATGGCCTATAGCACGTCAGGCCTCCCTCTCCCTCACGATCTCCCAAGTTTGCCCAAGTTCATGTCCACTGAACTGGCGGTGCCATTCAAACATCTCTTCCTCTGCCACCCTCTTCTCCTTTTGCCTTCAATCTTTTCCAGTATCATGGTCTTTTCCAACGAGTTGACTGTTCACATCATATGGCCAAACTATTGGAGTTTCAGCTTCAGCATCAGTTCTTCCAATGAGTATTCAGAGTTGATTTCCCTTAGGATTGACTGGTTTGATCTCCTTGCTGTCCAAGAGACTCTCAAAGAGTCTTCTCCAGCACCACAATTTGAAAGCATCAATTTTTTTGTGTTCAGCCTTCGTTACGGTCCAACTCTCACATCCATATATGGTTACTGGAAAAAGCATAGCTTTGACTATATGGACCTTGGTTGGCAAAGTGATGTCTTTGCTTTCTATAATACGCTGTCTAGATTTGTCATAGCCTTCCTTCCGAGAAGCAAGCTACACTAGAAAGTGGGTAGGGCCAAAATTAATGAAAAACTTGTTGTACCACACTAAGGATTTGGTTTTTATTCTGCAAACAATACAGGACCACTGAGTAATTTTAAGCAGTAGAAGAACATGTTCACATCACCTTTTAGAAAAGAAAAAAAAACAAAAAACTCTGACAGCACCATAAAGGATGAATAAGGGTACAAAGATGGATCAAAGGCAAAAGACTAATGATAAGGCTCTAGTGATGGTCCAAGTAAGAAAAAAAAAAGGATCTGAATTAAGATGATATAGTAATAAAGAAAAAATGCTAAATAGAAAAGGGTAAAGAAAAAGATAATTGAAAGGATCTACTCACTGAACAGATCTGGGAAAGTGAGGAAGAGGAAATAAAGGATAAATAAAGTGAGGAAATAAAGGATGGATCCCAGATTGCTGGCCTGGGCAACTGGGTAGATGGTAGAACCATTAACCAGGACAGGAAACAAAGGGTGATCACATTTTAGATGATACAGTCAGCCTTTGGCATGCTGATTTTGAGACACTTGTTGAGACACTCAGATGGATGCCTAATAGTTACAGATGTTGGCAGCATTAGCACAGTGAAAACCTTGGGCATGGATAACACCATTCAGCAAGAAATGTATAAAATAAGAGGTGAACTAAGAATGAAACCTGAGAAGCATCATGGTTTAAGAAATTTGCAGAAGACTTATCAAAGGAGACTTAAGAAATAGCAGTCACTGAAGAGAATCAAGAGAAACTGTGTCACAGAGAACAAAGGAGGAAGGAGTTTCAAAAAGACAGTAAGTTAAAAGAAAAATGACTGAAAATATCCCCTAGATTTTATAAAGAAGATCACTGGTAACATCAGAATAGTTTAAGTGAAGATGGAAATAGAATCTTGGTGCAAAGAGCTGAAGAGCAGAAAATGAAAAAGTAAAAATATAGACTACTCTTTCACAACGAGGCATAAAAGTGGAGAAAAGGCATTACATTCAGAGAATAAGAAGAGAGGATTTTGTTTCTCTGAATGGTAGCAGGTTACTACAATCTCTGATACAAGAGGTAAGAAAGTGTGTGAAGGAGCCACTCTTCAAGTTTCTCTGGTTCCAATCAGAAGCTCATACATCTCTTTTCCATCAACTTTCAACTATTTCTTGCTGTTCCCACTTATGCATTTCTCCTTCATATTTCTTGTATGTGAAAATACCTATTAATGACTATAATCTTGAGAATCTGTAGTGGAGAGTCATGTAGACCCAAGGTATCTGGTTTTTAGATGGGACCTATTTTAGTTTGATAGCTGTTAGTCTCAGCATTTTGCACTGAAGATGGTGATGAATGTACCAGAAAAGGAAACATCACGACTGAGACAATGGCAACAATGGGAGGGTCATGGGAAGGAGGGACAGGGGGAAGGAAAGAAAGGAAGGAAGGAAATAGAAAAGAGAGAGGAGCGGGGAGAAGAAGAGGAGGAGAAAAGGAAGAACAGAAACAGAAGGAGGATGGACTGTCTGCACACTGGGAAGGGTCAAGTACACACATATGAATGTTGAGTTGTAGCTGATCCTAGACCAAGGTAGAGAATGTTTCCTACTGTCCAATTTCTTCCCAGGTGAAAGTGGAATTTCCAGTTCTGCCATTCTCAAATACCATGACCACCCTCCACAAGCAAGAAATTCAATACTCTAATTTTTTCATTACTCAAAGGAAGGGCAGATTTAATTTCTCATTTCCTTGTTGGTTTAAACTGGTTGGCATTCACACTCCTTACCCTCCTTAACAAACTGATGGTTATCTCAACTGGCACAATCTTTCCATCTTTAATGTACTTTTCAATTAGTTCACCATATTGTGAATCTGGGTTTTTCCTTTCATCACGGAGAAGTTCTCCTGCAGAAAGGTGTGTGTAGCCATATTTCTGAAAGAAAAAACACATAGGAAAAAAATCAAAATACATTCAACCCAGTGACAGGACTATTACTTTTTTCCCTTCATGGAAATTTCTATATTCTAATTTTTCTACAGTAAACAAGCTTTGCTTATATAATAAATAAATAATAAGGAAAAATTTTAGAGAGATTTCATACAATCCCATTTGCTTAAAAAATATCCTTAACCTACATAGGGCATGGTGGCTATAATGTTCAAAATCATGCAATCATCCCAAAATCTATATAACTAGTCAAGGATTAATAGCTCATTATATACTTTCATAAATACAAAGTTTAAATGTAATCAAGAATATTCAAAGAAATGCCTAAAAAAAAATCTATATAATTCAAGGCAACCCCCCCAAATCTCACCACAGTTGGCTGTACACACCTTCTGTAAAATCTTTCCTTTCCTTCCTTAAATTCAACACATCTAAATTGAACTTGTCAGCACTTACACAAACCCCATTCTTCTGCTTTGTTCCCTTTCTCAGAAAACAGTATAAGTCCTACCCCTCCACAAAATTAGCTTTCCTGACCACTCTGAAGAGTGAACACACAATCAAATAGCGTCTTAGAATATCACTGTTTCTCCATCTAGATCAGTATCTTCCTTACCATTCTCAAAGTTCATTTCCTACCTCTCTAGATGTGACTATAGAGATCTCATCTGTAAAATGGGAATACAGATACCTATTTTACAATTTAGTAGTGATGATTAAATGAGATAATATATATAAAATATCTACCAAAGAGCCTGATATATAGTAGGAGATGAAAGCCAACAATTATCTCCTTGTCATCATGAAGATACTTGAATAATTTGGAAACACTTTTGTACTGTATATACACATCATCTTATATTATTATATATATGTTTGTGTGCAGGTATGTGTATATGTATTCACTTTAGAGGTTCAGATAGACCAATCAAAGGACTTAAGTGAGATACTAAATATGAATACATTGCAAAAGGTCAGTAGTACAGTAGTAGTATGGCCAGTAGTATGATTGTGATGACTGTATTACTGACGATTTACAAATGATGTATTAGGTCAAGGTATAGGGTGATAGCTGAACTATTACATAAGACAATAAAGTGTTATTCTGCCACTTCTGCATGGTTAGAATGTGAAACCAATACAGATCTGAGAGACAATTACTGAAAAGCTTCTTCCCCCACATGAACTTGCATGTTTCCTTTTATTAAATCGAAAGAGCTCTAAAATCTATTTTTACTCTCAAATATCACGATACTGAGATCTATATTCAATATTTAGTTACAACAATCATCACATCCCAAACTCTTAAAACTCCCTAAATGAGTTTTTATCTCATCCATATTAAATGTACAGTAAATATTTGATAAATTTTATCTTTAATTTCAATGTTAAGATTTGAGACAGTTCACCCACTCACCATTCTCCTTCCAAAATAGAATGTTTCAACTATACATTTTACAAAAAATAACTCTCTCAATTACTCATGCTATAGTGAGTTTTCTCTCTGTGTTTTTCTCTTTTTTTGGACTGCAGAAGCCACACATTCTTTACTCCTTTTCCATTTCCAAAAATTGCTGGCTAAACTTGCTTTTGTTTACTAAAAGTAAGCTAACAATAAGGTAGTCAGCAAAGGAAAACAAACTCTAAATAGTTTATTTGCTGACTAAAATTGGATATAAAGTTTGAAGAGATTAAACAAAAACACAGCACTGCTCATGTCTCTCTTAGGCATATAGCTCCTTGCATTGGAAGAAATGATCAAAAGTGTATTCAGTTGTTGTAACAGGCTTTTAAAAACACTCCCATCATTTACAGAAAATGGAAATAAATACAAAAGTACCTAATTATTTAAACTGTTATTTTAAAATTATCTTCACACCACACCATTTTAAAATGCTGATTTTTTATCATCAAGTATAAGCTATACCAAGTATACTTTTGAAAAATGAGTATGGAAAATACTTTATTAAAAAAATGAGATGTGACCTACTTTGCCATTTACTGTGTACAAACTTCAGAAAGCATTTTGCAACTACTGTCCACAAAATTTTATAGCAGCTTCATTTCCCCTTGCTTACTTTGGCTCCTACTTGGAAGTCTATGCTTGCCGGATGCTTTCATCTGGTCTAGAGATTATAGCATATGGTTATGTTGAATAAATGCAGAGACAAACAGTACTACACGATGGCAAACACTCAGTGAAACACCAACGATACAGACTGCTCTGTACAGATTGCCTTGGATGTAGGAACAACACATACATTTAGAAACCCAGCTAGTAATTTAGAAATTAGTATACACACTTTTTGTTTCCTGACACTGAAGAGCTCAAATTTGCAAGTTTATATTATATTACAGTGGGTTTTGGCATGCACTTTTTAAAGAGAGACTAGCTATAAATTGTAGAAGTGTACAAATAATGTTTTTTTAAAAACTACATAAAAAATAACCTTATTTGCAAAGTTCAAGGAGACAAGGAATTTCAATAAATATAATCATGTCAAATCTGTATATGTGTCTTTCTATTTCTCATCTACATTCCAGTTTATAAAAACTATTCTATTTACCAGTTACTTTTTTATACTATATTTTCCTTAAGGATTTTGCTGAAGCTTTCCTCTTACCACAGAGTTTCCACAACAAAAAAACAACTATCACTTACACACTAGTTATTATGGTATTTAATAATAGGTAGACTTTAAACAGCATGTTTTCAAAGCATTCTGCTGTCATTAAGCAGTCACTGATGCCAATTTTGAGGAAAGCAAGAATGGCTATTTCTCAGGCTTAATCAAAACATTTTCACATTCTCTGAAATTTCCTAGTAATTAAAATCTAGTAGGTTACTAATTATAGCCTTAAGAGCAACATTCAAACCACAGCAGGTTATAAATACTATAAACTATAATAACTGCAATTACAAGCTACTATTCAGCTAAAAATAGTAGTTTTCTAGTGACAAATGTATAAACAATTCATTTATTAGAGTAACTGTTTAAATTTTTACTTTCATTTCCTCCTTTAAGATGTTGAGAAACAACTCAATAACTTCTACAAATCAGACACTAAGATTAGAAGGGAGGAAAAAGGCACTACTTCTCAACAAATACAGAATAGCACCCTATGTTAGTACAACTAGACAAATGTTGACAACTTCATAGTATCCAGGCTCAAATCATCTCATAACTTCTCTTTCCATCTTTCTAAATTCAGGTAGTATCATTCTATGTGAATAAAAATAACAAGAAAAACAATTAAGACCAAAACAACAGAAAAAAAAAAAAGTTCAAGGTACAAATGATGCATAAATGGCAAGTCCTTGGGGGCAGGAAGAAATCCAGATGCCAGGCAGTTCCTCTTGTGAGTATGACAATTAGAAAGTAGAGGGAACGCAGCAGAGATAGCAGATACAGATATATTTTTAAAGCAACCAAGTGAGTTAAAACTGTTGGTGTCCTTTAACTAGCTGACACATGTATGAAGCCTCTAAGTTTACTTTGCACTCCCTGTAAGATTCTTGAACTTTAAAAATTTTGTTCTGATTCTTTACTGTCAACAATGCATCTTCAGCATAACACCTAGAAATGCTACCTGGGGCCATTCAGACTCACCGGTTTGGCACTTGTTGCAAACAACAGTTTTAGAGCTTAAGGCATCCCAGCAACATTTCATGTAAGGATATCATTTACTTCAAAGGCATTTCCAATAGAACTTCTCCCAATTACTGAAATGTATGACTAGCAGTTTTCAGTAACTTTACCTGCCCGTCTTGGAGAACTTACTTTTGACTGTAAGAACTACTGCACAGTGCCCAGAAGCTTAAAACTGGTCAACTGTTTAGGGTTCCTTCCAGTTTTACCCAGAGAGGGTTAGAAAAAGGATTTTTCTTATCATCACCATTATATGGAGGTTAGGAAAGAGAGAAAGGGGCGTGGATAGAGAGAGAGAAAGGGATGGGGTAGAAAAGAGGAAAGAAGGAGGGATGAAAGGAAGGAAGACAGATCAACTCTATCCAGTGGAAGAAAGGCTAAAAGGAATATCTGATTTAAACTGCTAGCGGATTTCCAATCTCATTTTTAGTTCGCCCTCACTGTATTTCCAAATATGTACATCACATTTGACCATGCCTATTTAATTACAAATGGGCATATTAACTATAAACTATGCAAGTTATAAACCAAGCTAAATCTTTTCTTAGGCAAAATCTTTAGCAGACTGACTCCAAATTAACATGAAGCATATTTCTTTCTCTAATTAAAGAGTGATATTTTAAAAGCTTATATCCTGCAAAAGAGAAAAGAGGAGGGATATAACCCATTCAATTGCAGACAATTAAAGCACTATTTCATTTTCCTCAGTGTTTGCTACTCATGTAAGAAAACCTTAATTCAGGCAATACATGGAACTTATTTTAAATCCACAAGTATTTACTGAGTCTCCACAAAGTGCCAGGCAAAACGCTGATTTGGGGAGATATTTAGGTTATATTCACAAAAGATATAATAGTGATTTACATATTTAAAGTGAGTTGAGCTATACTATTAATTAATAAAGTCAATTTTTCATATTTGCATTAACTTTTCCTAAGGAATTCAGTCTCTACCAGCACTGTCTGCTTGGGGAATGATAAGAAGGTTAGTAGGTTGGTGCAAACATAATTGCGGTTTTGGACTGTGACTTTTAAATCATTTTATAATGATTTAGGCTTAAATATCTTTATTAATCAAAATAGGAACCATTACAATCAACACAATCTTGCCAATGAGAAATAAGTTTATTCCTGTAGCATAAAAATCCATGCTTAGGGATTCGAAGAACTCTTGGAAAGCATTTCTGCCTCCTGCTGGTTGTGGAAGCATTTTCCCTGCAAAGAGTTGTTGAAATGCTTGAAGCAGCAGTAGTCAGTTGGCAAGAGGTCAGGGAAATATGGTGGATGATGCAAAACTTCGTAGCCAATTTGTTCAACTTCTGAAGCACTGGTTGTGCAACATGCACTCAGGCATTGTTGTGGAGAAGAACTGGGCCCTTTCTGTTGACCGATGCCAGCTGCAGGCACTGCAGTTTTTGGTGCATCTCATCGATTTGCTGAGCGTACTTCTCAGATGTAACGGTTTTGCCAGGATTCAGAAACCTGTAATAGATCAGTCGGGCAGCAGACCATCAAACAGTGACTATGACCTTTTTTTGGTGCAAGTTTGGCTGTGACAAGTGCTTTGGAGTTGCTTGCCAGTCCAACCGCTGAGCTGGTCATTGCTGGTTGTTGTATAAAATCCACTTTTCATTGCACATCACAACCCAATGGAGAAATGGTTCACTGTTGCTGCACAGGATAAGAGAAGACTTCAAAGAACACTTCAAAATGACCATTTTTTTGATTTGCAGTCAGCTCATGAGGCACCCACTTACCAAGTTTTTTCACCTTTCCAATCTGCTTCAAATACCAAATGACTGTAGAATGGTCGACGTTGAGTTCTTCAGCAACTTCTTGTGTAGTTTTAAGAGGATTAGCTTCAATGATGGCTCTCAAATGGTCATTGTCAACTTTTGATGGCCAGCCACTACGTTCCTCATCTTCAAGGCTCTCATCTCTTTGCAAAACTTCTTGAACCAGCACTGCACTGTACATTTGTTAGCAGTTCCTGGGCCAAATACGTTGTTGATGTTGTGAATTGTCTCCACTGCTTTATGACCCATTTTGAGTGCAAATAAGAAAATCATTCAAATTTGCTTTTTGTTTAACATCATTTCCCTAGTCTAAAATAAATACAAAATAAGTAACAAGTCATTAGCAAAGAAATATGTGAAGAAATATGCATCAAAATGATGTATGAAAGTGAAAAGAGAAAGTGAAGTCACTCACTCCTGTCCGACTCTTTGCGACCTCATAGACTATAGCCTACCAGGCTCCTCTGTCCATGGGATTTTCCAGGCAAGAGTACTGGAGTGGGTTGCCTTTCCTTCTCCAGAGGATCTTCCCAACTCTGGGATCAAACTGGGTCTCCTGCACTGTAGGCAGATGCTTTACCATCTGAGCCACCAGGGAACTGATGTAAATGATGTATAACATAACCACATTTATTTAAGAATGTATTTCAATATCATATAGCAAACTTCAAAAATGCAAAAATCACAATTACTTTTGCACCAATCTAACAACAATAAATAAAACTTAAAGAATGGTTGATTTAGAAGCCATGAAACAGACTGTTCTCTCATTTGTGTAGGCCTCAATATTCCTCCAACATTTTGCAGGAGGCTTCTCAGAACACTGAGGACTCTGGCATCTGATTTACATACCAAATGGCCACTATAGCAACTGTGAATTGGAATTTTTACATTTCAATTTCATTCTAGTTGGTTATTTCCAGTATTTTTATTTCTTTTAAGTCATTTCAGCCATTGGGAATTAATCCACAGTCCCTGTATCAGGAAGGGATAGAAAACAGTCAAAGATGAAGGACGATGAGGCCCAGAAACCTCCAGGGGTTCTAGGAGATCAGGGGTAATATTTCAAAAATTTCCAACATTAATGGATAGGCAGAGAGGTCTTATTAACCTTAAACATTCATCTTATTAATTAAATGATCAATTCTTAACAGTCACTGCAGAGTCTATAAACAACACACTCATATCAGCACAACACTAACATTGCTGCAGGTGGTCTGAGAGCCTAGAATTCAGGAAATTTAACCTTTCTTAGATCTCACTTTCTTCATTTCTAAAATAGAAATAATATCTATACTACCAGAAATCATATCTATACTGTACTACACAATCAGCCACAGCCAAACATCATTGTTAGCTGTTAAAATCAGAAGCATCTCCTGAAGAACACACTCCTAAAAATGTGGTCTACACTACTAGATTCAAGATCTACCATGAGAGCGCTCAGATCAGGGAAGAGTTATAGTAACTTGTATAGGCTATTCTCGGAGCAAAGTCCAAGATAACCAGTGGCTAAACTACAAATTACATATCAATAAAGGTGCAAAGTCAAAGAGTAACTACAGAATAAGAAAAATATAATACATGAATCCAGTTCACTATGCAAATATCCTCAAACACAGAGGCTCCAAAAACTGGCATCACAGATGTATTTAAGTACACTAAAAAACTTATGAGAACCTACAACAATGTGTTTATCTTACTTTCTTCTTATAAACAAACAGGTCAATAGCCTTCCAATCAACTAGTGATGGCTAATTAGAAAACATACATTTTAAAAGATCCTATTCAAGTCAACTGTTCCTCAGTTTTAGGTAAAAAATCCTACACAGTACTAAACAGTACTAAAAACTTATATTTAGGGATACTAATATGTAAGAATTATATGGAGAAACTAGAAACACTTAAAATCAGTATCATAAAAAGAAGGCATAGATAGATTATGGATAGAAATATTCAATACAGTAAATACATAAATTTTCCACAAATTAATCTATAAATTGATAGCAACCTCAATCAAAATTTAACTGGGATTATTTATTTTTTAATGAAACTTGATGAGTTGATTGTCAAGTTTATCAGAAGGGGTAAATGTGAGAGAATGACCAAACTCAAAAATAATATTAACAAACACAAATATGAACTTGTCCTACCAGGTGACACAAAATATTATAAAGCTATAGTAATTAAAACAGGTATGAAAAAATTTTTTTAAATTTTAAATGGACATGAATTTAAAATAAATAAATAAAACAGTATGATACTGGTATAAAAATAGACAAACATAACAATGCAACTCAACAGAGTCCAAAAACAGACCCAAGTATAAATGGGAATTCAATAAATGATAGTTATCATCTAAAAATCAACAGAGAAAAGATGAACTATTTAATAAATGATATTATGCACTGGTTACCATCTGAAAAAAAAATTAGATTCTTGCACATCATATGCAAAACTAAATTTCAGGTAAATTAAAGTTCTAAAACAACACAATACAAGCAAAACAAAACAAAACAACAACAACAACAAAACCCAATCACAGGATAGTACCAGGGGGAAATAAGATTGAGAGAAAGACACTATAAAATAAGAATCAACAGCATGTTTGACCATATAAATAATAAAAACTTCTAAACAAAGTAGATAACATAGATATAACCAAATGAAAAGCAACAGACTGGGAGAAAATATTTTCACCATACAAAGGTGACAGGGTAATATACACTGTATACAAAGACGTCCTACTAACAAAGAAAAATGCTCAATACAAAAATGGGCAAAGGATAAGAACAAACAATTCAGAGAAAAGGAGAGAACAGATGCTCAACCTTACTGGTAATCATGAAATTGCAAATTAAAGCAATGTAATTTCATTTTTCACACATTGCCAGATGTATCTGGCAATGGCAAGGACTGGGAGTGGGGGAGAACCCAACATCTTGATAGTTTGTGGGAGTGTAAATTGCCTAAGCATTTTTAGAGGGCAATTCAGTAGAGTCTAACAAAATTTAAGTTTGTACACCCTTTGGCTCAGTAACACCATTTCTAGGAGTTGTGCTACTGAAATAGTTGTATGTGTGCATAAAACACATGTACATGACAGTTTATATTAGCATCATTTGTAAACAGAAAATCTAAATGCCCACAAATACATGAATAGTTAATAGATTATTGTATATATTAAGAATGGAGTAGAGCTATCTACATGTGCTGATATGGAAAGCTATCCAAGATACACTGTTAAGCAAAGAAATGCATGGCACAGAACAAAAGGCAATATTTGTGCATGCATTTTTATCTGTGTATAAATTTATCAGAAAAGGACCAGAAAGCCACACATAAAAATGCTGAAAGGTGATTACATTAGGAGAATAAGCTAAGATTAGAGAACTTTCATTTTTTACTTTATGTACTTTCAAATTGTTTGAATCTCAAAGTACATGTATACATATAAACTTAAAAATTTTTTAATTTAAAAAAGGTTATATTCTATCTACACATCTCTAAATGGCAAATATCACAAAGTAAGACTGGTGATTTAAGTGTTTTATTAATACCAGATCCTAAGAGAACAGCAAAATAAATAGCCTAACATTAGGAATAAATCTCTCTACATAAAAAGTTATCCAATTTTACGAAAAAAAGAAAAATAGTACCTGCACAATCACAAACTTATTTAGAATTTAAAACTAAATCACTGTTGAGAATAGCAACAAAAATCAATTCAAATGTTTGGATAAAAATTTCCCTGGAAAGTGATCCATTCCTCAAACAAAGGAGAAACAAAAGTATAATATAGCAACACAAAAACACACTGCATGGGCATGAAGTCAAGAGTTACAGAAGGAGACAGAAAACAGTCCAGTTTTACAGCCTAGAAACAGATGGAAATTTAGAGACACACTGAGTTGAGAGGATCCAAAAGGCACAGCAGTAGAATTTTAAAAGGAAACATACTTCAGTGAAGCCTTACACTAGGCACTTGAGTTCAAAATTATAAGCAGGATGTTCTGGAAATGACACTGCCATGGCAGACAATGTAACCACACTATTTCTAGTCTCCAGAATGACCCCTTGGAGTACCTTCAGAACTTTACTGTGCCAACCTCTCTCAACTGGTTTTTTTTTTTTAAGAAAGAAAATTAATCTACCTTAGACAACAAAGAATCATCTTCATTTTTAGTTCATCAACCTGTGCTAATAGAGGTGTGAAGAAAATCAATATTTAGCTTTAAAAAGTAGTACATGCTTTGAAAAAAACTTTGGTATAAAATTTACCTTCATGATTACACTTTTCTTAATTGAAAATTAAAGTCAGTCTACGAATACACATTTTTGATGGTATAGCTATCAAATTCTAGCCCGGCCTGGGATTTAACATTGACTACAGACCCATTTATATATATAATGTAGACCAGAATATAAGGAATTCTTGTTTCTTGATGAGAATCTGACTTTTTCACACAAAGGAAATGTCCTAATAAGTGATAAGTTTATGGGTAATTTTTATGGAAAACTTTCTTCCCTGCCATAACTACACAACAGGAAGAATGGTGGAAAAAATTTTGCAAAATGGACAACCTCTCCCACCTCTCTAGTCTGACTTGGTGAAAGCTGCTCAGCTGTGTCCGACTCTTTCAGACCCCATGGACTATACAGTCCATGGAATTCTCAGGCCAAAATACTGGAGTGGGTGGTGTTTTAGTCACTAAGTCGTGTCTGACTCTTATGACCCCATGAACCGTAGCCTGCCTTTCCCTTCTCCAGGGGATCTTCCCAACCCAGATCTCCCACAATGCAGGCAGATTCTTTACCAGCTGAGCCACAAGGGAAGCCCAACAATACTGGAGTGGGCAGCCTATCCCCTTCTCCAGCAGATCTTCCCAACCCAGTATCTGAATGCAGGGGTCTCCTGCATTGCAGGCAGATTCTTTACCAACTGAGCTTAGACCCAATTATGCCCTGAAATCAGTCAAGGAAGTAACACAAATCTATTACTCCCACTCTTCCTTTCCACCTACATTATCCTCTCTCTCTTCCACCTTCAACTCTCAGTCTCAGGCACAATACAGACATTCCCAATTATACCTCTTTTACAGTTTTGGCCTCACTATCAATCTTTTAATCTCTGCATCACAGGCAATAGAAAGCATACTGTATGTTCTAAAGTGCAAGATATCAGACTTCATCAAAATTAAAATTTCTGTGCTTTCAAGGGCACTACGAAGAAAATGAAAATATGACCCACAGGATAGAAAAAAACATTTACAGATAATATATCTGGATAAGGGACTTATACCAAAAATATATTTTAAAAACTCTACAATTTAGTAATAAAAACAACTCAGCTTTAAGAGTTACAAAAGAGAGTTTTTAAAATGCAATTATTCTGCAGGGAAGAAAAAGGACAAATGATCCAAATAGACATTTCTCCAAAGAAGATACAGAAATGTCCAATAAGTATGGGAAAGTTGCTCAACATCATCAGTCATCAGGGAAATACAAATCAAAACCATAATGAGATACCAGTTCACACCCATTAGGATGGCTATTTATTTATTTTTCTTATGCCTTGACCCAAGCAATTTATTCACATATATTAGAATTTCCTCTCCCTATGTGGCCACTGCAGAAGTTCATTTCAGATGGCTATTTAAAAAAAAAAAAGAAAAAGGCCATGTGAGACATGAAAGATGCTCACAGCATTAAGTCATTAGGGAAATGCAAGTCAAAACCACAATAAGATACCACTGTACACCTACTAGAGTGGTGATAATCAATCAAACAAACATAAAATGGTAAGTGTTGGTGAAGATAAAGAAACCACCCATCATTGGTAGGAAGGTAAAATGGCACAGCTGCTGTGGAAAATAGTTTGGCAGTTCCTCAACAAGTTAAACAGAATTATATGATCCAACAACTCCACTCCTAGCTATATAACCAAACGACTGAAACAGATGCTTATATGCCTGTGTTCATTGCAGCACGACTCACAATAGTGGAAAGCGCTCATCCAACGACAGATGAATGGATAAACAATATGTAATATACACATACAGTGAACCATCATACAGCCATAAAAAGGAATGGATGAAACTTAAAAACATTATACTAAGTGAAATAAGCTGTTAAAAAAAAAAAAAGGTGGGGGGACAAATACTGTATGATTCTACTCATACGATGTACCGAAAACAGGCAAATTCAGAGGTAAAAAGTAGACCAGAAGTTACTAGCGGCTGGGGGAAGGGACGAATGGGAAATTATTGCCTAAAGGTAGAGTCTTTGTTTGGTGTGAAGATAAAGTTTTAGAAATCGTGGCGATGGGTGCACAACATTATAAATGCAATTTATGCCACTGAATTACACACTTAAAGTGGTTGAAATAGCAAATTTCATGGTATATTTTGTGTGTGTGCTTATTCGCTCAGTTGTGTCTGCCTCTTTGCGAACCCATAGACTATAGCCCGGCCAGGCTCCACCGTCCATGGGGATTCTCCAGGCATGAATACTGGAGTGGGTTGCCATGCCCTCCTCCAGGGGAATCTTCCCAACCCAGAGACTGAACCCTCTGCATTGCAGGCAGATTCTTTACTATCTGAGCCAGTAGGGAAGCCCTTGATTTATTTTATCACAATTTAAAAAAAAATCAGTAACATAATAACATCAAAATCTTTGAACTGCACACTTTAAGTGGATGACCTGTGTGGTATGTAAATTATATTTCCAAGTTATTTTTTTAAAACCACAGAATATGACTTCTGAAAAATTTGAAACAAAATTTCTAAAACAAAGAACCAATTAATTAAATAATGTATGTAATCTACAGAGTATTATATCATCATATAAATTATATGGTAAAAGTACATTTATTAACATGATAATATGCTTGTGATATTATAAGTAAAAAGCAGGTTTTCAGAGTATGAGCCTACTTAAAAAAAAAAAAAATCTCTGGAAATATATGTCCCCAAATATTGATTAATGGTGGTCTTTTCTGGATGGTAAGATTACTAGTGATTTTTACACTGCTGTTTTACTCATCTGTATTTTCTAATTTTTCTATAATGTATGTGTACTATTTGTATATTTAAAAAGTAACTAAAAGTAAAAGCACTCGCATGGTTAATAAGAGGACGGTTAAGGTATATATACAGGCTTAGCTTATGACACTTACCCAGTCACTAGGTCATTTGCTCCATTTAGCATCAAGTAACCTATTTTGAATATAAAGAGCATTTATACTATAAACTTCTCCTTAAATCGTTGCCCATTCTAGGATTTTTAATTCTAAGCTAACTCCAAATATTTTCTCTAAGTAGAAAGACCTTTCATATTTGGTAGACTCTAAAATACCACCTTGAGTTTTTAAAAACCTGTAAACTGACTAGTGTGGGCAATCATTTCCTTATGCCATAGTAAACAATGGGAATATAATGCTTCCTCAAACTACTTTAATCTAACTACTCTTTGATCTCTTAACCATAGACCTTTTCTAAAATAATGTTACTCTTTATACATTTTACTGAGGGCCATGTACTGTGCTGAACATGGTAGAAGCATTATGGTATTTCACCTTTATAACAACCCAGTGAAGCTGGCATTATTATTATCAGCACTTTACAAATGAAGACACAGAATCAGAAAAGTTAACAATAAGTGGCAGACTGAGATTTCAGCCAACATCTGATTCCAAAGTCTACATTCTTTCTAATACTATGCTATATTGTAAGAAAGTTGGCTCAACATCCCATTTCTTAAATATTTTTAATTAAAAAAAATTCATACATACACAATTGTTCCATTTCAAAAAGTTATTCCTTTTCCCTCCTTTACACATATTTTGTTACCACTCTGAAGTTCTATGTAAATATGAAATTCAGTGGGAATTTATTATGTACAATTCCTTGGTGCTCCCATTCATATAGCATACAATGGCAAAGAATATATACCTATTCATAGTGACTGCATAATATACCTCCTGAATGTGACTACATAGGATTACAGGATTATTAACATTGAAGTCTCAGTATACAGATCTGTTTTAGGGCTGTCCAGATCATCTACTTTCAAACCCCTCATTTTATAAAAGGGGAAACTGAGATAAGCTGACTTGCTAATTAGCGGAAACTGGCACTTGAACCTAGGTCTCGTGACTTTCAGAGACTATTATTCCACAGTGAACCTCTGAGGTAATTCCCAGGTGACAGATAAGGAGACAATCTTGCCGTCAAGCTACTGTGGCCTTGGCATGTCAGAATCTGCTAGTGGAAATTTAAACGGAGACTTCAAGTTGATGCACTTTACCATTTTGTTTATCCTAGCAGGTAGATGAGATCAGGAACTTTATCCACACACAGAGTCAGGCATATCTGATCCACCACTCAGCCAGACTCTCACCATCCTTGCTTCATTCTTGCCTTTTGCCACTCTTGACACCATTTCCACTTACCTCATCCAAAAATCATTCAATAAGTAGCAAATAAAAATTTCCAATTAAAAAATCTAAATAAATTAGGACTTCCCTAGTAACACAGTAGATAAGAACCTGCCTACCAATGCAGGGGACATGTGTTGGATCCCTGGTCCAGGAAGACTTCACATGCTATGGAGCAACTGAGCCTGTTCTCCACAACTACTGAGCCTTGCTGCAGAGCCCAGGAGGGGCAGCTACTGAAACCCACGCCTAGAGCCTGTGCTCCACGACGAAGAGTAGCCCCCACTCACCACAACTAGATAAAGTACATGAAAAGCTATGAAGACCCAGCATCGCCAAAAATAAATATATGAAAATTATTTTAAAAATAAAAAACTAACTTAGCCATCAAGTCAATTCCCAATTACATAATAAAATATCTGGGCTGTCTCTTTACTACCAGTAGACACCAAGAGGAACAAATTCATGTTATTATCAGTATCTAGCTAAACTATACTTAATTACAACGGTAAGTCCTATAGGCCAAATTAAATACACAGAACTTTCCAGTTTCAAGCACCAATGACTAATACATCATGGAAGTTCCAAACAAAAGGTGAGCAAGGAAGGCGTCTTTTTGTGAAGTCCCAAAGTGAGCATATTTAATTGCTTGTTGGTATAGAGTATACCCTAATGATGAACAGAAACGACTTACTGGTCTTCTGGAGATGGCTGATGGAAACCAAGCATGGAACCCTGTGTTTTTTTGGGACCCAGTCCCTCAAAGTTTCTGAGAATGGAACATAGTAACTGGGGCTTCTTCCTTTACCAAAGTTCAACAAGCAGCAGAAAACTGTCAGCAAACACTATGTCCAGTAACACCTGTTCTCTATTAAATTCTAAATGCTCTTATCACATGTTTAGTCTGTAAATATGTTCTTAATTTAACTGAAATGTTAAGAGTAAATACATTTTCATATGGTAACTGGGCTAAAAGTACTACCTTTAAAACTAAGAAGAGTCAGTGTGATCTAGTTAACATGACACAAAGAATAAGACAGTTATCCCCGGCCCTCTGCTATGGTTTTTCCAGTAGTCATGTAAGGATGTAGGAGCTGGACCATAAGGAAGGCTGAACACTGAAGAAATGATGCTTTCAAACTGTGGTGTTGGAGAAGATTCCTGAGAGTCCGTTGGACTTCAAGAAGATCAAACCATTAAATCTTAAAGGAAATCGACCCTGAATATTCATTGGAAGGACTGATGCCAAATCTGAAGCTCTAATACTCTGGCCACCTGATGTGAAGTGCCAACTCATTGGAAAAGACCCTGATGCTGGGAAAGACTGAGGGCAAGAGAAGAAGCGGGTAACAGAGGATGAGATGGCTGGATGACATCACTGACTCAATGGACGTGAGTTTGAGCAAACTCAGGGAGATAGTGAAGGACAGGGAAGACTGGTGTGCTGCAGTCCATAGGGTTGCAAAGAGTAGGACATGACCTAAAGACTGAACAACAACCCCTGCTTCTACCCTTTCTCTCTTATCTGGTCCAAAAGTCTCACTACAAGAGAGTTTTCTCTGAAATGCTCTGAATTTCAATTGACACCGTTAAAAATATAAAACCTAAAAAAAAAAAAAAAAAAAAAATACTGTACTCCTATGTGACTTTCGGAGAGCTTTCAGATTGCAGTCTTCTATTAGCATCTTAACTAGAATGTGGTGTTTAATTGACTACCGTTACTAAAAACACAAGGATGTAAATGAAGTAGATTTCAGTGGGAGTAACGATATGGGGAAGAACCAGAACTAAAGAGGTATTCTGAGCTAGGGCCGACTTAGGTAGAGGTGTCTAATTTTGATGGGGCTGGAATATTCATTCAAAATCCCTCTGAGCACAGCACACTCATGTAGTAATTAATATATAATTTTATTATTATTACCTTTTGAAGCATGACTGAGCTGGCCAAAAATTAAAAGACTAATTCAACTGCATACAAATCAAGAAACCACAAGACCAGATGAATGAGAGAGTGCTGGATTTGTGGCTGCCCTGGAGATGCCCCCATCCCCAAATCACAAGTGGCTGAAGCCTAGGATTTAACAGGCCACAAAGAAGGGAGAAGACACAAAGACTGAGGCCTAAGTAGGATTGGAGGTCAGATCAATGAGCTCCACATAAAGTCAGGACCTCTGAACCACGATACCCGTGGTGCCTGACCTAGGAAAAAAGAAACTACCATGCAGAGAAAACAGCAAAATTTCCTAACCACAAGCCTATACTGATTAAAGAAACTTCTAAAGGATATACTTCAAGAAATAAAATGATCTGAGAGAAGATCTGAGGTGCAAAAATAAATGATTAATAAAGTGATATGTATTTTTTATTATTATAATGATTTATTATTATTATAATTATGCATATTATTCTAAACAAAAATTTGTTATAAACATTAACAGGTCATTTGTAGGGATTAAAAAAAAAAGTCAACATAGAATTAAAATCCTAAAAAGAAAAAGAAAACAGAATAAGATAGAAAATAGAGTCAAGTGTCCTAAGGTACATCATTTAGAGAAGAGTAAAAATATTAGTATTAGACTTAAGTTACATAATATGTGTGCTTAAAATTTCTAGTGTGCTTAAAATCTCTACTAAAAAGAGATTGTATAGCTTCCAAAGTAGGAAGGAATAAATCACGAGGGAAAAAATCTTAAGCAACTCAAAAGAAGGTTGAGGTAGTAGGGGGGGCAGAAGAGCAGGTAAAATTAACACAGGAAAAGTAAAATGATGATGATAATAATAAACATATTTACAAACGACTTACCATGTACCAGGCACTGCTCTAGGTACTTTATATACATTAGCTCATATACTCCTCACAACACCATTCTGAGGTAGACAGTATATATTATTATTCTTCCCATTTTACAGATGAGGAAATTGAGGCACGGAAACTAAACCTTTGCTAAGATCTCACACATGACATGTGTTATGATAAAGATTCATACCTAGACAGTCTAACTCTCGAGTCTAAACTCTACATACTGCCTATGACAGTTTGACATTTGTTCATGTCCTTTCAAATTCATTTTTCTTCAGTCTAACAACTAAGAATGCCAACCAGAGTGTAACTACTTACATTGCTCAAGACATTTCCTTCAATGACTATGGATAGGCAAGCACAGAATAGGAAAGGAGAGAGATACCCATGTTATGAGAAGTGACTACACAAAGTAGGCACGGTGCCAGACATTTTACTACATGGAATCTCTTGGTTAACCCTCATAATCACCCTATAGAGTAGACTAGTATCACAAATGTCCAGAGGAGAAAACCAAAGAGTCAAAAATTTAAATAACTCATAAAATGGCAGAAATCTTTTATGAATGGCTTCAAAATCTACTTAACAGATGTTTATTGAGCATCAATTTATGCCAGACATTGTACTATACGCTAAAGATATGAGAGTAAATTTAGAAATCTTAAGGCTCTCACCCTTATAGAGCTTATGTTCTAAAGGAGGAGACAATCTAATAGTCATAAAATGAAAGGTGGTCTGCAAACTGATAAATGTTATAAAGGACAACACAATTAGAAACTGGTAACTATCATAAAGGACAAAAGAATTACAACTGATAAGAGCACATAATTGAGAAATCTGACCTAGTCTAAAAATGTGAGGGCCAGTTTCACTGAGGAAGTCATTTTTAGCTCATGCTTCCCAAACTGTATGCCAAAGTGCCCTGGAGCACTGTAGCGAATTCACAAGAGTGCCCTGGATTTACATTTTTAAGGGAAATAGAGCAATACTGAACATCTATTAGATATCATGTGAACTATTAGCTCAGGGTAGCTCACAATTTCAACTTAGATTATGCACACTCTTTTTGAAGACACATCTTTGTGATGCTGACTTTCTGGTGGGCAGTCGCTGTAATAAAAATAAGTACCACATGAAAATTAAAGTGGAAAAGGAAATGAGGATGGAAGTGGCCAATCTGATTCCAAGGTATGAGAAACTGGGCAGTACCTAACAGGCATTTACATCCCATTAGTAAGCGACTGGGTTACATGAGAATGAAATAAAGCTGCTACTTTTTCTTTTAGTTTATAGGTACTTCTTCTTTAAACAGCTACTAGATTGTTAGAAAATACTTCAGCATTGTTTGGCTCTAATTACTGGATACATATAATTAATAAATAAATATAATTACTTAATGAGTATATTTATTTTGAACTAAGGTGTGTGTGAAAAAAAGTAAGGAGACACGAAGGACTCTATGAACTGTGAATGTTTGGGAATCTTCGTATTACGCTAAGAACTGAAGAATAAGTAGGCTTTTCACACACCATGCTGTAGAATGAGCAACAGCAAAAGACAGGGTCCCTATCCTTGAAGACGTTACAATCTAGTTTGGGAGGCAAAACTTAAATAGTTTTTCGTTTGTTTCTGGCCACACTGCATGGCTTGAGGGATCCCAGTTCCTTGGCCAGAGGCTGAACCCGGGCTACAGAAGTGAAAAGTTCAGAATCCTAACCACTAGGTCATCAGGGAACTCCCAATAAACAATTTTAAAACAATTTGTTAAGCTTTAATATTTGCAAAAATCTTTCACATCTTTTCTCATGAAATTATATTAAGTACGTGTCTATCTTCACTCTAAATTAAGAGCAGCAGAGGTTAGTATCTCCCAACACAGAGCAAATAGTTTGTGTTTAGTAAGCGTTTCCTGGGTCAGTCTCTCTTGCATCAGTTTACTCTCTTCCCTTAGGCTTTTCTCAGAATTGAAAGTTCCAATTCCTCTGTGCAAGGGTAACTCTGCTTTAAGTGTTCTTCACTACAACACATCTGGCTGTTTCTTTCCTACTGTCCTTCAAAAGTCAGCTCATACATATTCACTGCCCCCCAGGAAGCTTTCCCTGACCAAATGAGCTGTAATTTAAATGTCCCTTATCTAAACGGTCTACTTGGTTTATTTCCATCATAGGATTTACTACTCTTTTCCTGTAGTAGTCACTGTTTAACTTCCGTATCTCCCAGCTCATTGTAAACTTTTGACAGCAGGGTCCATGCCTTATTCACCTTAGCAACTATCATAGTGCCCAGCTCTCAAAGACTGTTTTCTGAATAAATGACAAGTACAGGGAAATTTTTTTTAAGTCTAATTATGCCTTTCACCTTAATGGACTTTGGGAAAAATGAGTTATTCAGGAAAACTCTGAGAAGGAGATTAACAAATGTGCAAAAATTAAAATGACTGATAACTATCCAGTGCTAGTAAAAAAAAAAAAAAAAAAAAATACACCACTGTAGAAATGTAATTAAGTATAATGTTTTTGAAAAATAATCAAACTATTATCAATTAAAATTAAAAATGCATTTATCTTCTGACTTAGCACTCCTACTTTTAGGGATCTTGCTTGCAAAAATAAAAGCATCCATATGCAATATTATATTTACAAGGACGTTTACTGAAGCATTGTTTGCAACAGCAAAATAATTCCTGAAAAGTATGCTAAATATCTAGCAATGGGGGGGGGGGGGGAATGGTACAACTATGATACGGTAACATCCATATTATGAACTGTTCTGTAGCTAGTGATAAAAATGAGTTAAGTCTATGCGTAGAGACCTAAGAGGGGAGCCATGATACATTTCATAAAAAATAGAATAATCCCACTTGGAGGTAAAAAAGGTATACATATGCACTTTTATTTGTAAAAATACTGAGAAAGAGTTAATACCAGACATTTAATACTGGTGACCTCAGGGTTAGAGTCATCAACAACTATGTATTACAATTGTAACTTAAAACGGAAAGAAAAAAAAATAAAGTTTTCAAAAGTAAGAACAGTAAATAATCTGAACATACTCTCCCTCCTCCAAATTCTAAAGGACAACAAAAACTCCACATTACTGTAACCTTGAATGAGATGACAGTGCTCTGGGAGAGTTGAGGATTCTATGGACTGTCTTTTTAGAGATGATTTAAACTTTACTTTCGTCCAGTGGATCTTCCCAGTTTCTTTAATGAATTATAGTTCCCTTTGGGGATTTGTAATCAGGAGTTTGAAAACTTCAGAATGCTCATCAGATTTTTACAACTATACCATTTACTCACTGAGAGTAAATTGTAGCGTTTCATGAGAAATCAGAGAAAGACAGAGGTTTCAATCAAACATTTATGGTCCTGAAATTGGAAGCACTGCTACTTGGGCGCCCCCTGGGGACAGAATTTTAAATTTTTTTACATCCTCAAGACAAACTGGTGTGCTGTATATCTGTTCATTCAAAGAACACTTACTAAGCACCTATTCGGTACCAGGCACAATGTTTGACACTAGAGACAAAAAGATAAGTAAAATAGAGTTTCTGATTTCTATAATGAATACCTAAAGTCAGTATCACCCAAAATTTTCTAAGTACAGCAGGAAACAATGGAAACAGTGACAGACTTTATTTTCTTGGGCTCCAAAATCACTGCAGATGGTGACTGCAGACATGAAATTAAAAGACACTTGCTCCTTGGAAGAAAAGTTATGACAAACCTAGACAGCATATTAAAAAGCAGACACATTACTTTGCAAAAGTCCATATAGTCAAAGATATGGTTTTTCCAGTAGTCACGTATGGATGTCAGACGTTGGACCATAAGGAAAGTTCAGCGCCGAAGAATTGATGCTTTTGAACTGTGGTGTTGGAAAAAGACTCTTGAGAGTCCCTTGGAAAGCAAGGAGATTAAGCCAGCCAATCCTGGAAATCAACCTTGAATATTCATTGACAGGACTGATGTTGAAGCTGAAGCTCCAATACTTTGGCCACCTGATGTAAAGAACTGACTCACTGGAAGAGACCCTGATGCTGAGAAAGACTGAAGGCAGGAGAAGGGGACGACAGAGGATGAGATGGTTTGATGGCATCACCGACTCAACGGACATGAGTCTGAGTAAACTCTGAGAGTTGCTGATGGACAAGGAGGCCTGGCATGCTGCAGTCCATGGGGTCGCAAAAAGTCAGACACGACAGAGTGACTGAACTAATCAGCATGTAGAATACAAAATATAAACTATTCATATATGTCCTGGAGGAAATTATAACACAGAAGATGATAAAAATGCTTTTGGGGTACTTTAAAAAGGAATGTGGCAAGAATATAAGCTTTAGCATAATTTGCTCATGTAACCAAAATGTTCACCATCTTTAAAAGAGAGTAGATTTAAACATCTCAGCTAACAGATGCAAAATTGTGGTTACTGTTTTCGGACAAGTTTAGGTTATGGTATCATGATTTTTCTTGGGCCAAAACAATACAAAGCTTAATTTAAAAAATTAAAAAATGACATGGTATCCTAACATCAGATTTTTGTTGTTGTTGTTGTTCAGTGTTTAAGTCATGTCCCACTCTTTGTGACCCCACAGACTGCCACACACCAGGCTTCCCTGTGCTTCACCATCTTCCAGAGTTTGCTCAAACTCATGTCCATTGAGTCAGTGATGCTATCCAAGAATCTCATCCTCTGTTGTCCCCTTTAGTCACAATAATAATAACTCCACTCTGAGAACCTGAGTCTTGATTGCACTGATTTAGGAAATGGTTAATCTTTATAAACAAAATGAGGATGAGAAAACAGACTTAAAACAGTTATAAAATAAAACTGAAAAAGATCAGTTCAAATAAATCGGTAAGATTCAACCTCAAAGCCTCCTTCCAATCTCTCCTTCCCAGTTCACAACACTTTCAGAAGATATTGTATCAGATTTGCCTTTTCTTCCTCAAGGTCTAGGAGAGCAAGAAGCAGAGGTAGAATTCACAGCCAGAAAAACAAAACAACTAACAAGCAACAGCTTCCCTCTGTGACACAATCACAATTCCAAAGTCCCAGGACATTAGAGAGCCAAACTTTCAGGTTCTGTGGCCAGGGCCCAAAGAATACTTCTGGTGGCCTCAGTTGGAAATTAACTTAATTTTCTCAATGGAATAATTCTATTTCAGCCATATTTCAGGTACCCTGTGAGCTGAATTAGCAATGGCATGATAGTTGGGGACTTCACCCTTTATTATATACCTTTTTCCCTACAGAAAAATAATTAGTTCCAAAAATTACATCGCTTGGGATTCAGCTTACATTTACCTGTATAATAAAGCATTGGGTCAAAATGCAAGAGACTCACAAAAGAAAAAACAAAAACAAAAACCTCTGACTTGACTGACCATAGACATTCCATTGTTTAATCTGCTAGAAGACAGCAATTACTGAATTATAAACTGTTTGGAATAAAAGGTAACAGTTTAAAAGAGTTTAAGTTCATATAATTGTTGAAATTTTAAAGAACATGATAATATATTACAGAACATATTTCATCATGGAAATCTTATAATTCTTAACAGGTTTGAAATCTTGTCAGCCATTATTGAACAGAGTAAAGAATAAACACTAGTTACAGAATGTAGAGATAATGTTTAATCCAGTGGAGTAATATGGGTATCATTAGTTTGGGTGTGGACACTTCAAGTCACATCATGAGTCAGAAACAAAATACTTAAATACTTTCAAATATATCAGTCATAAACCAATTTTTAAAAGAAACACTACAAAAAAAAGTAATACTACAGTGTACTTCAAAGTAAAAATAACCAATCTCATAAATTAAGAACAGGAACTCTAAAATAGAGGGAAAAAATTATCTACATCTATGTATATCAGATATTTTATCTCATTTTATATTCACAAATGCCATACCAGATAGGTATTATTTCTCCTTTTACAGAGGAACCAAGCTAAAAGTAACAATTTCTCTGGGACTAAAGTGATAGTAAATGGAATAGTTAGGGTTATGGTCTGAACCTACATTTGTCTGATTCTAGTAAATGGCTCCTTAGAATTTGAGAAAATATTTGCAAACAAAGTAACAAGGGATTAATCTCCTAAATATACAAATAGATATGCTGCTCAATATGAAGAAATCCAAAAATTCCAATCAAAAAATGGGTAGAAGATCTACAGACATTTCTCCAAAGAAAACATCAGATGGCTAAAAGGCATCACTACATCATCACAAATTATTAGAGAAATGTAAATCAAAGCTACAATGAGGTATCACCTCATACCAGTCAGAATGGACATCATTAATAAATCTACAAACAATAAACACTGGAGATGGTGTGGAGAAAAGGGAATCCTCCTTCATTGTTGGTGAAATGTAATCTGGTACAGCCACTATGGAGAACAGGATGGAAGTTCCTTAAAAAGCTAAAAATAAAGCTCCCATATGATCCAGCAATCCCACTCCTGGGCATATCCGGAGAGACCCATGATTCAGAAACACATGCACCTCAACGTTCATTGCAGCACTATTTACCATCACCAGGATATGGAAGTAACCTAACCACTCACAGACAGAGGAATGGATAAAGAAGATGTGATACATATATACAATACAGTATTCCTCCACCATAATAAAGAACGAAACAGGGCTATTTGCCACAACATGGATGGACCTAGAGACTCATACTGAGTGAAGTCAGAGAAAAACAAGAATCACATGATATCACTTACATGTGGAATCTAAAAAATTTGGTACAAAACAGAGTCATAGATACAGAAAACAAACTTACCAATGGGGAAGGGAATGAAGGAGGGATAAATTGAGATATTAGGATTGACATACACACACTACTGTGTATAGAATGCTTCCCTGGCAGCTCAGCTGGTAAAGAATCCACTTACAATGCAGAAGGCCCTGGTTCAATTCCTGGTTCGGGAAGATTCCCTAGAGAAGGGAAGGACAGGCTACCCATCCCAGTATTCTTGGGCTTCCGTGGTGGTGCTCACAGTAAAGAATCAGCCTGCAACGTGGGAGACCTGGGTCGGGAAGATCCCCTGGAGGAGGGCATGGAGACCCACTCCAGTATTCTTGCCTGGAGAATCCCCAGGGACAGAGGAGCCTGGTGGGCTACAGTCCATGGGTCCCAAAGAGTTGGACAGGACTGAGCAACTAAGCTATACACTACCATATATAGAACAGATAACCAACAGGGACCTACTGTATACCACAGGAAACTCTACTCAATACTCTGTGATGACCTGTATGGGAAAAGAATCTTTAGGTGGATATATATATCAGTTCAGTTGCTCAGTCGTGTCCGACTCTTTGCGACCTCATGGACTGCAGCATGCCAGGCTTCCCTGTCCATCATCAACTCTCGAAGCCTACTCAAACTCATGTCCATCGAGTTGGTGACGCCATCCAACCATCTCATCCTCTGTCATCCGCTTCTCCTCCTGCCTTCAATCTTTCCCAGCATCAGGGTATTTTCCAATGAGTCGGTTCTTCACATCAGGTGGCCAAAATACTGGAGTTTCAGCTTCAGCATCAGTCCTTCATATAAAACTGATTCACTTTGCTCTACACCTGAAACTGTCACAACACTGTAAATCAACTATATTCCAGTAAAAATTAAAACAAAAACAAACAAAAATAAAGTCTTTTCTCCTTCCCTTATCATGCCATTTACATGTGAGTTATTTCATACATACAACAAAACTTGAAATCAATTGTCATGTCTTTTAAAAAATGAAAAAACCAACAAAAACAAGCAGAAAATTTTTTTATCTATTTCTTGGTTGATTTAGTTCCACTTATATTCCTACAACTGATCAAGAATTATCAATACAGCTATAAAACACATAATGAAGATATTTATGTTACCATCCGACTATTTCTGGATGCTCTTTAGAGAATAAAATATACTACAGGAGTGGGTTGTATGAACCTGAGAGAGGAGTAAAATCCCAAAGCTAATAAAAGCCATGAGTTTGAGCAAGCTCTGGGAGTTGCTGATGGACAGGGAAGCCCCGCGTGCTGCAGTCCATGGGATCGCGAAGAGTCGGACATGACCGAGCAACTGAACCAAACTGAATAAAAGCCATATCCTGGAACAGAGGAGGGAATAATTTTAGAAGTTCTGAGTCAAAATCTTTCTGGTCATGGAGTTTCACAAGAATTCTCTGGTGTTTTACAGCACGACTGATCCCCTCTTCTGTTTCTAGATATCTCTTGTCTTCCTCCTCTCCCAAACATTCCCCAGATTCTCCAATAAGTCTTTCATCCACACTGCAGCTAATCAAGTATCTATTCGAAAATTGTTAACGGAATTGAACCGGTAACCTTATCACACTTTGGGGGGGGGAGGGGGAGAATAACACCATTTTAGAGTTGGGAGGCATTTCATATTGAGTTTAAATCTGTGTGCACAGCCTCTACTATTCTAGTGGGGACAACGGAGACTCGGAGAGAGGAAGTGACCTGGCCACGGACTAGGCGTGAGTTGGCACCCGGGCCAGAGGTTGAAGTTTCATCTCATACTCCACGCTTTTCCAACCTCACGAAAGCTGGTTGGGTCTTAGGGCTGGTACTATCCAGGACGGGTTCAGAAAGAGCAATCAGATCCCAGAACACCTAAAGCCTTGTCGCCCGGGGCTTCCTAAGACCAGTTTAGTTACCCGTTTAGAGTTCCCCTTCGGGAAGGGGAGGGCTGAAAAAACCGGTCTCTCCTGGAGGCAGTTGTGGGCACACCCCGGCCTCTAACCCAAATCGACGCAGCTGCCGCCTCCACCCGCCCCACAACCTGTGGTACACTGACCTTCTACGCGCTCGGGGTCCGCGGAAGCGGACATTCCCGGGATCCCTCTCCCAGGCCACTCTCGAGACGAACTTGGACCCCAAAATGTAAGGGAAGAGGGGTGCAGAAACAAAGTAACCCCAAGTGATTCCCTTCCTTTCTAGGCGCCCCCGGAGCGGGCGGACGTGGACTACCAGTCCCGACATGCAGCGCGCCGGCAGACCCTCGACCACCGCCACGTCCGCGGTGCATCGGCCGCCGGGACTCGTAGTCCGCGGTTCGGGGAGCGGGGGGGCGGACAGCCGCGCGCGGCGGGACGGGCCAGCCTGGTGTCCGGTCAAGCCCAGGGAGCCTGCCGACTACCCGGGCCTCACCTCAACGATGCGGGCGCACTGGGTCCCCTTGCCGGCGCCGGGACCGCCGAGAACGAACACGACCTGCGGCTTCATGAAGCGATGCGGGAAGAGGAAAAGTGGCCGGCCGGTCAGCAGCGGAAAGCTAAGGCCTAGGACGTGCAGCAGCCGGCGGCCGCAGCGGCTAAGCATGCACCGCGGCTGGCTCGGACGCTGAGAGAGCTGACAGCAGCCGGGCCGGCGTTGGCGCGGGGCGGGGCGCGGAGAAGGGGGCGGGCCGAGCCGGCGCCCGCCGCGGCCCAGCCGCCGTGGCAGCCGAGGCGTCCGCGCTGCGGCCGGAAGGGGCGGGGCTTCCGTTGCTCTTTCGTTGGCCGAGCCCGAGTCCTCCCCGCCCCTCCGAGGGCTCATTCATTCGTTCCGTCCGCGGGTGGTGAGCCCCCTGGTGCAGGGCCTGTGCTGGCGCGTGGGACGTGGCCTACGGGAGAGCACAATCCATTGTATCTGCTCGCAAGTTTAAATTCCAGAGGGTAGGCAGCCGTCCTGAACAAATCAACACGAATAGATAAATGCAAATAGCAATATTGGCTTTGAAGGAACCAAACGGAGGAATAACAAGAGATGAATGTAATTTGGCTGTGGTAGTCAGACTTCTGAAGAGATGATATACAAGCCAAGACGTAAGGACAGGAAAGAGCAAAGCTAGGCAAACACTGAGATAGAGTGTCCCACAAAGAAGAAACAGGCAAGTTTTTGGAAAACCCCTAAGACTTTCATCTGTGAGAGCAGTTCAAAGGCCCATAAGATCAGTGCTGTGTGAAACGAGGGAGGGAATGAAAGGTGGAAGAGTTTGGCTGATGACAGGTCAGTCAGATCCTTTGGTTAAGGAAAGGAGTTTGGATTATATTCTAATTGCAGTGGGAAGTCCTTCTAACTATAACTCCATTTCCCTGCCCCTTGCATTAGGAAAAATTTTGGAGAAGAAAGAGTTCAATCAATGAGTCTTAGTGAATAGACCTTTAAATGTTGGAGGGAGGAGGAGGAACCCAAGAAGGCAGAGCCAGGAAAGGTAAGAGGAAAACCAGGAGAATACGTTATTCCAGCAAAGAGAGTGTTTGGGGTGGGATTGTGGTGGTGTAGTAGTCAACATGGTGTTAAATACAAATAAGAACAGATAAAACTGCATTTGGCAACAGGGAGACTTACAAAGAGTTCTGCCCAAAGCAAATCATACATTATATCTAATTTGAAGCCTGATTGAAAATGGAGTGGATAGGAGATGAGTAAATGAAAATAATAGATAAAATAAGGGTCAAGACAAAGTTTATTTAGGATGGGTGATAGGAGCCATGCTGTCTAATATGGTAGCCATGAAATTAAAAGACACTTACTCCTTGGAAGGAAAGTTATGACCAACCTAGATAGCATATTAAAAAGCAGAGACATTACTTTGCCAACAAAGGTCCGTCTCATCAAGGCTATGGTTTTTCCAGTGGTCATGTATGGATATGAGTTGGACTGTGAAGAAAGCTAAGCGCCGAAGAATTGATACTTTTGAACTGTGGTGTTGGAGAAGACTCTTGAGAGTCCCTTGGACTGCAAGGAGATCCAATCAGTCCATCCTAAAGGAGATCAGTTCTGAGTGTTCATTGGAAGGACTGATGCTGAAGCTGAAACTCCAATACTTTGGCCACCTCATGTGAAGAGCTGACTCATTGGAAAAGACCCTGATGCTAGGAGGGATTGGGGGCAGGAGGAGAAGGGGACGACAGAGGATGAGATGGCTGGATGGCATCACTGACTCGATGGACATGAGTTTGAGTAAGCTCTGGGAGTTGGTGATGGACGGGGAGGCCTGGCATGCTGCGATTCATGGGGTCGCAAAGAGTCGGACACAACTGAGCAACTGAACTGAACTGAGCTGAACTAGCCACATATGGCTATTTAAATTAATTACATTAAAAATAATTAAAAATTCAGTTCTTCAGTTATAATAACAACATTTTAACAGTTCAGTAATCACATGTGTTTAGTGGAAATTGTATTGAACAGCATACATACCAACCCTGTCATCACAAAAAGTTCTACTGGTCAATGCTATACTTGAGCTCATGCTTAAGGGGCTAGGAATGATTTGAAAGAAAGAAAGAGAGGTAACCCCTTGAGAAGAAAAATCAGATGAGCAAGTCCAAAGGACTTGAACCCATCTAAGACACCTGGAGTACCTTAGATGACTTAAAAGTCCTAGAGAGCAAGATGTTCATTTGTAACAGGAATAACAAGAAGAGTAGAGTTGCAGGAAGATTTGAAGACAGGAAGGGTTCCTGTCTGATAACTTTCTTTTTCTTGTAATGAAAGGGCGATATTACCTGAGGGGAAGGGGAAGGGACTAGGATATCTGAGGAGAGAAAAGGTATGAAATAGACATCTTTGATAGTGGAAAATGTGTTTTTCTAAAGAAAACTAATCAATAGGACTTCTGGGAAGTATTAAGCGCTCAATTGGTTTTTGAGATCATGGATTTAAGATCATTAAAGATATTAGACTATTCAGGTACAGGCAGAGAGAAGGGCAGGGAAACAGTTGCGCTAATCCAGAATTGGGGTTTTGCCAGGCAAGTAAAATAGAGAGAGAGAAGTCTAAGGGAGTGTTTGCAAGAGAATCAAGGTTTATGCAGAATCAAGGATTATCCTGGTAGCTCAGATGGTGAAGAATCTGCCTGCAATGCAGGAGACCCTGGATCAATTCCTGGGTCACAAAGTTCCCCTGGAGAAGTGATAGGCTACCCACTCCAGTAATTCTTACCTGCCAGAGGAGCCTGGCAGGCTAGAGTCCATGGGGTCGTAAAGAGTTGGATATGAGCAACTGCGCCAGTACAGCACATTCAGAATCAAAATCAGGCAGAAAAGCAAATGGTGGCATGTGAGGGCTAACAGTGGAGAGGTGGAGGGGAGCCGGGGTGGGGGTGGGGGGGCGGAGTTGTCAAGATATTAGAAGTACTGATGTCCAAGAATGGTGGCAGTAGAGAACTTGAGCACATGAGCTGGTGATCTGAGTGGGATGTGTGGAACTGAAGTATCAGAGGTTGTGAGTTTCTGCTGCTGCTGAGATCTGGGATGAGCCCAGGGGAGTGGAAGACTGAAGCAGATACACACCCTGTTATTAGAACTGAGAGGCCAGGGTGTTCAATTTATCATCCAGGTAGAAGTTTAAGTGAGACAGTAGTGGCGTGAAGAGAGACTGCAAGAGTGAAACTAAGTTGTTGAGGGCAGAGTGCCCTCAGGGATACAGACAGGAGGAGAGGGTGGTGGAACAGCCTTCTGTCTGGCTACCACCACGCTCCTTCTCCGTATAACCCTTTTCCTCTTCCCTCACACATTGTTTTCGGCCTCTTTTCATCTTTTCCCCCATCTCCTCCACTTTTTTTGTTTTTTATTTATTTCCAATCCTCCTCCCCTTCTTTTCCCATTTCTGACTTCCTCCCCTTCTCCCCATCTACTTCTCTTTTCCATTTCTTCTCCCCACCCTCTTTCTTTGCCTCTCTAATCCCTTCTCCCTTCAGTCCCTTGTTTTCCCCTTGTTTATTGAGCCCTCTCATAGTTACTATCTTATTGATTTAATGACATAGGTGTTACTATTATATTCATTTTGCAAATGAAACCAAAGCCAAAAGTTGTCTGAAGACAGCGGGCCAGTAAGCAGCAGGAGCTGGAATTCAGCTTGATGTTTTTGTTGTTGTTGCTATAGAGTCAGCATTATCTCCTTTAAAAGCAGAGAACATCAAGGCTGAAAGGAACGGTAGATTTCCTAAGTCCAAAGTCTTCATGTTACCATATGGTGACAGGTAACAAAGTAAGTTCCTGGTCTAAGATCTTTTCCCACTTAGTACAGTAAATATTAGGACTCAAGGAGGATTACTAGGCAAGGGCATCTAACTTAGAATAGGGAGACCTAAGTTTAAGTCTCTATGCTACCAATAAATCACTGTAACCTTAGGAAACTCTGGTTAATCTTGGAAATTCAGTTTTTCATCTTTCAACTAGGAAATGGAGAGAAGGGTAAAATGAAAGCCTTGGTATAGATGACCTCAAACCACCCTACTGTGTTTAGTTTTTGATGAGAAGAAGGACAGTTATCCAATTGCTGCTGCTGTGCCTCTTGAAGGTATGTCCCGGTACTTAGCACAGGGATCTGTGAACTTTTTCTGTAAAGAGCCAGACAATAAATATTTCAGTTTTGGGGGGCATACCATCTCCATTCAGCTACACAACTTTGCCATTATAGTAAAAAGCAGCATCAGATCGTACATAAACAAATGAATGTGATAATGTTTCAAAAAACTTTTTTTATGGACACTGAAATTTGAGTTTCATATAATTTGCACCTGTCTCAAAATGTTATTCTCTCATTTTAAAAAATCCATTAAAAATGCAAAAACCACTGCTAGCATATAGGTTTATACCAAAACAGGTGCCCACAGCCTATAGTTACTGCCCTCTGGCCTGGCAGAATACCTGGTGGTAAAAGTCCAATTCAAGCTCAGAGGAGGTCTCCCAATCTTCCACCTGCCAGGGAGGAGGGCGTAGGATATATGTCAGCTGAAAATAAGAATGACTGGTCATATTATTAGGAGGTAGTAGGAGAACAAAAAAAGGCCATATTGGAGCAAATGTGCCTCTTTTCCTTTGGGCATGACTTTTCTCTATCCCATCTGGTATAATCGCCAGAGTTGAAAGATGTTAAAGGGATGGGATCTGTGGAAGAGGGTCTAGAAGGCTATTCTTTGGTTTTTGATGAAGGCCTGTGCCCTTCACGTTAGGAAAGAGAAAGAAAGATAATCTTTCTAGCTCTCATGATAGAGACCACCAGAACTAAGGATTCCACATAGGAAGGAGTCTGGGTGCAAAACTTCATTGTATACTTATAGCAATTTGTAGTAACTTTTCTCTCTTTGACTCCCTGGAGAATTTGACTACAAGGGCTCAGTACTTAGTATCTTGCAGCTCGCCTATCTCCTGCCAACCGTGTTAGGCAACTAAGGAAAATTAACTAAAGAAGAAAGATATTAAAAAAGTGAAACCTCGATACCCGTCTCTACCAAGGGTTTTCCAGAAAGAACAAGGCTAAGCAGAAAACAATTTATTATTTGTTGTCTCTTTGGGCCTCCTCTGGTTATCTTTTGCTATGTAACAAAGCTTAATGGATTACAAGGAATGCTTGGTATAGGAGCCCTGCCCCCAACCCAAACATCACACACATTTGGTGACCAGAGTGTTCAGTGTGAGTAGTGCTGTGGGTAGAGGTTTTCCAAAACACCTGTTTATCACACCAGGTGGTCCCATGGAGCCAAGTCAAAGAGGCAAGCATTCATAAAAGACACTGTGCTACTCTGATGCTCGAACATTTAACCTTCTTGTCCACAGTGAAAGGTCTAACTAACTCTTAGCACCTTAGTCCTAAATTTGTCCCCAAAGAATTCATTTTGCTTTAGCCTTATATCAGTGCTGTTACTCATTGGAGGTGGCAGAGATTCAATGAGTTCCCCCTCGATGCAAACAATCAGACCCCCAATAAGAATATGTGCCAATAAGTATATATTGAATAAATGGCTATCACCTCGTAGAAGTTATTCCCTACCTAAATCCATAGATTGAGTCCATAGATTAAATACATTCGATTAATATCTATTGACTATCCACTATGTGTCAAGCATTTCACTTATATTACTTAGTTTTTGGATGACATTCAAACTTTTCAATAATTAATACAATCACAATATTTGTTGAGATTTCTGTGCCAGGATTTGCTGTGCCAGGCATCAGTCCCCTAGTTGTGGGATCATGAGGCGGTCCTAGGTGTCCCAAGTTCTCAGGGAAGTAGCTATATCCAACTCACATGGAAATAATTAACTTTTAACCACCAACACAACTTACCAGTTGTGTGTTGGCTGAATATCAGCCTTGCCTTATAAAATCTGCATAATGAAATTAGTGCTGTCATTTTGAAGATGGAAAAAGAGCCAGGAAGTGGAAGTACTTTATTTAAACCCACAGAGGCAGTTAGGTAGCAAAGTCAACTTCAAACTTAGAATGTATAGCTTCAAAATATGCATTCATCCTATACAATACTGAACTTTCAGGAGGTAAAAAGTTCCATATGCACAAAATCCATTCAAAGTAGGTTCTGTAACAGATGTGAAGACTGATCTCAGAAAGACGTAAAAATAAGAGCTATCCTCAAAACTCACTCCTACCCATATGTGTTTATTTATCAAGTGACATTAAGTCTTTGGAGTATATATTCAGGATATGCATACTATTACCAGAGTAGAGCTGGGTTCCCAGCGAACTCTCAAGGGTCTTAATAGGGCCTTTTCGCCATTTATGTCCTATTTATCATACTTGCCCTTTAAATATCTGTTCCATACTTTGATTTTTCCATTTTTGATAACATCTGTTTGATGTGCTATTCATTTTTCAGGATTCAGCTCAGATTTTACCTCCTTTGGGAAGCTCTGTCTAAATTCCCAAGACTGGGTTAGGAGCCCCTCTTTTGTGTTTCTATACCCACTCCCACCATCGCGCCCACACTTACTGCATCCCGTGTTTACTTCTGTTGTGGCACTGTGGTGTACTGTGTATCCACACACTTGATTTAGAGCTCCTTGAAGGCAGAGACTATGTCTGATGATTCTGTACAACATAACAATTGTGTTACTGTTACAACGTGATTTACTCTCTTAAGAAAACTCCAAGGTTCTTGGAAGATTTAGAGTATATAACTTGGCTCCTGCCACTCAAGTTCTATCTACAGTGGTCTTTGACAACTGCTGCCCTGTAATTCCTTTCTTGAGCATCGCTAGGACCGGTTTCTAGGATCAGTTTGGGTGATGGAGCAAAGACAGGTCAGGTGGGTGGGTGGCAGGTCATATGCTCTGCCCTCAGGCCTTCATAGCCATCTATTATATTGTGATCTATTTCCTGGAGGGATGGTTAGCCCATTACATAGCCTGATGCTTAATGGAGGCTCTAAAATGAAGACTCGATGTTATTCAAAGTTGCAGTTATTGCTGTAATGTTTTATCAAAGTACCTTTTATCAAATATTCTGAGAGCACTGGTTAAAAGAAATATGCTTTTCTAAAAGCTGATGTGCCAAATCTGGCAACAGACAATACACTTACCCTCCTGGGAGTGACTGTCAGCTGAGCTCAGTCTGCCTGCTGCAGAATGGCAGGCTGACCAGTGAAGGGAAATGACGGTCTTCAGCAGGTCTTACCGTGTTTTTTGCCTATTACAACTTTGCAAGCCTAGGTAGTTTGCATATACCTACAGTTTCTTTGTCTGAAAAAATCAGGATGGTTTAAAAAAAAAAGTCAGTTTAACCATTATTTACAGAGAATTTACCAATATGTTATTTGATCTTTCTCTTATTCCAAAACATTCCAAGCTTTCAAAAAATAAGTAATATGAGTCAACATGACTTGACACATTGTTATTATTACCTCTCCCAAGAAGTTTGAATCTCAAAGAAATTCTGCATAAATTGACAGATTAACAATCCCCCTTAAAAATATGATGTTCCTTAAAAGCAAAGCTGTAGTCATTTTCCAAAAGTGCCAGTCCAGCTTAGCTCAGAAGTGTAAATACAGACAGGGAAAGTTGGGTGTTTTGTAAATAAAGGCAGAATTGGTAACTGATTCCAGCTTCCCTGTTCCTGTTGATAACAATAGCTCTTTAATTCCCATGAAGAGCCTGTTAGCAGGCACATGAGGTTTATAAAACTGAACATTTACCAGGTCTAATCTTAAAAACCGTGTCATATGTTCAGGGACTGAAAGGGAATAAGGAAAAATGAAAACAATTGATATGTTAGAATGTAGAACTTTGGATTTATTTTTCACTTTACATTTTTTTTCTTTATAGCATTGTTTGTGCAACAACTTAAAACACATTTTTAAAAAAGTATAACTTACTGGAAATGATTCTCTGTGAAGCAAATCAAAGCTCTTAAAATTTGAAAAATAAGACTGGTAGCTTTCCTGTGTAGGGGCCAATAGCCATAGCAATTCCATGGTGTCCTGAAATGATATAAAACAGGTGGATCAGTGGTAAAGAATCCGCCTGCCAAGCAGGAGACGCTTGATCGATCCCTGGGTCAGGAAGATCCCTGGGAGAAGGAAATGGCAACCTACTCCAGTACTCTTACCTGGGGAATCCCATGGATAGAGGAGCCTGGCAGGCTACAGTCCATGCAGCTGCAAAGACTTGGACATGACTTAGTCACTGAACAGCAGCAGCAGCCTATATAAACAAGGATCAAAGAATAGCACGGTATATATTCAATCTATTTAATTGGCTGCAATCTAACAATAATTCATATTTGCTTTGGATAATTACCTCTTATTACCCGCCCCTATAAAATTGGGCTTTCCTTGTTCTTTGCTTATCACATCCTTCCAATTCCCCATGCCATTTAGCACAAAGCTTAATTTGTAGTAGATCCTTGATAAAGCATTTGTAGGTTTGATTTCACTAATTTAACAAATTTAATTTGTGAAGCAATTAATTTACAAAATCATTCCTTTAATCTTTATGTATGTATAGCAATGTGTTGCTTATTTACTAACAGTGTTGGTTGTTAGTACAGCTGGTACACTTAATAGATATAGGTAGTCTTTTAATTAATTTTCACACTATGAATTAACTCTTTTATGATAATGTACAATATGCAAATAAGGAAAATTAATCTTAAAGAGTTTAAATAGCAGAACTGGGGCCAGATCCCCAAAGTCAATGCTTATTACATTATATCATATTCCAAAAAATTTTTGATATGTACGGAATAAGCCCTTTGGACTCCTCCAACTTGTCCTAAATATGAGGCTGAATCATTCCAGTTCAAAAATGAAGTCAGTAATTACTTTTAATTTAGTTTTAAGAATATCAACTCTAAATCCAGATCTGAAAGAGACACGTGCACCCCAATGTTCATCGCAGCACTGTTTATAATAGCCAGGACATGGAAGCAACCCAGATGCCCATCAACAGATGAATGGATAAGGAAGCTGTGGTACATATACACCATGGAATATTACTCAGCCGTTAAAAAGAATTCATTTGAATCAGTTCTAATGAGATGGATGAAACTGGAGCCCATTATACAGAGTGAAGTAAGCCAGAAAGATAAAGAACATTACAGTATACTAACACATATATACGGAATTTAGATAGATGGTGGCGATAACCCTATATGCAAAACAGAAAAAGAGACACAGAAGTACAGAACAGACTTTTGAACTCTGGGGGAGAACGTGAGGGTGGGATGTTTTGAAAGAACAGCATGTATACTATCTATGGTGAAACGGACCACCAGCCCAGGTGGGATGCATGAGTCAGGTGCTCTTGCTTGGTGCACTGGGAGGACCCTGAGGAGTCGGGTGGGGAGGGAGGTGGGAGGGGGGATCGGGATGGGGAATACGTGTAACTATATGGCTGATTCATGTCAATGTATGACAAAACCCACTGAAATGTTGTAAAGTGATTGGCCTCCAACTAATAAAATAATATTTAAAAAAAAAAAAAAAAAAAAAAGAATATCAACTCTATTCATGGCATTTTTTTCCATAGCATTGAATGTATATCCTGCTTAGAAGTCCAGTGGTAAAAAAATGTTTTAATTGAAGTCTGTTTGAGTTATTATTAAGCACAAAAGAAGGCATTTATTTATTGCTGTTGTTCAAAAAGTTAGCATATACTTCACTTCTCCTCTTGCCCATTCCTTACTTAATTTTTTTTTTTTTTTTGGATAAGTAAGAAGTAGATTTGTTTAGAGAGAAACACACTCCACAGACAGAGTGTGGGCCATCATAGAGGGTGAGTGTGGCAGCCCCCTTCTTCTTTTTAAACAGACTTTATTTTTAAGACCAGTTTTAGATTAACAGGAAATGAGAATATAGTACAGATTCTCCTCATTACCCACCCCCAAGATTCCCCTGTTATTAAATCTCATATTTAGTATGGTACATTTGTTACAGTTACCTATCCAATATTGGTCACTATTATTACTTAAGGTCCAGAATTTATTTACAGTTTCTTAGCTTTCAACTTGGTCTTCATTTTCTCTAACATGATTCCAGTCATGATACCACATTTACATTTAGTTATCTCTTTAGGCTCCTCTTAGCTAGTTTCCAGTTTTGAGAAGTACAGGTCAGATACTGTTGAAATTTGTCTGATGTTTTTCTCAAGATAAGTCTGGATTTATAGGTTATTGGAAAGAACACCATACAGATGAAGTGCCATTTTCATCACAGCCTATCAAGTATACACATTATCAGCATGACTATTCATATTGACCTTGATCACTTGGTTGAAATACTAATGGTCATGTTTCTCCACTGTTAAGTTACTCTTTCCTCCAATCCTTAACATATTGTACACTTTGAAAAGATGTCACTATGCCCAGCCTACACCTTAGGAGTAGGGAGTTGTATGTTATGCCTGCCCCTTCCTTTTTGTTTAATTCATATCATCTTATGTTTCTCTTCCAGATATTTTAAAGTAGCTCTTAAAAAAAACCATAAATCATAAGAAGCCACAATTGCCAGGACATGGAAGCAACCTAGATGCCTATCAGCAGACAGATGGATAAGAAAGCTGTGGTACATATACACAATGGAATATTACTCAGTCATTAAAAAGAATTCATTTGAATCAGTTCTAATGAGATGGATGAAACTGGAGCCCATTATACAGAGTGAAGTAAGCCAGAAAGATAAAGACCAATACAGTATACTAACGCATATATATGGAATTTTAAAAAGATGGTAACGATAACCCTATATGCAAAACAGAAAAGGATGTACAGAAAAGATGTACAGAACAGACTTTTGGACTCTGTGAGATAAGGCGAGGGTGGGATGTTCAGAGAGAATAGCATTGAAACAAGTATACTATCAAGGGTGAAACAGACCACCAGCCCAGGTTGGATGCATGAGACAAGTGCTCAGGGCTGGTGCACTGGGAAGACCCAGATGGATGGGATGGGGAGGAAGGTGGGAGGGGGGATTGGGCTGGGGAACACATGTAAATCCATGGCTGATTCATGTCAATGTATGGCAAAAACCACTACAATATTGTAAAGTAATTAGCCTCCAACTAATAAAAATAAATGAAAAAAAAAATCATAAGAAGCCCACACAAAGTTTTTTTTACATCCTAAATTCAATCTCTAATCAAATTTTGAGTCTGCCTTCAAAATATATGCAGAATTCAATAACCTCTCACCACCTCAATTGCCACCATTCCAGTTCAAGCTGTCAATCTCTCCTTTATGTCATTGTAGCAGCTGCCTAACTAGTCTCCTTGCTTCTGCCTTTGCTCCCTACAGTTTATTCTCTATGTGGCAACCATAGTGATGCTTTTAAAACCTAAAATCAGATATTGACAGTCCCCTATTTAAAATCTTCCATTGGCTTCCTGTATAAGACTGTAGCTAAGTCCTTGAAATGCCCCATGATCTACCAACACCTCCTGCCTCTTCAAATGTTGATAGTCTTCTAACCCATTTTGCTCAGCACAGACTGGTCTCCTGATCTTCCTTGAAGATGTCAGAAAATGCTCACCCCAGGGCCTTTGCACTTAATGTAAACCATGGCAGTCATCAAAGTGTGCCACTTGGATCTCTCTCTAGAAAGAACTTGACAATTAGCAGCAAATAGTACACTTGTCTGGCAGTCTCTTGTTGTGGTCTTCCAGATCTGCCTTAACGATGGTGCTTGCTCTTTATGGGAAGTTCCAGGCAATGACTGGGTACAGCAAGGGTTCTGGTCATTTCTGCCTAATGTGGGATTCCTCTCATGGGCAATCTTTGCTCCAGAGTTCTCCACTGGGTCAGCCAACACTTTGTCAGACATGCATCACTGTCTGAGGCTCTTCCTGCTCACACACTAGATCTGAGGAACTAACCAGCATTTCTCTTAAAATGTGCTCCCTAGATTCTAGGAATTTTTTCCAGGAAAGCAGAGATTGACACTGTGGAGCACATATTTCTTGGCTAGTTTGATACATTTTTCAAGACTGTTTTCACTCTCTCAAAAAGGTTGGATGCACAGTCGAACAAAACAGCTTACAAGTGCAGTTCAGACATCAAGACACTCCCACATTGCTCAGGAAACTAACAGAAATCTAGAGAAATGTGACATTTAAAATCTGGACTCTACACTATCTACCTGTGTGATCTACGTGTCCTCCTTTGTTAAACAGGGATAGTAATACCTACTTCTGCTGTTCAGACAATAAATAATGGCGGAGAAGGCGCGATTATCAACATTTGTGAAGATAACTATAAATCATCACCCTAATACTAATATCATATGTCATATATACAACACCAATACCATACCTAATACCAATATTCTTTATGGAGGGTGGTGGTTTAGTCACTTTTGTCCAACTCTTGCGACCCTATGGACTGTAGCCTGCCAGGCTCCTCTGTCCATGGGATTTCCCAGGCAAGATTACTGGAGTGGGTGACCATTTCCTTCTTCAGGGGATCTTCCCAACCCAGGGGTTGAACCGGGTCTCCTGAATTGCTGACACATTCTTTACCAACTGAGCCATCAGGGAAGCCCATTCATTGTGAAGGTAAGTATAAATGGCTTACAAATGGTCACGTTCTTTTCGGCTCAAACAGGAAGGAATTAAAATCTTTTTATGTTGAGAGGCGAGTATGATTCTTAGAAAGAATCTGGAAGAAATCGAACTTCACCTCTTTTTGTGCATTTAATCAAGGGATTTGGTTCGCTTCTAGTCGCCGAGAGTGGACCAGAGAAGCCAGTAATTCCGGCTTCCTCTGCCATCTCATCCGCCCGGCTGGGTTTTTCATTGCGCGTGCGCAGGGACCGCCCCACCCCGGAACTTAACCGTTGACGAAATTGAAGTGTTTAAATCCTCCGGAACCTGATCCTGGAGCGCGGGTGGCACCCTTCTTTCTCCACGGAGGTTTAGGATTGGTCGGCGTCGGACCGGTGCAGGGTGCTGATTGGCTGTTGCATCAGAGCGTCGCGGAGACAGGGAGTGTCAAGTTCGGCACCGCCCCTTCTCCCTGATGGGTTGGGCTTCCGACCAGTCAGCAGACGTGGCGCGGGCTTCGGTTTCGCGAGCTTTTATTTGCCGCCCTGGTTCCCGCGACCCCCAACGTCCCAGAGGCGGGGCGAGTTGGCAGAGGTTCTCCTAGGACTCTGTTCCGGCCTAGCAAACAAACCTCAACTCGGCGGAGATTGCGGTGAGTGTTTTTGTGCTTCAGTTCTCCCGAGGGGCCTCTGCGAGCCTGGGGGAAGGAGGGTGGGCAACACTCTGCTGCCTGTTTTGGGTTCAGCGGACCAGGAGCCTGGACTAATGACGCAAAGGGAATCGGGACTTTGAATTCCTTGCGAATCATTTGTACAGTACTTAGGTATGTGAACAAAGTTTTCAATCGATAATATGCTATCATATAAAGTTTTTACTGTAAAAATGACTGGACGGAAGCCCAGTATGCTCGGACAGCTACTTAATAATGAGTGATAGTTGCTCAATCTTGCCTGACTTCGCAACCCCATGGACTGTAGCCTGCCAGGCTCCTCTGTCCATGGAATTCTCCAGGCAAGATTACTGGAGTGGGTTACCATTTTCTTCTCCAGCTACATAGTAAGGGGATCGGTTAACGTTTAAAGTTCGTGGTCGGCTGGAAGTGATTTATAAATAACAAAGCGTGAAAATGCTGTGGGTGTTACAGCATGTGGGTGTTATAGTCGGTAGTAACACCACCATGGTATCTAGGAGACGGTTTCACAGAGGAGTTGATACTCGGATTGGATTGTGAAGGATGATAAGGGTTTACCAGGGCCTTCCAAATAAAAGGAACAATAGGTGTGTGTGGATACTACCAGTATCCACTGACTGTGATGTAGGAGTGAAGGGATGTGTGGAATTAATAGGGTGGGGCCAGGTTCTGAAAGTCCTTTATTCTGTACTAAAAGAAGAGCCTGAGCTTCCCCGGTGGCTCAGACTGTAAAAAGTTTGCCTCCATGCAGGAGACCTGGTTCAACTCCAGGGTCAGGGAGGATCCCCTGGAGAAGGGAATGGCAACCCACTCCAGTGTTCTTGCCTGAAGAATTCTGTGGACAGAGGAGCCTGGTGGGCTAGTCCATGGAAGTCACAAAGAGTCGGATACGACTAAGCAGTGGATGGACTTTGAAAGAAGACATAAGGAAAGCTGAATGCTGAAGAATTGATGCTTTTAAATTGTGGTGTTGGAGAAGACTCTTGAGAATCCCTTGGACTGCAGGGAGATCCAACTAGTCCATCCTAAAGGAGATCAGTCCTGAATATTCATTGGAAGAACTGATGTTGAAGCTGAAACTCCAGTACTTTGGCCACCTGATGTGAAGAGCTGACTCATTTGAAAAGACCCTGATGCTGGGAAAGATTGAAGGCAGGAGGAGAAGGGGACGACAGAGGATGAGATGGTTGGATGGCATCACTGACTCAATGGACATGAGTTTGTGTGGGCTCTGGGAGTTAGTGATGGACAGGGAGGCCTGGTGTGCTGCAGTTCATGGGGTCTCAAAGAGTCGGACACGACTGAGCGATTGAACTGAACTGAACTGAAAGAAGAGCCATCAACTCTTTAAACCAGAGAATAACTTGGTCAGATTTATATAGCAATAATTCCCTGGTGGCTCAGATGGTAAAGAATCTGCCTGCAGTGCAGGAAACCCAGGTTCTATCCCTAGGTCAGGAAGATCACCTGGAGAAGGGAATGGCTACCCACTCCAGTGTTCTTGCCCAGAGAATTCTATGGACAGAGGAGCCTGGCCGGCTACAGTCCTTAGGGTCACAAAGAGTTGGACACGATTGAGCAACTAATGCTTTTCAACCCTTTTTGACTGAGCACAAAGGCAGCCCTTCTGGTAGTTTTCAGTACATCTGGTGAGAGTTAATAAAGTCAGGAGCCGAGGTAGTGGAGGTATAAAGACAGTTTATATTGGGGAAGAGGGAGAAAGGAGAGGTAGGGATGACTTGATGGTTTCCATTTGATCAAATTGTTTCCATTTGATACACAACTATGCCATTATCCAGGGAGAATATGTTTTGCTAGGTATAGGTGTTACATGATCTTACTTTCACTACACTAGCTTTAACTGCTTGTGTGTTACTGTCAATTAACTGTCTCCTATGGTTTTTTTTCGAAATGAGAAATAATAGGTCAACATTTTTGATTTATCTTAATGCATAAAGGAAGAACAGACAAATAAGGAGTTTTAAGACTCTTTTAATAAAGAAAAATGGCACTTTATTACTTCTGAGAGTTACAACTATCAATCTGAATATTGTTGTCCATGACAACCAAGTAGCACAGAAGGACTTTAAAGTTTAAAGCATGCATTCCATAGAAGCTGCATGAAGTCCAGATAGCTCTAAGAGAGAGTTTTTTTATCAACCTTACAAGGGCACTTTAAATAGGATTTGATTTTTGTAAATATTTCCAGCTTCTGACTTTAACTAAAAAATTTTTCTGAATGACTTCTGCACCAGAATGAATAACTCTGTCCTTCCTTACCTCGCTTTTAAACAATTCTTTTTTGTTAGAATTGAAGTAGAATACACAGAGCTTAAAGATTCTAACTCTAAGATTTGATAAAAGAACATAGCAAATAATGAGCTGTAAAGAAAGGACTTTATTTTGAGGTCTGTATTTTGCTTTTATAATATTTAGATGTTTAGATATTGGATATGTTTAGATATCCAGTGGGTAGGACTTCCTAGTGGCTCAGTGGTAAAGAATCTGCCTGCAATGCAGGAGACCTAGGATTCGATTCCTGGGTGGGGAAGTTCCCCTGGAGGAAGAAATGGGGACCCACTCCAGTGTTCTTGCCTGAGAAATCTTATGGACAGAGGAACCTTGTGGGCTAGAGTCTACAGGGTTGCAAAGAGTCAGACATGACTTAGTAACTAAATAGCAACAAGAATCCAGTAGGCAGTTAGTGGATGAGATTACCCGGAGAATGTATGAGGAGTCAAGAAAAGACCACTGACTTGGCACTAATACAAGTTAGTTTGTGGGTATGCAGTATTTGTCTCCTATCTCCACAAGCTTGAAAATTTGTTGACTTTATTATAGACCAAATAAATATCTAGCCCAAGTTGTTCCTATTTGCTGCTTTGTGGTTTTCTGACTATTATGAAGCTTTTGGTTAAAATCTCATGTATTAAATACTACCTGCCCTACCCAGCTCACTAAATTAATACCAGGATCTTGGAGCAGAATCTTAATAGATAGATAGTTGGTGGGTTTTGCTGCCTAGATTAAATATTAATATTAATTTATAGGCTGAATACTATATAGTATGAAAGTGATCAGAATCCATAAGCACTTTATCTTATTCATCTATGGATGAAGACACTTCATATAAGTAACCTAATTTTGTCTGTTATTTTGCTAATATGTAGTTTAATCATGTTTCCTTTTATTTTTTTGTTTTTGCCACTCATTAGTAATATTCTCTTTATTTCTTTAGGTTCCTGAGCATGTGAAATTGAATAAATCATTCACCAACTATCATGGAGTCTACATATACTCTTGCAGGGCCCCAGATGAATACCAGGTATAGAAATATTTTTACAGAATGTATTTTTCACAGTTACTCACATAACTTGGGTTGGAAGAGAGGAGAAAAAATAATCTTTAGAATCAGGAAAAGCTGGGTCCATATCCCAGCTTTACCATTTATTAGGTGGGTGACCATGATCAAGTTATTTAACTTCTCTAAGCTTCAGTTTCCTCATCTGTAAATTGCGGACAGTAATCTCTATCAGAAGGTTATTGTGAAGGGTTAAATAAGACTACTAAACTAAAGGGTCTGGGACATTGTTGGCACTCAGTAAATGTTAGTCTCATTTCCTCCTTTCCTTATTTTAGTTTCACAGAGGGGCTTTGTATTGGTGAAAAATAGTGCCTGAACTTTTGAGGCCAAAGATCACACACATACTTATTTACATCCTAGACAAATGGGAAAGTGGTTGAGTTCCTTCCCTCTTATAAACTCTAATTATTTGATGGGGAAAATTTCACACTGAATGTACCTAAGCCTTTTCCCACTCAATGTGGTGTGAGGAGGAGGAGCTTGCCACCTGTCTCCTAATTTTCTCAGTCTGTCACTACTTTGAGGAGCAGGCAAAATGGCTTGAGTTATTTGGCTCTTTGGATCATTTATTGTTCTTTTTTCCCCCTTGAGAAGAATAATTATTGCTGACATGTGATTTTTTTTTCTTCCAAACTAGAATTGCATCCATGAGTTACCTTTATTCTCTGTGTTATTTTTCTTTGTGCCAGATGTTCTTGATGAAGACAATGGGAAACATGACCCAAAGAGGCTATCATATTCCTTTTGTGTAATTTTGGCCCTTCTGTTCTCTCCTGTTGCTACCTCTTATTCTTTGAAACTTTATCAGCCTTTGTTCTTCTCTTTAATTTTATTATTGGGTCAAATCCATTCTTTACATTCTAGGGAAAATAATATACTCGTGTGATTTGGATTAATAATTCCTGGCACATGCAACTCTAGATTTTAGTTCATTTATTGAACTCTAGTTTTCAGTAATCTGTGGGCTTTTAGAGCAGCAGCTGAATTATTTTTGTTTACAAACCCCTTTGAATGTCTAATAGCCATGAATTTTATTCCCTAAGGAAAAGTACTTTTATACATACATGCAGAACTTTGCACCCAATTTCAAGGTGTTTTTATCTTTCTTGCCTCTCAAGTCTATCTCCCTGTATACTTGAGATTAAGGAAAAAATTAATAACAATCAGGTTCTGTGCTAATAAGCACTTTGCATATATTGTTTTTATTTAATCCTCACAACAAACCCATGAGGAATGGGTGCTGTTATTATCCCCCTCTTTTTTTTTTTTAATGAGGAAACTAGCATAGAGAGGTTAACCAACCCAAAGTTATACAGCTGGTAACTGGTTTAGCCAGTGTTTAAAGCTGAAATGATTTCTACTGTGCACTATAAGGAAGTAAACATGAAGTAGTGCAGGTTGGATTTTAAACCTGCACTACTACTTACAGCAAAAAGAAATGGACAACTTACAACAAAAAGAAATAGCTAACATTGAGCACTTACTGTAAGCCAGGATTTTTTCCTGAGCATTTTATATATATTGACTCATTTAATAAGTATTTACTACTTATTGATACTGATATTATTTTGTTTAACAGGAGATACTTATACTGTTATTATTTTGTTTAACAGTTGAAGATATTATTGGAGATACTGATATTATTTTGTTTAACAGCTGAAGAAACTCAGGCACAGAGACACTGATTTGATCATGGTCATACAGCCAGAGCCAGGTTCCAAAATCTAAGACCTAAGCAGCTGATAGCCAGGCTTTGCTTTTAAACCTTAAATCGTTCTTCCTCTCACCAATAGGTAAATAATAAATATATTCAATGTAGAGACATAGATAAATTGACAATTTTTCACTTAACTACCTTTGTGACTTTGAACAAATTTCTTAATTTCAGATTGTGTCTTTATTTCAAATAAAGAGAGATTAAAAATCCTTATAAAGATTTGAAAGCACATAGCTAAGAACGTGGTGCCAGACTGAACCACGGTCTAAAGCATTACATCATTCAGCTTCTAGTAGTATAAGCTTTGAAATCAGCTGCACTTAGATTCTAATTCCAGCTCTGCTACTTAGTTGTTGTATCAAGTTGTAGAAGTTGGAGTTTGTTATCTATAAAATGGACAATAAAGTGTCTCAGAAACAGTTTTAGTGAGAAATATTGTACATGTAAAGTGCCTAGTAGGATGCCTGGTACATAGCAGATGATCAGTCGACTGGGGCCAATATTTTAGTTGGTAAGTTTTATCAGGTGATACTTGAAAGTAAGATCTAGAACAAGATATTCTTAGTGTGTGATATGATAAATATTTTTTCAAGTCAACTATTTAATAGTCTGAAGTAAAGTGAAGTGAAGTCGCTCAGTCGTATCCGGCTCTTTGCGACCCCATGGACTATAGCCCACCAGGCTTCTCCATCCATGGGATTTTCTAGGCAAGAGTACTGGAGTGGGTTGCCATTTCCTTCTTCAGGGGATCTTCCCGACCCAGGGATCGAACCCGGATCTCCCGCATTGCAGGCAGACGCTTTACCATCTGAGCCACCAGGGAATCCCATTTAATAGTCTACCATCATACAAATGCACTTTTGTAGGTAGCTCACTGTCAGAGCTTTCTTGCTTTAATTACATGTGACTTTAGCTGATATTTTCTCCTCATCCTGTTTCCATTATTTTTCTTACTATAGTTTTCTCAAGTTACTCACTTACATAAAATAAAAACTCTATGATGGTACCCAATATGATTTAACATTGCTTTATGTTGCTTGCATGATCTTTGTTGAGGAATTATTGATGTTTTTCTGATGTTTTGGTAATTAAACTTATGTGTGGGACTTCCCTGGAAGTCTAGTGATTGAGACTCCACTGCAGGAGGCACAGATTCAATCACTGGTCAGGGAACTAAGATCTCGCATGCCATGTGGTGCGGCAAAAAAAAAGACCTCATGTGACAGGGCCTAAGATACCAAGTTTGAAAACTCTGAAAAGTTTTTGTGTTTTTCATAATTTTTTAAGTGTTACCCTGAAATTAGTTCAGAAAGACAGATATTAATTTAAAATTTAAATTCATAGTTTATATTAATTTTTTGTTACTTAAAGGAGATTTTTATAGAATTTATACTCAGTTCTTTTTTAAAAGGCTCATATGTATATAAATGTATATGTGAATAGGGAAAAAAGGATGTAACTTTTGAGTGTTTATTCTCTTGATAGTAGAGTTACAAGAGAGTTTTCTTTTACTTTTTAAAAATGTTTTTCAAATCTTCTAAAGTTACAAAAGTAATCAGAAAAGCCCTGTATTTAAACTGTTTCTTGTAAAATTTGTCTGTTTATTATTGTGCTTTGGGTTTTTTTTAAAGGTTTTCCTCAAGCAGGATGGTGCCTTTCTATTTTCCTCCATCAAAATGTGCACTTTGGAACCCAGTGCCAATTGGAGATTTCATCTACTTACATCTCCGTTACTACAGGTATAAGATGTTTCTATTTTCAGATTAAACCAGTATAAACAGGACTCTAAAAAATATGTAAGGCAGTGGTTACTGTGAATGGTTATTTTTTTAACATTTCCATTTAGACTCCCCTGAGGCAAAATATTCTTTCTGCTTCTTAAACCTGTTCTTATGATTTTGAGAAGTAGTCCTAATTTCACAGTTAAAATATTCTATAAATCTAAGATTCTAAGTATTATAGGAGTTCAGCAGGCAAAATATAATAAAAAGTGAGTTTTTCTCATACTTCAGCATGGTGTTTGAATAACATTGAGAAAATTGAACTGTTTTGAGTGGATAGACCATTTAAAAGGAACATAAAATATTAGAGTTATGACCAGGATTGTGAAAGAAAGACATAGAAGCTTAGGCTTCAAGCAATAGAAAATAGAGATCCATTGAGATATTGTATATAAGAGAGTTACTTGTTAAAAGCAGAGTTCTAAGGATAGATCATAGTGGGGAGAGCTTAGAGTCAGCCCTGAGTGGGAGATGGTTTTCTGTAGTCTAAGTGGTACAGATTTATATACAGTGGTTTCAGGTATTAAACTAGAGCCAGACTTCCTGGAGGGTCAGATCCTGATTTTACCCTTTCTTATTTAAGTGACCTCAGTAAAGTAGCCAAGGATGAGTTTCCTTATCTATAAAATGGGAGCCTTCCCTGGTGGATCAGTGGATAGGACTCTGCCTGCCAACGCAGGGGACAGGGTTTGATCCCTGATCCGGGAAGACTCGATATGCTATAGAACAACTAACCCTGTGCGCCACAACTACTAAACCCATGCTCTAGAGCCCACAAGTCTGTGTGCTGCAACAACTGAAGCCCGCATGCCTAGAGCCTGTGCGACAAAGAGAAGCTGCCTCAGTGAGAAGCCCGTGTACTGCCAAGAGTAGTCTCTGCTCACCACAGCTAGAGAAAGCCAGCACACAAAAAAGAGCAAAGACCAATGCAGCCAAAAATGAACTAAAATAAAATGGGAATATGACCCTTGTTTCATAGTCCTCTTATAAGGATTACATGAGACAGACTTTAAAGCAGCAGTTGGCACAATGCTTGGGCATAGGAGGTAGTCAATGAATGTTAGTTATTATAAGGGTCTAGAACAGTGTAGCAGCCTTGAGACCAAGAGGAAAGGATGAAACAAGGTGTTTTGAAGAAACATTTTATAGCATTTGGTGATCAACTGAATAGAACTAAAGGAAATTACATGTCAAAAAGTTTTTAAGTTTTAAACTAGTTGGCAGAGAAGGGTGATATCATTGAATATGTAAGGCAATGATTATTATAAATAATTTTCTAAACAATGTCTTGTGGAAGTTCAGTTAAATATTTGTTAGACCTGTTGATTCTTTTCTACATGTCTCTCTTTTTTTTAAAATTAATTATTTATTTTACTTTACAACATTGTATTGGTTTTGCCACACATTGACTTGAATCTGCCATGGGTGTACATGTGTTCCCCATCCTGAACCCCCCTCCCACCTCCCTCTCCATCCCAGTGCACCAGCCCCAAGCATCCTGTATCATGCATCGAACCTGGACTGGAGATTTGTTTCACATATGATAATTTACATGTTTCAATGCCATTCTCCCATATCATCCCACCCTTGCCCTCTCCCACAGAGTCCAAAAGACTGTTCAGTACATCTGTGTCTTTTTTGCTGTCTCGCATACAGCGTTATCATTACCATCTTTCTAAATTCTATATGTATGTGTTAGTATACTGCAATGGTGTTTTTCTTTCTGGCTTACTTCATTCTGTAAAACAGGCTGCAGTTTCATCCACCTCATTAGAACTGATTCAAATGTATTTTTTTAATGGCTTAGTAATATTCTATTGTATATGTACACATAATATTCTATTGTATGTACACATAATATTCTATTGTATATGTACCACAGCTTTCTTATCCATTCATCTGCTGATGGACATCTAGGTTGCTTCCATGTCCTGGCTATTATAAACAGTGCTGTGATGAACATTGGGGTACACATGTCTCTTTCAATTCTGGTTTGCTTAGTGTGTATGCCCAGCAATGGGATTGCTGGGTCGTGTGGCAGTTCTATTTCCAGTTTTTTTTTTCCCCATTTATTTTTATTAGTTGAAGACTAATTACTTTACAATATTGTAGTGGTTTTTGTCATACATTGACATGAATCAGCCATGGATTTACATGTGTTCCCCATCCCGATCCCCCCTCCTGCCTCCCTCTCCATCCCATCCCTCTGGTTCTTCCCAGTGCACCAACCCTGAGCACTTGTCTCACGCATCCAACCTGGGCTCGTGATCTGTTTCACCCTTGATAGTATACTTGTTTCAATGCTATTCTCTCTGAACACCCCACCCTCGCCTTCTCCCACAGAGTCTAAAAGTCTGTTCTGTACATCTGTGTCTCTTTTTCTGTTTTGCATATAGGGTTATCGTCTCTTTCAGATCTGGTTTCCTCGGTGTGTGTGCCCAGGAGTGGGATTGCTGGGTCATATGGCAATTCTGTTTCCAGTTTTTTAAGGAATCTCCACACTGTTCTCCGTAGTGGCTGCATACTAGTTTGCATTCCCACCAACAGTGTAAGAGGGTTCCCTTTTCTCCACACCCTCTCCAGCATTTATTGCTTGTAGACTTTTGGATAGCAGCCATTCGGACTGGCGTGTAATGGTACCTCGTTGTGGTTTTGATTTGCATTTCTCTGATAATGAGTGATGTTGAGCATCTTTTCATGTGTTTGTTAGCCATCTGTATGTCTTCTTTGGAGACATGTCAGTTTAGTTCTTTGGCCCATTTTTTGATTGGGTCATTTATTTTTCTGGAATTGAGCTGCAGGAGTTGCTTGTATATTTTTGCGATTAATCCTTTGTCAGTTGCTTCATTTGCTAATATTTTCTCCCATTCTGAAGGCTGTCTTTTCACCTCGCTTATAGTTTCCTTTGTTGTGCAGAAGCTTTTAAGTTTCATTAGGTCCCATTTGTTTATTTTTGCTTTTATTTCCAATATTCTGGGAGGTGGGTCATAGAGGATCCTGCCGTGGTTTATGTTGGAGAGTGTTTTGCCTATGTTTTCCTCTAGGAGTTTTATAGTTTCTGGTCTTATGTTTAGATCTTTAATCCATTTTGAGTTTATTTTTGTGTATTGTGTTAGAACGTGTTCTAGCTTCATTCTTTTACAAGTGGTTGACCAGTTTTCCCAGCACCACTTGTTAAAGAGATTGTCTTTTCTCCATTGTATATTCTTGCCTCCTTTGTCAAAGGTAAGGTGTCCATAGGTGCGTGGATTTTTATCTGGGTTTTCTATTTTGTTCCATTGATCTATATTTCTGTCTTTGTGCCAGTACCACACTGTCTTGATGACTGTGACTTTGTAGTAGAGTCTGAAGTCAGGCAGGTTGATTCCTCCAATTCCATTCTTCTTTCTCAAGATTGCTTTGGCTATTTGAAGTTTTTTGTATTTCCATACAAATTGTGAAATTATTTGTTCTAGTTCTGTGAAAAATACCGTTGGTAGCTTGATAGGGATTGCATTGAATCTATAGATTGGTTCGGGTAGTATACTCATTTTCACAATATTGATTCTTCCAATCCATGAGCATTGTATGTTTCTCCATCTGTTTGTGTCCTCTTTGATTTCTTTCACCAGGGTTTTAGAGTTTTGTATATATAAGTCTTCTGTTTCTTTAGGTAGATATATTCCTAAGTATTTTATTCTTTTTGTTGCAATGGTGAATGGAATTGTTTCCTTAATTTCTCTGTTTTTTAATTGTTAGTGTATAGGCATGCAAGGGATTTCAGTGTGTTAATTTTATATCCTGCAACTTTACTATATTCATTGATTAGCTCTAGTAATTTTCTGGTGGAGTCTTTAGGGTTTTCTATGTAGAGGATCATGTCATCTGCCAACAGTGAGAGTTTTACTCCTTTTCCTATCTGAATTCCTTTATTTCTTTTTCTGCACTGATTGCTGTGGCCAAACTTCCAAAACTGTATTGAATAGTAGTGATGGGAGTGGGACCCTTGTCTTGTTCCTGACTTTAGGGGAAATGCTTTCAATTTTTCACCATTGAGGATAATGTTTTCTGAGGGTTTGTCATATATAGCTTTTATTATGTTGAGGTTCTACATGTCTCTTAACCTATGTTTTCTATTGCTATCTTTCTGTGCTACATTTTGAGTATTTCTTTTGTTCTTCAGCTTCCTAATTTACTGTTTAGCTGTGCTACTTGTTAGTTGCCATCTAACCTGTTCATTTAGGTTTTTAAATGTGGAAATATACTATATATGTGAAATATAATTTATAATATATACACACAGTTTGTAGAATAATAAATTTGGTCTTTTTAATAGTATCTTGTTCCTTGTTCATATTTTGGAGTCCTTTTGATATTTAAGCATGTGAATTATACTCAGCAATGCTGGTAACTGAAGTTCATAGATAATATGTAAACAAATGGATGTGACTGTTTTAATCAGACTTTATTTACAAAAATAGAAGACCTCATAGTTTCTTGATCTCTGCTCTGGTTCATAAAATTAAGCAAATGCCTCCAGAATAACTGTAACTTCAGTGTCTGCTTATTGCAGTTTTGCTTTCCAGGCAGCCCTCCTTACACCCTGCCTTTGACCCTAGGATTTTCCAGCAGTGATCTTTCTGTACATTTTAAAAGATATATATTGTACTTTAGGCAACATTTCATGACAGAAAAATTTTTTAGGCTATCAGATCCATCACATTCATAAAAAACTTGTTATTTTTCAGAAATCCAAAGCTTGTGGTAACTGAAAAGACCATTCGACTTGCTTGTCGTCATGCTAAGCAGAATAAAAACAACTTGTCATGCTTTTTACTTGGTTCTCTCACAGTAGATGAAGGTAACATACTTTGAAAAGTTATTTTTATGACTGGGATAGACTTTGTGTTTACTGCTTCAGCCAATTACTGTAATATACTTTGACTTTTTTTTTTTTTTTTTTGCTGTATAGCAATGTTAGGAAGATGAGTTATAAAGTTGACACTGCTTATCATAGACTTTGCAGTCTGGTCAGGTTGATGAATATATATGCAAGTTATTTTTTTTAAATGAGAGTTTACATATATATATGTATGGCTGAGTCCCTGTGCTACTCACCTGAAACTATCACAACATTACTTGTTAATTGGCTATACCACAATACAAAATAAAAAGTTAAAAAAAATTTTTTTTAATTTAAAATGAGAGTTTAATGTATTCTTAATATGAACAAAATGCTTTCCTATAATCTGGGCTTGCTTGGTTGATTTCACATTTCACAATTAGCATTCTAAATAATAACTGTTGGGCTTCCCTAGTGGCTCTGGGGCTTATCCTGCGGTTTACCCCAGTGGTAAAGGACCCGCCTGCCAATGCAGGAGACTTGGGTTCAGTCCTTGGGTCAGGAAGATGCCCTGGCAGAGGAAATGGCAACCCACTCCAATATTCTTGCTTGGGAAATCCCATGGACAGAGAGGATCCTAGCAGGCTACAGTTCATGGGATCACAAAGAGTCAGATGCGACTTAGTGACTGAGCATGCATGCACACATAATAACTGCTGTTTTGTTCTACAGATGAAGAAAGTGTAACATTGACAATAGATCGTTTTGATCCTGGTCGAGAGGTACCTGAATTATTGGAAAGAGTCCCTACTGCTTCTCTTCCTGGGGACTTTGTAATCCCATGCAAAATTCATACTCAAGGACTTTGTTCAAGAGAAATAATAATTCACAATGCAGATGACTTTAATTCAGCTTTCAAGGTAAGATTTGTTGATAATGTGATTATTCCTATTTCAGCAAAGAATCAAAAATTATATGTACTATGTTATATTTCAATAAACCCATATTCATAAAAATTTCTGACTAAATGATTGTTGACCTAAAATGCAATTAACTGTAGTTTCTGAGGATGGAAATTGTAGGTGGATAATATGGGTAGCATTTTGGAAGAGGAAGCAACATGACCAAGATATAGCAAAGTACAAGGGATAACATTGAGGGTGGAGGTTTTGCTGGATTTGTGGGCAGTCAGACTTCAGAACTAGCATGTCTAGGACAGAGAGAACCTTGTCTGCCAGGCTAAGGAATTTTAACTTTGTCTAATGGGCTGTGTTTTTCATTGAAAATTTCTGAAAAGAGGAAGTACTGTTAAATCAAGGATGATTAATGTGATAGGGCAGGCTGATGGAGTCAGAATATTTAGGCCTTGCAGTAGTCAGGGATGTATTTGCCTATAGTAGCGTGGTGGCAGTGAGACCAGAAAGGACAGTGTACATGAGCAATTACAGAGGAAGAACTAACTTGACCATTTGGGATAATAATAAAATAATCAAAGAGGAATGGACTTCTTTATATAGATGGAGTACAGAAAATCTTGTTGTACAGTATAGTAAATCTTATTTGATTTAACATAATTTTTCATATAACTTTTGGTTACATGGAAGAAATAAGAGAATTGAAATGTTGCAAATCAGAAATTTTTTTGTTAATGCAAGATATATGAAACAAAGCCTTTAGAGTTGTGGACAGATTTCAAAATTTTAAAATAATTGTGTGATATTGATTCCTCAGGCTCTGCAGCATCATGTGTGCAGCAAAGAGTCCTTGGACTGTGGAAAACTACTTGCCCTGAGAGCTCATATCACTTCCAGGGAGAGTTTGGACACTGTGGATTTCGACTTGGATTGGGCAGCAGTAACTCTAGCAAACACCTTTAAGTGCACACCTGTGAAACCCATCACCATCATTCCAACAGCTCTAGCAAGAAATTTGAGCAGTAATCCAAATATTTCTCAAGTTCAAGGTACCTATAAATATGGGTAAGTAAAAGACATAGTTATCCAAAATTTTAAATATTGGTCACGTTAGCATATTTTCATGTTATCCACATAATATGAAATAATTGTTCAGTCGGTTTACATGCCTGATATGTGATGGCTAGAGAAATAACCAAGAAAGGTGATACATAAAGTGATTAATTTTTTAAAAAGAATAATTATTTTGTTTTACTTGTCTATTCGGCTGCGCCAGGTGGTAGTTGTGGCACATGGGATCTTTGATCTTTGTTGCAGCAGGAAGGATCTTTAGTTGAGGCATGCGAACTCTTAGTTGCAGTTTGTGGAATCTAGTTCCCTGACAAGAGATCAAACTCCGGGCTCCCTGCATTGGAAGTTTAGAGTCTTAGCTTCTAGACCACCAGAAAAGTCCCTAAAATTGTTAATTTTTGCTGAATTGATTATTTTTCTGATAATGAGCCTAATGGAGGCTAGGAATTATTTGTAATATGCAGTTTTACTTGTGGATAATGAGCACAGCAGATAAAGGAGATAATTAAATTAAAATGTTAAATACTCTTTCCTACTAAATTGTCAACCACTTGAGGGTGGCGTTTCCTCACATTGCTGCAGCAGCGTCCTCTCTAGCCTCCTATCCACCACTCTTGATTTCTTAGGAAATTTATGCCAAATTGTTTGCTTTCTGGTCCTCAGCAGGGCTGCTTCCCTGAATCCTCATCCACTTTCTTTAACCATTGTCTGCTGACCTAGGTCAGACAATGTAAGCACCCACTGCTTTAAAGTCTAAGCAATTCCTTTCTGGCTTCCTTTCCCACTGACTCCACCCTAGTTCCTGTTAGGTCTCCAGAGCTGAAACTGTTCGACAAGGTAAACTAAACTCCAAGTCTTGTCTACCAAAAATGCCTCTTCAAAAAAAGATAAGAAAAAGATTTTTCTTCTCTGAGTGTCCCTGAAATAGCAAGAAAATGCCTACATACTGATCAGAGCTCCTTTCTGGTTGTAGTGGCATAAAGGAAAAAATGTTCCAAAATGATGGAATGGTCAAAGGTCATAGTGATTTTTAAATGTTTGAACTAAATTGAACATTTAAATTCTCTTGGAGTAATAAAGTGCTTCTCAGTGGGGACACAGAAATGTGTGCTAAAATTAACCAAAAAATTAGTTTATTTTCTTTAATATCTGTGTCCATCTAAGTAGTGAAGCAGGAATTTATCAGGTTGTCAAGGCAGATGAGCTCTCAAAGCAGGTATAAGTGTCATTTTACTAATGTAAAACTCTTGCCAACTCTGGCTTAATCATCATGGTTTGATAAATTCATCATCTTTTGTGTTTTAAGGTTATTATAGCAATACAATTTATCTTCTGTGGTATTGTCAAGACTTTACATCACAAATGGCATTGGTTTTACTTTTGTGTTTTAAAGTCATAACAGTAAAGTTAACCCTTCACAATTGTACTGTAGTTATCACATTCTTAAAACTTATTGTCAGTAAATAAGTACAATAGCAAAATATAAATGTAGTATAATGTCCTTTTAGGGAAAAGTGAGCTTTGGGGTTCTATCATGGTTTGCAAAATTCTTTTATAGTGGTTGGAGGAATATAGTACAAGGAAGATTGAATACCCCTCACCTAATTCAGTGTCCTTCATTGACAAGTCACATCTGTTGTAATCTTGTCAAGTCACCTGAATGCTTGATCATTTCCAGCAACAGGTAGTTCATTTCTCACAGGGAAACCTATTTGGTTCTGAAATTGTCAGCCTTGATTTTAATACTTTTGATTTTTAAAAAGTTGACACTTTCAGAGCAAACTTTTTCAAAAGATGTGTAATCTTCAATGACCGTTTTAATAGATAGATAGAAAATTTAAGATGTTAAATAACTGTTCTATTTTGTCCTTGGAATTGCTGGAGTCTGATTCTACACTTTGAGCTCTTTTCTTTGTGTGCATGTGAGAAAAATTATTCATTTGAATCCTTTTCTCTGCCTAAAATATACTTCTTTAGCACTCAGATTATTCTCTTTTAGGTAAAGTACATAGTTCCAATTGTCTTTATATGAATGTCTCTTGTTTAGATATCTCACCATGGATGAGACACGCAAGCTATTACTTTTGCTGGAATCTGATCCCAAGGTCTGTTCTCTACCATTAGTGGGAATGTAAGTATTGCATTACTTATAAAAACCTTTTCAGCCATATATGTATTTAAATGTATATGATAAACACGTGAATCATTCGTACTATGATTATGTTGTTAATACTTGGATCAAGGGAAAGTCTACCCACTCCAGTATTCTGGCCTGGAGAATTCCATGGATAGTCCATGGTGTCGCAAATAATTGGACACGACTGAGCGAGTTTCACTTTTACCTTATAAAATCATGAATGCCAATGATGCTTAAGCTTTCTCATTTTAATAGCTGAACCAATAAAGCAAGATTTTTGTCCAATCTTAGGAAGAATTTTAGTATATAAAGCAAAGCTGAATTCTTCTGGTTGAAGCTGAAGCCTTAGAGCCCTGTTTCTTTAACCTTACTCACTATTCCATTCCTGAAGGCAATTTGAAGAATCCAGAACTCAGAATATAATACTGTTTAAAATTCACTGCCAGGCAGTTTTCCAGAAACTCTCAGTATTTATGACTGTCTCTTTCAAGTTAGCGATTAATGACATTTAGAGAGATTATTCAGTCAGAAATTTATCTTAATTCAGTATTATTGAGTGCTTACCCTATACATAGTCTTGTGTTTCATACTGTGTTGGGATTTAAAGCTCCTCAAGGAATTTATAATTTACTATGAAATAAGCAATTTAGACTGAACACTATTACTGTTTTTAAGAGAGATGATACGGGAAAGGCAAACTTGAGCTGGACCTTAATTGTGTGTGTCTAATAGAACGAAGGATTGATGGGGTAAGGAACCCATGTGTGGGAATGGTATGTGCAGAGTTAAAAATAAGAGTGCACAAGTGTTTTGTGGACTATGAAATCTACTTACTGTCTGTTTGCTCTGGTCTTGGTAGTGGCTGTGTGTTGTTCCTGCTAAGTGAGTATCCATTAAGAGTTTTCTGTGTTTCAGGCTACCTTATATATTTATAGAATTCAGTCCTTTCAAAAACTATGGTTTTAAGCTGCTAACTTCATCCTCCCTTATTTCAGAATATTCCTTGCAGAGGAATCGGGTGGAGAGGGAGGTGGGATGGGAGACCGGGATGGGGAATACGTGTAACTCTATGGCTGATTCATATCAATGTATGACAAAACCCACTGAAAAATAAAAATTAAAAGAAAAAGAAAAAAAAAAAAAAAGAATATTCTTTCTAGTGCAGGCTAATTGATTAATTCTTGTTTTCACCTCTATTGTTAACCATTTTCTCTCTCACCATTTGACTACCATTTCAGGTGGAAAAGGAAAGTAATTCTCTCTCTATGAATATCTATCTATAGTTATAGCTCTATCTATAGTCTCCTTAATTATCACCATGGTTTAATGTTCATAGATGTCTTAATTATGAGCCCTTTAATCTATTCCTGGTGAAAGCCAAGAATCTCTGCCACATTACCTTGAGAAGAACATATTCTAAAGGATGTTAAATACTAATTTGTAAATGACTATAGTTCTTAATTTCTATTTTTTGTTTTAGCTGGCTGTCTGGAATTATACATATCTATAGTCCTCAGGTGTGGGCCTGCTGCTTGCGATACATGTTCAGTTCTTCTATTCAAGAAAGGTAAGTGATATTTTTATTTTGATAGGGTTTTATTTTGATCTTTTCCTCTACTCATATTTTATTGGTGTCATTTAAGATTCATGCAATGCCTTAACCTTTTATATTGTTTACAAACCAGAAGAATAAACACACCAAGGAAAACAAACCTTATATTAAATAGGAATAAAACCAGACAAAAAAGATGATGTTGTGCTAAACTTGGAAATACCAAGGAATTCACTTGCCTAACAATAGTACTGTAGCACAAAAGATACATTTTTAATGAGTGGGGAAAAGATCCCCTAGGGATCATCTACTCTAGCATTCTATTTTATAAAAAAGATTAATTTTCATTGATGTGACTGAAAATAAGTTAGAATTTTTTTACCTTACAAGTGTTTTATTTACTCAGTGCTACTGATAGTACCCTAAGAAACACTTGCAGTTTAATGTTCTTGGAACTAAAGTATAAGCTTTGGAAGTAATAAACTTTCTGACCTCACTTCCTCATTTTATTTTGTACATGATACCACTATTTGCTTCTTACTTTCTTCATCTATTAAATGAAAATTCCATATTCTCTTTCTGTCTGCTTTGGTGGCTATAATACACTTAAAAAAAAATTAATGGAAAGGCAGTGCAAGTGCATGACAATAAATAAGACATACATAAAGATGCATAGTAAAAATGTCTCTTCCACCCCATTTCCCCCGACCCTATCCCCAGAGACAATCACTGTTAAAGGAGTGCTTCCTTCTTGAAGCATAGACAAATATCACCCTTCCTGACCTATAAAAGTTAAATCAAAAATGAGATCACACTGTTCCCCCTTTTCTCTGTTGCTTTTTTCTTTATGTCATTATAACTTAGAGATCATTACTAAATCTTGGCACATATAGGTTTAACACGTATGTTTTACAACTGAATAGTAAATCATATATACTACATTTCTAAAACTGCTCCTTTTGCTTGCAGATAACTTTGTGTATACATCTTCGTGTGCAGATACTAGTATATTTGTAGAATAAATCCCTAAAAGTGTTTTTTTTATGGGTGAAATAGCATATAATTTTAAGTTTGGGGGCATGCTAAGTCGCTTCAGTCATGTCCCACTGTGTGAGACCCTTCCAGGCTTCTCTATCCATGGGATTCTCCAGGGAAGAATACTGGAGTGAGTTACCATGCCCTTATCCAAGGAATCTTCCCAACCGAGGGATCAAACCTATGTCTCTTGCATCTCCTGCGTTGGCAGGTGGATTCTTTACCACTAGCACCACCTGGGAAGTTTTAGTAGATATTGCCAATTTGCCCTTCAAAGACTACCAATTTATAATATTTCTGATAGTGTTTGAGAGTGTCTGTTTTCTCCATCCCCTCACTAACACTGTGGAACAAGTATTTGTTGAGCGCCTACTATGTATCAAGCACTATTTGTGATATTGACTGTAAGCAGTACACAAAATAAAGACCCTAAAGAGAAAAGCATTAAATAGGAAAAGTAAAATAAATAGTATTTTACAAGGTGATAAGTGCTGTGAAGAAAAATAAGCAGGGGAGGTAGATGCTGTGTTGATATAGTGGCAGGTAGAGTTGCAATTTTAAATAGGGCAGTCAGGCAGGCAAAGACTTGAATTGAGGGAGTAAGCCACGTGGCTGTCCGGGGCAGTGTCCCAGACAGATGGGCACAAAGGCTGTGCGTGAAAGATCACCTTGCATCTTTAAGGCACAGAAAGGAGGTAGCGTGACTGAAGAGGAGTGAGGGAAGGGAAAAACAAGACCTCAGAGAGGTAACTGGAGGGCCATCATTAGACTTTGATCTTTGCAAATCTGACAGATGAAAAAATGACCTTTTCTGATGTTTTATAACATCAACTTCTTGGAACTTCCTAATCATGTCTCTTGCCATTGGATTGTGCATCTTTTTCACATTGCTTTATAACAACTCTTTCTTTCTCACTCTCTGTATATATGCATTTATATAATATGTAAAGTATACAGAGAAAATGGGCTTCTCCGGTGGCTCAGCAGTAAAGAATCTGCCTGCAGCGCAGGAGACACAGGAGACATGGGTTCAATCCCTGGTGTGGGGAGATCCCATGGAGGAGGGCATGTAACTCACTCCAGTATTCTTGCCTGGAAAGTCCCATGGACAGAAGAGCCTGGCGGGCTATAGTCCATAAGGGTTGCAAAGAGTCAGACACTAGTGAAGCAACTGAGCACAGACACACACAGAGATATATGTATTTATTGAAATATATGTGTTATATGCTACAAAGATTTTTTATATATGTATAAATATGTTATAAAAATGTGCATGTGTATATATGTATTGGTGGGATTCTTAGGTGACTTAGTGGTAAAGAATCTGCTTGCTAGTGCAGGAGACACAGGTTCAATCCCTGGGTTGGGAATATCCTCTAGAGAAGGAAATGGAACCCACCTCAAGTATTCTTGCCTGGGAAATCCCATGGACAGAGGAGCCTGGTGGGCTACAGTCCAGTCTGTGGGAGTCACAAAGAGTTAAATGTGACTGAGCACTCTATAGATACACAGGCACAAGTTTATTTCCCCCAGAATGTCATTTTATTTGACTTTGGTTAATATTTTTTCCCAAATAGATGTTTTTTTAAAGTCAGATTTATCCTTTCTTTTTCTGTTTTGCTTAGAAAAGATTTTTATTAAAATAAAAATCTCTTTAGAAGCTTTTACAATTCTACTTTTTACATTTTATTTTTATTATAAAATACAATTAGTTTTCCTTGCAATAAATGGGAAATTAAATGTTCATTTTAGCATATTAGTACAATTAAGTTTTATTATCAATGACTGGTCTTGCTTTAATTACTTACTGATAGTAAATGCTCAGTAAAGTTAGTTTTGAAGCTCTGTTAGTCTGAAGCATTAGGCAATTTCTCTGATACCTGTACTCTAACACCACCCTTTAACCAAGGAGGCATCAGTATTGCTTGGCACGCTTAGGTTGATACTTAACAGCATTCTGATCAGTGGTCTTATCTGACTCTCAAGTGAGGAGTTGGACAGAATGGACATTCTGCTTCCTAAATCCCCACTGCCTTATTTTGTTAATAGTATGATATATCCCCAAATCATTTTCATTCAACATTTTACAAAGTAGAGATTACTAAAAGTATTTTTAAATACTGGGTTTTGGTGTGTGTTTTAAGGACTCTTGATTACTTTACAAATATTTGTTGAGTCATGTAGTGAACAAAATAAATATTCATTTTATCATTGTTTACAATAGTGAAATACTATAAATAATTTAAATATCCACTTTTAGAAGTCTACATGAACCAGTAATAGCACATCTATATGTTATATTACTGGATAGTAACTAGCAAAGAATAAGAATATCAGAGGTATATATAGAATAGTGACATGGAAAGAAATCCAAGATTGTCAAATAAGAACTAGCAAATGCAATTAAGGAAACAGTTCCATTTACCATTGCAGCAAAAAGAATAAAATACCTAGGAATAAATCTGTCTAACCTGACCTGTACTCAGAAAACTATAAGATACTGGTGAAAGAAATCAAATATGATGCAAACAGATAGAGAGATGTGCTATGTTCTTAGATAGGAAGAATCAGTATTGTAAAAATGGCTGTACTACTCAAAGCAATCTACAGATTCAGTGTAATCCCTCTTAGATTACCAGTGGCATTTTTCACAGAATTAGAACCAAAAAATTATACAACACAAAAGACCCCAAATAGCCAAAGCAATCTTGAAAAAGAAAAACCTATCTGGAGGAATCAGGTTCCCTATCTTCAGACTATGCTACAAAGCTACATTAATCAAGACAGTATGAAAAAATATGGTACTGGCACAGAAACAGAAATATCAGCCAGTGGAAAGGATAGAAAGCCCAGAGATGAACCCATACACCTATAGTCATCTAATCTATGACAAAGAGGAGAGTATACAATGGAGAAAAGACAACCTTCTTTAATAAGTGGTGCTGGGAAAACTGAACAGCTACATGTAAAATACTGAAATTAGAATGCTCCCTAACACCATACCTGGAGAAGGAAATGGCAACCTACTCCAATATTCTTGCCTGGGAAATCTCATGGACAGAGGACCCTGGCTAGCTACAGTCCATGGAGTCGCAAAGAGTTAGACATGACTGATCTGCTAAACAACAACTAACACCATACACAAAAATAAACTCAAAATAAATTAAAGACCTAAATGTAAGGATAGACACTGTAAAACTTAAAAGAAAACATAGGCAGAACACTCACTGACATATTGTAGCAAGATGTTTTCTGACCCACCTCTTAGAGTTATGAAAACAAAAATAAATAGGTGGGACCAAATTAAATTTAAAAACTCTTGCACAGCAAAGGAACCATAGACCAAACAAAAAGACAACCCCTAGAATGGGATAAAATATTTGCAAATGAAGTGACTGACAAATATATAAAGCTACTCCAAAATATATAAACAGCTCATGCAGCTCAATATCAAAACCAAGCAGTTAGTATCAGTTAGTCGCTAGTTGTGTCTGACTCTGCATCCCCATGGACTGCAGCATGCCAGGTTTCCCTGTCCATCACCAACTCCTGGAGCTTGCCCAAACTCATGTCCATGGAGTCAGTGATGCCATCCAATCATCTCATCCTCTGTCGTCCCCTTCTCCTGCCTTCAATCTTTCCCAGAATGAGGGATTTTTCCAATGAGTCTGTTCTTCACGTCAGGTGGCCAAAGTATTGGAGCTTCAGCATCAGTCCTTCCAATGAATATGCAGGACTGATTTCCTTTAGGATTGACCAAGTAACCCAGCGGAAAAGGGGGCAGAAAACCTATATAGACATTTCTCCAAAGAAAACATACAGACCAACAAACACGTGAAAAGATGTGTAGCATCTCTTATTAGAGAAATGCAAATCAAAGCTACAATGAGGTATTACCTTACACCAGTCAGAATGGTCATCATCAAAAAGTCTACAAACAATAAATGCTGGAGAAGATGTGGAGCAAAGGGAACTCTTCTTACACTGTTGGTGAGGATGTATTATAAATTGGTACAGCCACTGTGGAGAACAGTATGGAGGTTCCTTAAAAAACTAAAAATAGAACTATCATGTTACCCAGCAATCCCACTCCTGGGCATATACCTGGAAAAAAGTTGTAATTCCAAAAGATTTATGCACCCCACTGTTCATTGTAGCACTATTTACAATAGCCAGGACATGGAAGCAACCTAGATGTCCATCAATAGAGGAATGGATAAAGAAGATATGGTACATATATATAATATAATGGCTATAATAATAATATAATATTACTCAGCCATAAAAAGGAACAAAATTGGGCCATTTGCAGAGATGTGGATAGACCTAGAGATTGTCATACTGAGTGAAGTAAGTCAGAAAGAGAAAAACAGATATCAAATAATACCACTTATGTGTAGAATCTAGGAAAATGATACAGATAACTTAATTTGCGAAGCAGAAATAGATGGATGTGGAGAACAAACCTATGGATATCAAGGGGGGTGGTGGATAGGATGGGTTGGGAGATTGGTATTGACACATATATACTACTATGTATAAAACAGGTAACTAATGAGAATCTACTGCAGAGCACATGGAACTCTACTTAATGCTCTGTGGTGACCTAAATGGAAATCTGAAAATGAGGGGTTGTATTTGTGTAACTGATGCAGTTTGCTGTACAGCAGACACTAACACAATATTGTAAATCAACTGTACTCCAGTAAAAATTAATTGCAGGGGGGTGTGGATTCAATACCTGGTCAGGGAAAAGTAAGCATAGGTTTGCGCTTCAGTTGTCTTCCCAAAATTGGACTGTTTAGTTAGTCTGTTAACTAAGTTGAGAGAATCACATAGAATTCTTTGATGTGCTTTTGTTATTAATAAATTTTAAGTAAATGGCATTTTTTTTGTCCAGGGTTTTTTCCGAATCTGGAAATTTCATCATAGTTCTCTATTCTGTGACACATAAGGACCCTGAATTTTATGAATGCCTCCCTTGTGATGGCAGGGTACCAGACCTTCGATTCCAGCTACTAACCAGCAAGGAAACATTACGCCTTTTCAAAGTAAGTGTTATTGGATCACCTAGCATACTAAGGACTGTTTAGTTATATGTTGTTGTATATTGGCCTTTTAAACCCAATGTTCTCTACCCTTTAAAATAGTAACTCAAGCTATTAGACTTTCTTTATTTTTGATCAGTCTTACTTAATATTAACTTTATTCATTTATGGTTAATTTCATTTTGTAAATTTTAGGACATACCTCCAGAACCAAACTCTAATACAGGATCAAATGTTATCCACAGACTAACTTTTCCATGTTTTTCTAAAACCTTTTAAGGCTATATCAAGAATTTATGTATTGTTTCATTTTATGATGTTGAGAGTTAATTCGTGATCTTAGTGTTTCCTTTGTCCTGAAAGTTAATTTTTTAAATTATGGGTATAAAAAATGATTTCTCATAGTTAAAAGTTAGCATCTAAAATATGTAATCCTTGGAATCAGAGTGGATTGGTGCTGTATCCAATAACATACATAAAAATACATTTAGGTGATGGTCACAGAAAAAGTAGCTCTTTGAAACCATAGTGTCATTATGTAAAAGCATTCTAAGACTGGGAATTGCCTTGTGGTCCATTGGCTAAGATTCTTTGCTCCTTCCTGGTCAGGGAACTAGATCCCATGTGCCATAGCTAAGACACAGTATAGGCAAATAAATAAATAAAAATAATAAAGTTTTTTTAAATGAAATTTATCAAGAAAAATATTCTAAGGCCAATAATAAAAAATAATTCTAAAAAAAATTATGTATCTTTTTACAAAAATATTGACAATCCCTAAATAACAGTGTGTTTCTACTTAGATTTTATTTTGTGTCTTTAATTTCATTTATAGGTTGTATTGATTCATGAATCAAGTTTTTGTATTTTAATTATAAGCATAATCACCTTTGAGGTATGATTATTTATTTCCATTTTAAAGACATACATCATTCACTCATTTTATTCTTCAGATTATATCCTCAGTTTAAAGTTACTATTTAACTGAATCCTGGTTATTAAGTTGTAAGTTATATAGCAAAGTTAAGTTTTCACTTTCATTTATATAGTAAACAGATAGATAGTTTTTTAAAAGGTTGCATAAAAATAGAACTACCATATGATTCAGTAATTCCACTTCTGGGTGTTTATCCAAAGGAAACAAAAACACTAATTCAAAAAGATACCCACACCACCATGTTAATTGCAACAGTATTTACAATAGCCAAGGCATTAAAGTAACCTAAGTGTCCACAGACGGATGGATAAAGAAAATATGATTTATATTGTATCATATATTTATATAATGGAAAACTATTCAGTCATAAAAAAGTAAGGAAATCTTGCCATTTGTGACAACATAGATGGACTTTGAGGGCATTATGCTAAGTGAAATTAATAAAACATAGACAATACTATTTGTCACTTATATGTGGAATATTAAAAAAAACTAAAACATTTCATTGAACTCATGGAGAGAACAAATTGGTGATTTGCAAGAGAGTGATAAGGGTTAGGGAAGGTTTGAGGATGGCCAAAGGTGGTCCAAAGATACAGACTTGCAGTTTCAAAGTAGATAAGTCATGGAAATGTAATATACAGCATGGTGAGTATAGTTAATAATACTATACTGTATTTTGAAAGTTCTTATTATAAGAAAAAATTAATCATCTGTATGGTGGTGAATGTTAACTAGACTTATTGTGGTGGATGTTTCATAATATATTCAAATATTGATTCATGTTGTACACCTGAAAGTATGTGTGTCAATTATATCTCAATTTAAAAAATATTTTTTTAAAGAAAGATTATAACAGAAATCAGAATTCCCCTTCCCACCCAGTGTTTCAGAGCTACTTTTCATCTACATAGTATTCTCTGGTGTTTATTTAAGTCACATCTTAAAGTATGACCTACTTTATTTCAGAATGTTGAACCTTCTGACAAAACTCCAGTCTGTTTTGAACTGAGTGCTGAAGACCAGAATGCAGAAAGAGAGTTTTTTAACAAAGTTTCTAAGAATCTTTCAATTAAGAGGTAAAAGATATTTTTATTATCATACTTTTTTTTATTACTTTCATTAGTTTTTAATAATTAAAGTAAGTCCCCAGTTAATAAAGTGACAACTCTAATATGGTTCTCATTTGACTTGATTTATTACATAAGGGAACAAAAGTATTTGTCAAGAAATTATCTTGCTTAAGAAGAAACATCCTGTTTTTGTTTAGTTTGCCTTCTGTTCTTCCCTTCCTTGTAGTATTAAACCTAAGGCTATCAGATAAACTACTATAAAAATAACTCCTACTATAAAAATAACTCCTATATCTAAAAAAGAAAACTTTTAAAGCAAATGCACTTGGAGAATATTAAATAATGGCTTGTGACTTTTGAGGTCCAATATCTACTTTTGTGGTATAAAGTAGATATTCCCTTTGTATTAGGGCTCTACAGAGACATAGAACCAACTAATGCATAGAGAGATTTGTTATTGCTAGCCTATTGCTATTCTACCAAATTACCACAGACCTAGTGACGTCAAACAATACAAAGTGATGGTAGGACTGCATTCTCTTTGGAAGCTTTAGTGGTAAATCCTTGTTGCTTCTTCCAGCTTTTAGAGGCTACCTGCATTCCTTGTTGTCTGGTGGTCCCTTACTCCACCTTCAAAGCTAGAAGCATAGCATCTTCAAATCTCTCTCTCTGACTTCTGTTTCTGTCCTCACATCTCCTTCCCTGACTTTTATCTTGACTCCATCTTATAAGGACCATTGTGTTTACATTGAGCTTACCTGATTGTCTAAGATAATCTCCACATCTCAAGATTCTTACCTTAAGGACATCTGCAAACTCCCTTTCCCCTTATTCACTAACATATTCACAGATTCTGGGGATTAGAAAGATGTCTAAAGTTAACTCTGTCTTTGGGCATTTTAAGTTTTCCTTGAAACAGGCTAGATCACCAGAAAACTGTATTCTTAAAGACTTGCAGGAACACCACCACTGACTGAAGGTTTAAGGCTTTTTTCAAGATTTTATTGAATGTTTATGGAAGAAAAAGCCAAGTTAAGGAGACGCTTGGTAATTTCTTTAACATTATTGAAAAACAATGTCTGTTTTCAGCTCTGACCAAAGCTTTGATAAGGATCAGTCATTTTTAGGTTTGAATTTTAGTAAAATGTTTATCCCTAGATAACTTGTTGAAATTATACATTAGATTTTTTTCTTTTTGTTTGAGTGCTAAAAAAAGCCCACAGTGAATTTTTTTTTAATTTTTGGCTGCACCACATGGGATATGCGATCTTAGTTCCCCAACCAGGGATCGAAACTGTGCCAACTTGTTTTCTTTTTAAAAGTAATTGAGGGAATTCCCTGGTGTTCCAGTGGTTAGGACTCACCACTTTCACTGCTGAGGCCTGGGTTCCATGCCTGATCAGGGAACTAACATCCACAAGCCATGCGGTGTGGCCAAAATTTTAAAAAGTAATTGAACTTAATTTCCATTTTGAGCCCCTCTTCATTATACGCAGTTATGGAAGCCAAATTTCAATCACTTCAAGGTCTGTTTATCCTGTTTCCTCTGAGGTTTCACGTAATTTAAAGGGGACTAATGCTATGCCCTATGCTTCCCTGGTGGCTCAGACAGTAAAGAATCCACCTGCCAATGCAGAAAACCTGGGTTCAATCCCTGGGTTGGGAAGATCCCCTGGAGAAGGGAATGGCAACCCACTCCAGTATTCTTGCCTGGAGAATGTCATGGACTGTAGCCCACCAGGCACCCCAACAGGCGGACTACCTTCCATGTGGTCACAAAGAGTCGGACACGACTGAGCGACTAACAGCTTTCACTAACACTGTGCCACTACTGGTGATGTGGGGTGATGTGATTCTCATCCACCCACACCACTCGGCCATCTGCTGAGATGTTTTCTTTTGCATCTGGTCTTTGATAGTTGGTTTGTGCAGGTTCCTGCTGCAACCTCTTTCCTATTCAGGTCACTGGTTCTCTGTGTCTTGTCCATGCTGCGTGGAGGCATATGGAATATCATTCTGTATTCTCCCTGTCCTTGGGTATGGCAGGAGAGCTTTGTGGGATTGTTTCACTGCAGCACCTTGGCACAGAAAGAACTCTGTGTTTGCCAGGGTTTGGGACAAAGGTCTGTTCTGCTGTCAGATCTTCCACATCTGCTTAAGGGTTTCTGTTGTTCAGCCTACTACGGAGACGGGACCCTTTCTTCAAAATTCCACTAATGTCTAAGCTCTCTTAGCTTCCTCCTGGCTTTTCTTTCATCTTCCCTACCTCATCTTATTGAGATTTTATTTAGTTTAGGATGCACAAAAATTTGATGTATGTAGTCTTTCAAATTTTAGTCTTAAACTTATTTCAGTATTTGAAATTCAGTACCAACACTCAAAACTTTTTCTATGTTCTATTGAGGCATGATACTTGTGACACAATAGCTACAACTGACTAAATGGAAGGAGGTACTTCAGTTAGTCTCAGAGTAGTTTACCATAACAGATATAAGTACCTAGGAAAACGTAATTCCTTACTTGATTTTTCTTTCTAACACTGTTTAATGTAATATGTTTAATATAGTGAGTATACATCTCTTTCATCAGATGATAGATTTTTGATGGTAAATTCTATATCTTATGTATTTCTATGCTCCTTAAAGTGGTTAATCAGAAAATGCTCAGTAATTTGCTTTATTATGACTTAAGAATAACTGGGTTAGGGATGCAACTAGAGATGATCATACTAAGTGAAGTAAATCAAAAAGAGAAAGGCAAATACCATATGATATACTTACATGTGGAATCTAAAATATGAAATAAATGAATCTATCTATGAAACAGAAACAGAATCAGGGACATAGAGAAGAGACTGGTGGTCGCCAAGGGGCAAGTGGGTTGGAGAGGGTTGAATTGGGAGTTTGGGATTAAGACAGGTGCAAATGGGTATATACAGAATGGATAAACAACACAGTCCTTCTGTATAGCACAGGGAAATATATTCAATATCCTGTGATTAAACTATAATGGAAAAGAATATGAAAAAGAATGTGTATGTATGTATATGTATGTATGTATGTATAACTGAGTCACTTTGCTTACAGCAGTAATTAACACAACATTGTAATTCAACTATACTGTAATAAAAAAATAGGTTAAAAAAAAGAATAAGTGGGTTAAACTTGCCATGGTCAGGAGAAGGGGATAAATTATTAAGCATGAGTCTGACTGGCTCAACTTTCCTGATCATCTGACACTGGCTTGAAAAATAAAATAATTTTTGGTGTCAGATTCTAAATTAAATGATCAAGATACTATTGTGTCTAATTAAAGGACCTTATTCAGCTTCAAAATGAAAGAAGAGTGCTCACTTCAGCAGCGCATATTACTAAAACTGGAATGATACAGAAAAGATTAGTATGGCCTCTGTGCAATTGTGACATGCAAATTCATGAAGTGTTCCAGATTTTTTTTTTAAAAAAGAACAAATGAATACTGATTACTAAAGACTTACTTTTTCTCCCCTCTGTTCTTTAGCTCTTCCCAGAAGTTACCTCCAGGGAAAATGCCAACGAATGATCATGACTCTGGTGTTGAAGATGAAGATGTTTCTCCAAGACCAATTCCTAGTCCTCATCCAGTGAGTCAGAAGGTATCACTGGTCTTAGAAACTCACCTTTGTAATTAGAAACCTAAAAGTCTCTTCATGTTAAAGCTCCCAATAATATATAAAGATACATATCATATATTCCTCACAGGTACATTTGATTATTATATGTAATAATATATATGAATATGTACACATATTATAATAAGTAAGTATAGTATTTCCAGAGAAAACCAAGGAAAAGAGGTTAAGTTATCTCCCTAGGATTATATAACTAGTAAGTAGTAAAGCTGGAATTCAGGAAGTTTAGGATTTGGTAGACTAGTAGTTTAAGAGGTTTAGTTTCAGAATCTGGTGCTTTTAACCCATGTAGACTCAATATTCTATACTATCACCAGAACTCGACACTGTTTCTTATCACCATATTTTGAGAAAACATTCTGCTTGCTTTTGGAAATTGCTAGCAACCCATCATATTTTTTTTTATTGAGGCCAACTAGTGGGTTATTTTAGAATTGTTCTGTCTTAATTGGACTAATTACTTATTACAAGAAAAGGAATGGGAAAGTTTTCTTAAATTAATATTATAACTGAATTCACCACAGCGAGTACTTTACTCTTTCCGCGGCTCTCCTCCAGCTCTTTTAGTTGATATCAATAAAAAGAATAGCAGTGAATAATTTCACTTAGTATGATATTTTGAAATACTTACTGGAAGACCCTTTCTTATAAGATGAAAAAACATTATTTTTTACTAGATGTGTTGAAGCATCTGATCTGATAATTTTTTTGTTTTTGCAGAGAGGGTTAAAAAAAAGTCTGTTTCCCATGTTGAGTTCTATAATCTAAGCAACGTTAAATCGGTGTTCCAATGTAAAGAGTTTCATTGTTAAATAAGTTTGTGAGGGCAAAGACCTTATTTATTTTGTTCACAATTGTGTTCCTGGTACTAGCACATAGAAGATGTCTAGCAAATATTTTGTCAACTGTCTAAATAATCAACACTTTTTAATAAATAACTGGATACAATTTGGAAAATACTAGCTTAAGGAAAATGAAGCATATATCATTCTCCTGAAAGGTACTTTTTACTCTTTCATTTCTTTCCCACTTGTAGATTTCTAAGATCCAGCCATCAGTTCCTGAACTTTCACTTGTGTTGGATGGAAACTCCGTAGAACCAATTCCTGTGCCTAACCCACTGGAAATGGTGAATAATGAAAATCCTCCTTTGTTGATTAACCATTCTGAGCACCTTGAGCAGTCACAACCCCAGCTTTGTGATGAGAAACACAGACCAGAAGCAGAAGCTGGAGAGCCTTCCTTCAGAGGGCTACCAAATCAATTAAACCAAGACACTGCTCCTTTGAGACACTGCAAAGTAAGACAGCTGTCTACCTGTAAGAAAGGGAACTCTCATATCAGGAATAGTAGTAAGCCCTCTTTTAATGGACTATCTTCAGATACATCTGAAAAGCCTCAAACAGTTTCTGCTGCAAATGTACACAAAGAAGAGTATCCTGTAAGATCCTCCACGTTTAATTCCAAGCCGTCTTCTCTTGCCCCACAGTCCCACCTACACAATTTTGTTTTTTCACCCCATAATTCAGGAAGACCAATGGAATTTCAAATACCTACTCCCCCGCCACCATCTTACTATTCCACAAATGTTTGTAGTTGTTGTCAGCATCATGGCCATATTCAGTATAGTCCAATAAATTCTTGGCAAGGAATGAATACAGTAGGATCTGTTCAAGACTTCAAGTCTGAAACCCTTCAAAAACATTCATTATTTCATCCAAGTGGATGTCCAGCTCAGTACCATAATGCATTCTTTTCTTCAAGTAGTCCTATAGCCTTGAGACCTCAGGGAAGCATAGGGGGTTGTTCTTCCCACAGCAATGTAGAACCATCACCTGTGGCAAGACTACCTCCACACGTGGACTCCTGTAACCCATGGCCTTGTGCAGTGTGTGTGCACACACCCAAGACTGGGTCAGATGATGGAATGATGGGACTGTCTCCAGATGCGTATAGGTTCATCACAGAGCAAGACAGACAGCTGCGACTACTTCAAGCACAGGTTTGCTAGCTTTCTTCTGTTAAATTCTTGAATTTTTAAAAAGTAACTGGCAACTCTTCAGTAACTATAGTTTATGAAGTAGAATTGCAGAATGTCAGAATTAGAAGAGACCCTGGAAACTGGATTCTAGTCCCTGATGTTTTACACATTAGGAAAATGAGGATTTGGATAAGGAAATGGCAACCCACTCCATTACTCTTGCCTGGGAAATCCCATGGATGGAAGGAGCCTGGCAGGCTACAGTCCATGGAGTTGCAAAAGAGTCAGACATGACTTAGCGACTAAACAGCAACAATCAGGGTTTTATTTGTTGCTTTATTTTATTTTGTTATAAGAGATAAAATATTTTTTTCTTTTTTTCCTTAGATGACTGACTCCATATATTTACTGAGTAATATATCTTTTTGTTAATGATTTAAAAGTTTATTTTTTATTGTATAATGAAAGTATCATGTGTTTGTATCTGTTTCTATACTGTACTCTCCATTGATCTGCCTGTCTATTCCAGCACTACTACCATTTAGTTTAATCTCTGTAACTTTATAGTAAATGTCTTATCAAGTACTTCCTATGCAGTTTCTCTAAACCTCACTTTTTTCAGCTGTAAATTGGGAATAATGATTGGTGTTATTAATATATGTAGATCTGATGGTTAAATGAATTTATATGTATATATATACACACATACACACACATCTGTCTATCCATCTAAAGTGCTTAGTATAGGGTGAAGCTTTAGTAAACAATCAGCAAATTACAATTAGCTTATTTGTCTCTTAGTCCTCACAACTACCTTAGTCTTAGGTAATATTGAATCTCACAGTGGCTAAATAGCTTTTCCAAAAGGTAACAGTAGGAGTTAAGTTGTGTCCTCATGACACTAAAGCCCATGCTCCGAACCACTATAAGTACATATGCCTTTTTGTATTATTAATGCAGGCTGTATTTCTACTGATGTCAGTAATTTATTGAAAATACTTATTTTCCTATATTAATAAAATTAATCAGCTAAAATTAATGAGATGAGTTGAATACAGCAGTGTAACTTATGGGCTTCCCTGGTAGCTCAGACAGTAAAGCATCTGCCTGCAATACAGGAGACCCAGGTTCGATCCTTGGGTTGGGAACGTCCCCTGGAGAAGGAAATGGCAACCTTCTTAACTTAATAAAGTTAATCTGCTAAAATTAATGAGATGAGTTGAATACAAAGTGTAACTTATAGGGAAACAAGATTACAGTGTTTAAAAGAGGAGGCTTTTCCACTCCTAGGTGTATATCCAAGAGAAATGAAAAAATATCATCACACAAAAACTTTTACACACATGTTCATAGCAACATTGTTTATAATAGCCAAGGGTGAAAACAATCCAAAGTCCATCAACTGATGAATAGATGAACACAAATGTGACATTATATATACAATGGAATATTTCAGTCATCAAAAGGAATGAAGTATTGATAGGTACTACAGCACAGATAAACTTTGAAAATGTTATGCTAAATGAAAAAGGCAAGATATAAGGGCACGTGTTGTTTGGTTTCATTTCTATCAAATGTCCAGAATAGGCACATCTATAGAGATACAATGGCTTCTCAGGTGACACTAGTGGTAAAGAACCTGCCTGTCAAAGCAGGAGACATAAGAGATGTGAGTTTGATCCCTGGGTTGGGAAGATGCCCTGGAGGAGAGCATGGAAACCCATTCCAGTATTCTCTGGAGAATCCCTTGGACAGAGGAGGCTGGTAGGCTACAGTCCATAGGGTTGCAAAGAGTCAGACATGACTGAGGCGACTTAGCACACACACACATATAGAGATAGAAAGTAGATTAGTGGTTGCCAGAGACTAGATTCTGGAGCCATGGAGAGTGACAGCTAGTGGGTACAAAGATTTTGTAAAGGTTAATGAAAATGTTGTAGAGTTAGATGGTGGTGATGGATGCAGACTTTGAGAATACACTAAAAACTATGAAATTGTATACAGGGATAAGATTTTTTTTCCTTTTAAATTGGAGGATAATTGCTTTACAATGTTGCGTTGGTTTGTGCTGTACAACATCATGAATTGGTCATAGCTATATATTCCTTCCCTCTTGAGCACCCTCCCACCCCCCCATAAAGGGATAAGTTTTATGGTAGGAGGGTAAGTTTAATGCTTGAACTTCAGCTTGGCTACTTGTTAATTATGTGACCTGGGCAATTAACTCTATTTTTATTGCCTCAGGTTTTTTTCTCTGTAAACTGTGCTTACTAGTAGTACATATTCACGGAGTTGTTATAAAAAATCATACATAAATGCTCTTATTGTAATGTCTCGTAAACAGGAAGCACTCAGTGTTAGAGATTGTTATTAATATTTCCAGTTTCAGCATGACCAAACATGGGTAATTCTGGATGACCTTTATAAAATGAATCTTGTGTAAAAAAAATTGTTCAAATTTAGTATGTAGATTTAGAGAATGCCACCTATCTTACTTTTAATTCATAAGTGAAATAGAAATAAAATGTCAGAGTGTTAACATTAAGGCTTTTCTACATAAGTGTCAATTTATGAATGTTGATCTAAGCACCTATGTTTTTACTTTTAATAGGTAGCCCATTTGAATGCTTCTTAATAACTAATGACAGTAATTTTCAGCATTGAATAAATTTTATGGTACAATCTAGTTGATATGTGAGAAAATATAGTTAAAAGTCAGTTATTTATAACTGGGGCACTTTGTAATTCCTTTTTAAACTCTTCTGTCAGTTTGGTTGATTACTTCACTGTCATAAACATACATAAAAAAGTCTTTTTAATTGATACAGATTCAGCGTTTGTTAGAAGCACAGTCTCTGCAGCCCTGTTCCCCTAAGACAACCACTGTTGAAGACACAACACAAGCTGCAAGACAAATGGAGTTGGTTTCCATGGAAGCACAGCCTCCCCCTGCTTTGCACATGAGAAAAAGTGTAAGCATTGCTGTGAGCACAGGTAATTTCATTTTTCTTAATTTGTACATAGTACACATAGAATCAAAACCAAGGTGATGAGAGTGTAACTTAACTCTTTGCGTGATTTTACTCTTTATGAAACAGAACTCTACCTGAAAACAGATTGGAAACCACATAACACAATGTGTTGTTTGTTTTGCTGCTTTTCCAATCTGGACCCAGTTCTAATGAGAGAAGTCATCTGTGGTTTAGGGGATCAGGGAAGATTTCATCCATGCAGTGTTATTGATTCTGGGCCTTGAAGGGAATGTAGGATCTTGGTGAAATTGAAAGATAGCAGAACAGATTGGGTAGAGAAAATATGGGCTCAGAGAAACAACGAAGAATTCTGAGTTCAGAGTTCTAGTACTCTACCCATTACTATGTCAGGGAGAGCTATTACTATATCTTTCACAAAGCTGTCTGTTTCATCTTGTAAGCAAAATAGAAGGCCTTTTTAAAAAAATCAATAATATAAATGACATCTATGTGTTTACATATTTACTCACAATCAGACTATGAGATCTTTAAGAACATTTTTGTGTGTTCAGTATCTAGCAAGATGTCTAGTATATAGGGTGGTGGTTATAAGACTGAAGAGGAGGAGTCATGTACAGTGTTGATAAGATTTGAGAACTAATTGGATGTGGCAGTTGGAAGAGGGAAGATTCAGGTTACTTTAGTTAAATGCCGTGTGATTATCCTGGATTGGGTCCTGAAACAGAAAAAAGACGTTAGTGAAAAAATTGGTGAAATCCAAACAAAGTCTGGAGTTTTAGTTAATAGTAATGTACCAAAACTGTTTTCTTGATTTTGAAAATGTACCATAATAATGTAAGATGTTAACAACAGGGAAGACTGGGTGAGGAATACACAGTAACTCTCTTTTTTATCTTCTCTGTGAATCTAGAACTATTCCAAAATTAAACATTTATTAAAGGTGAAAATAAAAGTTACTTCATGATTTTGAGCTTGAATGACAGAGGGAGGCAAGTTAGAGAGGCAGAGAGGAGGAGATGAGTTCAGTCTAAATATCTGTTCAGATTGAGCTACTTTTGGAAATGTAGATAGTAATACTCAAATGTTAGGAGAGTGGAGTGGATTGATGACATAGAGTTGTGAAAGTAACAGATGAAGGTTTGAGCCTGGAGAATACAAATTTAGGAGAGAGCATTAACAAGGAAGACAGCTTGCTATATTCTTTATCTGTACCCACATGTTATCTAAACTTCATGAAGAGGGCAGCAATGAGGGAGGGTAGCAAGACCCTCATGTACATTTATACGTCAAATTCAGGTATTACTCATTTAAGATTTTTTTAGTAGCAAGTAACATAAACCACTTTGAACTAAGCAAGGAGGGAGAATTTACTGGAATGATATGGGGATGTTTCATGAAAACCAAGGCCAAGAATTGGCCTGGACTTCAGAAAAAAACTAGACATAGACACTAGAAAATCATTGGAGTATCCAGTTATTACACATGGCTGTTTTTATCAACTCTATCTGGAGTCTTCACTGCTTTACATTTTAAAATATAGCTCATCCAGAGCCCCAGAGTTTCTGTTAAACAGTTCTACCCATGTACACAAACCACATTATGATCCTTCAGTCTCAACTTCAAAATGCTGAACCTGAATGGTCTAGTTTGGATTAGATTTTAATCCCTGGTTCAGGGATAAAGGGATTGAGAAGCATGTAATAGGGACATATCTACTGGAGTCCTGTCTTTGTTAATTGCAAGGATGACAGTTTCCTGCATATGTGTGCTGTAGAGGGTGGTGGTAAAGCAGTATTATGAGATAAACCAAAAAGTGCAGTTTCCTTCTATGTCTCTTGTGAAGTATGTACTTAACTATATTCCAGTTGTTCACCATCTGTATCTGTCACTAGACTGTAAACTTTTACTGACTGTTGTATCTTATTACCTAGCTTGATGCCTAAATCAAACTGATCTCCTGAAATTATTTGAAACAAGTTTTCAAGCATGATGTATATTTCAAATATTTTGAAACCTCATAGAGTCATATTTAGAACTTTGACTTATATGCAGAAAAATGAATTATTAGTCATTTGAATTAAATGGCTCTCTATGATAATACTTAATTCCTAAGGGTATACACTGGTGGGTGTTCAGGAAGAGTAGCAGCACTTAAATAACTTTTCTAAATTGTCCTTTTATGTTTTGGGGGGGGCTATGCTGTGTGGCTTACAGGATCTTAGATCCCTGACCAGGGATTTTTTTAAATGCTTAGTTGAATACAAAACTAAATCATCCTTTTATAATTTATATTTATAAAATCCCCCAAGTTGATGCTCAAAGTGGAAACAGTTTTGACTTGAATTTAGTCTTTGGTTTTAACTTTATTTCTTTAAATCATGTATGTATCACAAGATTTCTCAAAATGTGGAATGCATATCACTCAGATTCAAAAGATGATTTGGTGTAGTATAGAGATTACTATTTTATACTGTGTAGATATATTTATTCCTATAAGTATTGGAAAAAAATATAGCTAGCACATAAAAATCAATGATTTTACAGAAATGATGCAGCTAGGTAAAACAGTGAGTTGATTTAAAGAAAATCAGTAAGCAAATAATAATACATGCAAATAATTGTGCAAATGATCTATACAATTTGGGAAATATTTGATTTTTACTTGCCTTATATTACATAAGTCTGATATAACCCTAATACAGTCTCATAAATATTGTGTTTAAGAATCAAAATCAAAGACTCCAGGGATTTGCATTTTATATATCCTCTCCTGATTTTCAGAACAGCAGTTTTTGAAACACATATATACTCCAAATCATATTCAGAACCTTGACATGTAAAACTCGTTATGAGAGCCACACCTCTTGAAGAGTCAGGGCCTGAAGGGTCCTCTTTCCCTTTGTGCTCAGTTTCCTCTCTTTTCACTTTTCATTTATTTCTTCATGGCATTTCTGAGAAAATATAATCTGAAAACAGTTCTAGGTAATTGTGTTAAAATAATATAGCTAATGTTACCTAACAAAAGTTTGTCAGAGAATTATTTTTTATAATTGAGTGTCTGTTTCTGCATCTGTTAAATCATCTGTTCTCCAGGTGCCAGCTTGTTTTGGAATGCAGCAGGTGACGATCAAGAGCCTGAATCTCAGCTGAGGCAAGATGATACCAAGATTTCCAGTGAGGACATGAATTTTTCTGTTGATATTAATAATGAAGTCACAAGTACTCCAGGTAGTGCATCTTCGTTAAAAGCTGTTGATATTCCCAGTTTTGAAGAGAGTAACGTTGCTGTGGAAGAAGAATTTAATCAGCAACTTTGTATATCCAAGTAAGATCTCTTTGATTCGGTATTTGTCATCTTTTTTTCTTTTTAAATTCTAATATTCCTCTGGTAGTCTAACTCAGAAACTGTTTGTTTTGTAAAAGTATTTTCATGGTGTCTTTCCTAATGTGATTCCTATGTAACAGACAGTTCTTTTTTGGCTGTACCACTCGCCATACGGGATCTCAGTTTCCCCCATCAGGGATCTAACTTATGCCCACTGCAATGGAAGCATGGAGTCCTAATCACTGGACTTCTAACCACTGAACTGCCAGGGAATTCCCTGTAAAAGACAATTTTGAGCCTTCTAGGACCATTCCCAGATGTCAGTCATTGGATGTATAAAACAGTCTTACTGAATCAGAACAGCTGAAGATTTCAGAAATATCTATGTCAGGCCTCACTAGAGATTCTGATAACACTAGGTCCCAGATGGAGCCAGGGTCCTGAATTTTTTAAATTTTTATAAAGATTTACATACTGCAATTATATGTGTATAATAACAGAGTCTTTATTTCTGAGAGATGTAACCTGTTATTCAAGATATACTCAATAAGCTGATGGGGATGAAATGGCAAAGGGCAGAGCTGAAGTAAGATAGACTCTGAGTAGATAATTTTTAAAACTGATTGTACATGGTGGTTTGTTAAAACTCTCTTGTGTTTGAAATTTTTCTTTATGAAATTTTCTATGAAAAAAATAAGGATTCTGAAGTAATTCAGATCCTTTGCAAATTTGGAAACAAATTCAGCAAATATTCTTTGAGCTTCTGGTATATGTTGCCAAAAAACTAAGCCCTAGAAATTGAGCAGTAGGTCAGACAAAGCTCCTGACTTCATGGAATTTCCATGAGTTCTGGAGACAGTAACCGCATCAGCAGGAAACATATAATTTCATGTGAAGACCATTGCCTGAAGAAAATAAAACCAGGGTGACCAAGTGGAGTGTAACTAGGATAGTGGCATGGGAGTGAAGTGGGTATATTAAGTAAGATGGTGAAATAAGCCTTCAGATTATGTAGGGCTTTGTAGGATGTAGAAGTTCTGAGTGCATTCTGTGTTCATTAGAATCAGGGAGGATTTTAAATGACGTAGTAGTATGATCATTTTTGTTTTTTAAAGGCCATCCCAGCTGTTTTGTGGCAAGTGAACTGACGGGGGTTAAGATTAGAAGTAAGGAGACTGGTTAGTAAACTGAAGACCAAGTGAGATGAAGGTGCCTGGGAATTGGAAGTAGTGGCAGGGATCAGGTGTAGGATAAATTTTGAATGTGGAGGAATAAGGTGGGTTAAAACACCACAGTGTAATATCACATGAAATAGTTTTAAAAGAGGTGAATTCAGTGGTAGCGGTGGCGTGAGCAAGCAGTTGATTACTTTTTAAAATTTTAAGCCTTTTGGTAATATTTGATATTTTAAATTATCTGATTACAATAATGATTAGAACAACAAACACACCCTTCCAGAAAACCAAAAATATTTATCTGCTTTGCTCATTAGAGAGTATGTTTTAACCTTACAATTCAATAAAGTATTTATAATATGTACCACAGTATATTAAAAAGATCTGTATACCTGTCTCAACCCCCACTAGATTGAATTCCTACAGTTTGTGGATCACACTCACTTCTATATCTTTAGGACTTGAACCTGTGTCTGGTTCCCCACATCAGCTACTTCATAGATGTTCGGTGATAGGAAGAGCAGTTTGGGCTAAGTCCCCAAGATAGGTTCACATTTCACTTGGAATAGTTACAGAAAATGAGAACAAAGAGACATGAACTGTGGTTATCCTTATTTATTCTCCCTGTGGTTATCCATATTTATTCTATCTGTATTTCCTTCTGTAAATTGTAGACTACTTTCAAGGATTAGTTTTTCCTTCTGAAAGTAGAACTTTAAAAATCTCCAATCCATTGTGGTTTTTAACTTCAGAAACAGATCTGAGTTAACTTATAGAAGGCAATTAATTGCTTGTTCAGGGTGATTAACCAACTCTGTGGATTCCAACATATAACTAGATGTAAATCTGATCTTTGTTCTCCATAGTATATGATTCAGATTGAATAGTATCTCCAGTGTTGTGTATAGTGGTTTTGGTGCTTTTCTAGGATTCTTCCCAAACATCTAGTCTGATTCATGCTGTGGTTTGCGCTGCTAAGTATTCATACATGGCACCTGGCCACCTGAGTCCCCTGTTCCCTTTGGATGTCTTGTTGGGTTAGTCTAATGTTAAAGCAGTTGGTGAAAGGTAAATTTTTTTACTTGCAGCATATATGGTAATCGCTTGCTTTTTCCCAGGGAAGAGCCATGTGTGATATCCATAGACCTTTTGACACAATACTTTTTCTCTTTTTTTAAGAAGTCAGGCTTTGGACATACCTGCTAATACTTGCCATATTAGAATCATCTTTAAACAATTTTTAAAATTTGAAATCTTTAATGTTTTAGTTCTTTTCTTCTGGAATTTTTAGCTTTTATTTTTGTTTGGTAGGTTAGACACCAAAGCAGGTATTTTTAAATTCTTGAAAAGGCAATATAGCAGAGTGATTAAGAGCATGGAGCCAAATTGCCTGGATTTAGATCACAACTGTGTGACCATGGGCAGGTCTCATAATTTCTGAATGCTTCTGTTTTCTTGCCTATATATGGAGACAGTGAAAGTACCTATCTCAGGATTGTTGTAAAGATTAGAAGAGTTAATATATGTAAAACACATAGAATAGTACCAGAATTAGTACCTTAAAAATTGTCATCATTTAGCTAAAGGTAGAATAAGTCTAACTCAGTAACTGACATGAACTCTCTTTAAAAATAAGAGATGTGCAGATGTTTGCATGATAAAAATCCTGCTCAGTACAAGTACTTTACCCAGAAGCCATAAAGTCTCTGAAGCCTGGATTTCTGCTTCTATGTTTGAGTTTTGAGGTCTTCATTAAAGTGAAATCAGTTAACATGATTGAAGATAAATGTTCAGTGTGCTATGTAGGAAGTAAGGGGATAGCAGCAGGAGATGAAGAAAACTAGCAATTACAGATCCCCCACCAGGTTTATCTGGTACTGTGCTAGGCACTTTGTATCTCCTTTAGTCCTGTCTCATGTTTTTCAGCCCAGGGAGGTGGATGCTGTTTTTCCCATTTATGAATGAGGAAGCTGAGGCCCAGAGAGATTAAGATATTTGCCCAAGATATAATGAACACACAGATACCTTTATTATAAATGAGAGTATATGTGACCTAAGAGATAAAAGAAAGTGCTAACGGAGGTTGAAAGAAGCAAGAGGACATATCCAGTTAAGGTTTTAGAACATCATAGAGGAAGTAAACTTTTAAAATGTCCCTTGAACAGTGGATAGGATTTTGATAAGAGTATGCCAATTTAAAAGCTTTAGAACAGTAACTCTTAGCTCCAGGGCATTTGAAAATACAGTAAATTGGGGCCCTCCACCGGTTGAGAATCTCTGAGGGGAGAAGTTCAAACAGTTGTTTTTTTAAAAACTTTACAAGTAATATTGATGGTGTAGTTAAGATTGAGAACTATGGCATAGTAGACAAAATTTATGGGCAGAAGAACTCAGAGTATTGTTCGTATTCCAATTTGTTCAGAAGATAAAATAAAACAGGGAGCATTGAAAGGGACTGGCTGAAAAGCCAGGTTGACTACCAAATTTCAGAGAGCTTTGACTGGCATAATAAGGAATTGTTTTTGTGTTAATAAACCATTTAGGATTTCTGTTTGTTTTGTTGTTGTTGTAAAACAAAATAACAGAATTAACTAACAGTTACTTTATATATGTCCTTTGAAGCAGCTCTTCTCCACTTGAGAGAAAAGAACCTGATGTACCTGTATTCTTTCCGAATCCCTTGCAAGCAGAATGTGTAAGCATGTGCTTCCAGAGTGGACCAACAGAGGGTGCCACTAATATCTCTGGAAGATCAGGGGAACCCAAAATGGAGCAAGTAATGCAACCCTTGCCTCAGCAATCAGATAACCAGCAACTATTCCAGGATGTGTTGGTAAGAAAATGTAAAGCATTCTGTCTTTTGTGAGATGGTTATTTAGCCTAAGGTACACTAGTTAAGCCTTTCCCATCTTTAAACTGATGGGGACCTTGATAGGAAGACTTTCCCCAAATTCAAGTTCAAAGTTAGTACCAGAAAAAACAAGCAAGAGTTTGCAGGAGGTTTGAAAATTAGAAAGTAATAGAATATTTATGATAATGTTTGCTGATTTCAGCTCAGATAAGCAGATTTTTATGAAATACTTAGCTTAGTCTAAGAAAATGAACTGAGTAAAGTGGGTAATATAAAGATGAACATGACAGTCTCTGCCTTTGAAAACTTAGGGGAGATAACACATGCATACAAGTAACAAACAACTAAAGAATGAGCAGTACTGTAAGCAAAAGCAGCACACAATAAAAAGGAGTTGATGTATGGTAGAAACTAGCACAATATTGTAAAATGTAAACTGGAACTTGGAGGTCAGATGACCGTGGCTGTCACTTACAATCAAATTGTAGATTTTAGAACACTTGATTTCTCCATTTATAATTGAAGACTAGTTAAAATACTTCATAGGGCCCTAAGTATTCATCAGTTAACACGGATTTTGTTATTTGCCTGCTAGGTCCTACACTGGTGCTACCAGCCATGTGGTCAAGGGAATGAAATATCCTTTAATGTCCGAAAGACAGAATTACAGGTCATTCTCATTCAAAGTGAGAAAAGAGGAGTCAAATTCTGACAGTAACATAAAGGTTACGCTTATAACTCTAAAACATTATCTTTTTTCAAATGAACGCATGATTTTAAACTTTTGTTTATAAAGATTTCACAATAAATCCTTGAAAATACTTGAAATATTACTCAAATGATTTTAAATCTGTTGACTTTAAAATTAACAAGTTCTGAACAAGCATTCTAAGTTTTCTCTAGGATCTTCATTCATTAGGATGGACTTCTGTTATAAAAATTCCATAAAACTTGGCAAATGTACTTGATACTTTGTAGAATTTAGCAAGATAATATTTTACTCTGGCATTATTTAGCAGTATTATTTGTATTTTTGTTTCCTAATAATGATTTTGAAATACGTCCTTTTTCTTCTTTCATCAGAGTCAAGGGAACCACCGACTAAATAACTCCCCCAAAGTAACTGAGGAGCCATCTACCAAAGCAATAATTATCAGTCATGAGTGCACCAAAAACCAGAATGTTTACCATACTAAGAAAAAGAAACATGATTCAGGATCGGTGGACAAAGAATGTGTTCTTAATGCAACTCTTAAGCAACTTAGAAGCTTTGGAGTAAAAATTGATTCTCCAACTAAAGTGAAGAAAAATGCACATAAAGTGGATCATGCCAGGTAAGTTTAAAATTTGTTTTAAAAGATTAAAAAAAATGTAAATGCATTGCAGCTTCCTCATGAAAAAAGGTATAAGTTTGCCATTCAATTCAACAGGCTTATGATTTATTCAGAGTCTATATTAATATGTATGTAGTGAATAAGAAATCATATCTACCCTATAGAGGTTCCATTTTAGTAGAAGAGTAGGTTCTATACCTAAGTAATTTGAGAGACATAGGGATAACTCCTGAGGAAAGATGCCAACAAAATGCTCTAGGAGTCTTAGAGAAAGAGAAATGAGCTGTTACTTACTTTTGGTGTCTAGAAAAGTTTTCCTGGAAGTGACGGGGTCTGTGTCAACTACTGGATGTACAGTTATGGCAGTTGTCATTTAAAAAGGAAAAAACCTTCCTTTTTGTAGGACTGTGTTTTAAAGACTATAGTTATATGAACCTTACTTATTTTTCACCAGTTCCAACTGGCCATGTTCTTCTGTTCAGATTTCTCTTCATCAAAGATCAGCTCAACACACACTTGCCTTTAAAGAACATAAAATCTGGGAATTCTGTAATTAAGGCTAGTGCTGTGCTTAGTCACCTAGTCGTGTCTGATTCTTTGCGACTCCATGGACTGTAGCCCACCAGGCTCCTCTGTCCATGGGATTCTCCAGGCAAGAATACTGGAGTGGGTTGCCATGCCCTCCTCCAGGGGATCTTCCCAACCCAAGGATCAATCCCAGGTCTCCTGGATTACAGGCGGATTCTTTACCATCTGAGCCACCAGGGAACCTGAAATAAAGCTAGTGTGCTTTCTATTAATTATTTTTGATGTTTCTTTAATACAATCTCATGATTTTAAAAAAATCATATAACATGCATAAATATCAAATAAAATGCAAAAAAAAACCACTTCCCAAACTCCTCAGTCTGACTCCTTCTAAGTTATTTCTCTTAACTATTTCTTTGGTATTTGTCTAGAAATGCTCTATGCATGTTCAAGTATATATCTGTGTGATGTGTTGCAATTTATGGGTTTTTTTGCATAACATTAGATACTTTTTTGGTATATGCAATTCTTTCTCATGCATTTAAACAACTGCAATATTCTGTTGTGCCCATGTACTATGATACAGTGAACCCCAGTTCTCTACTAATGGAGTTTTAGGCCGAATCTCTTATTCCATATCTCAAACAGTGCTAAGTTGAAAATCATTCTACAGGTACTTGTACAAGTGTTTTTGTAGGGCAAATTCCTATAAGTGGTGGGATCAAAGGATGTATGCATCTGAAAGTTTGGCAGATGTTGCCATTGCCCCCCAAAATAGCTGTACTGAATAGTTTATATTCCTGCCTCCAGTGGAGTGAGGCTAGCATTTTTGAAGGTCTTATTTCAATACTGTTAGGATAGAAGCTTTATTACATCTGTTAGAATGCTTAAATCAACCTGCTATCTTTGTGGAACCCTTACATTTGGTATGGCTGCCTGTGGGGAATAGTTTTTAAGTAATGTATTTCTTCATAGTGGCCACCCTATTTTAATGTCTTAAGTGTCAAACATTGAAATTAATAAATTTTCCATATACAATGAACTTGATACAGTTTTTACATGCCTAGAATGAAATGTAAAGTAAAGACATTTGTTCTATCAGTATGGGGTGGTCAGATTGTTTAAATCAATTCTTCTGCCCTTTACTTAAATGAAAATTTATATTATAAATTTATACTATAGAAATGATACAAACTCAGGGTTGGAATTTTAGAAAATGAAGAAAATGTCATTTGAACTAATAACACCCAAAGGAAATTAGGAAACATAGTTGAAGTTTTACTGTATATATAATTTTGTTTATTTTTCTTTATTCACCATTATAAAATAGACATTTTCATTTAGTACTGTGGGCTATTCCCATTTTTGAAATTCATTTATCTATATGATTTGAAAAATCCATAGATATACACCCATAGACAGGATTTTAGTTTCATGTAAGATGATTTTCTCAAGGAAATGAAAGCTGAGATGAAAAAAAATTGTTTTCAAAAGCAATATGTTGAATTAATTATTTCTATAGAGGGGTAAGCTGGCTAAAATGTTAGAATAACATAGCTATATCTTCACATGAAAACTTTTTTTTTCAAAGCTTTATTTTATTGTATAAATTGGGTAAAATATAGAGCTTTGGGAATAGAGTTTGATATTTGCTTTGTTTCCATTACCAAAGTAATGTAAGTTTATTTTGGACACCTTAGAAAATTTAGAAAAGTAGACCAAAACAAACAAACCAGCCATATTCAGAGAAATTCCTTGGCAGTCCAGTGGTTAGGACTCTGTGCTTTCACTACAGAGGGCCTGGGTTCCTTCCCTGATTGTGGAACTAAGATCTCGCAAGCCTTGAGGCTGGAAAAAAAAAACCACAAAACTACAAAAAAAACCATATTCGTACCAACCAATGTAATTTATTATTAAAGAATTTGTTTTGTATTTCTTTTTATTTTTCTAAAATTATTTTAATAGCAGTCATTTATTGAGTGAGCACTGTGTGAGGAACTGTGCTAAAAGTTTATGCAGCATTATTTCAGTTGATCCTTGGAATAATCTATGTGATAGATACTTTTATTATACATGTTTTATGAATGAAGAGGGCCTTCCCTGATGGCTCAGATGGTAAAGAATCTGCCTGCAATGTGGGAGACCCAAATTCGATTCCTCAGTCGGGAGAAGGCAATGGCAACCTTCTCCAGTATTTTTGCCTGGAGAATTCCATGGACAGAGGAGCCTGGCAGGCTACAGTCCATGGGGTTACAAAGAATCAGACACAACTGACCAACTAACACACACACATCAGTGAAGAAATTAAATACCAATTTATTCAGGGCCCAACACCTGTAATTTTAAACCTCCTCTTCTAACTCCAAAGTCCATAGTTTTATTTTTCTTTTTTTTACTGTTTTTGCTCTATGCTTACTGCTTGTTTAATTTTTTGGTAGGATCTTATAGTATGTACATTTTGCTGCTTTGTGTTTTGACCATACTGTATATATCCCCCCCACCAAAAAAATTGGTCTTATATTGGAAAATACGCATGTTTTCAAAGTTGTTATAATGTTTTCTAAGCATCGTCTTTAATGGGGATTTAATAAGCCAGTAAGTGGAATGTAGTATTTGTTTACTTAACCCTTTCCCTCTCGTCAGAACTGAGTCACAGCGTTTTCAGTGCCTTACTGTCTTAAATATTGCTATGATAAACATCTTTTTGCAAAGATTGCATTTTTTAGGTTTAGTATTATTTTTTCAGAATAGAATCTCAGAAATGGAAAGATTAAGCCAAATAGTAGGAAAATTTTAAGGCTGTCACTGTACTGCTTTTTGAAAAAGTAAGACTTACAGTCCTACCAGCTATATATGTATTAGTAGTTCAGCAATACTTTCACTCATTTTACTTCAATAAATATATATATCTTCTACTGTGAGGCAGATATGAGAAATATCATGGTATATAAGGTAACTTAGGAAAGCCGTCTTTCCCCTCATAGATCCTAAAGTTCAGTAGAGAAGATGCACTGGTAAATAGTCACTTATAACATACTCTGGTAGGAGAGGTACCTAGCATATTTTCATACTGTTTTGTAATTATCCTATATTAAAATTATTTTTAAAGATTTGTGCTAATTTATATGAATAATTGTTAAATTATCTTTCATTTATATTTTATTGATTATAAATGGGTTCTATGTATTACTGTGATTAAAAATAAACTACACTGAAACTATGTCTCTAACACATAAGTCATATTTTTATTGTCGATAGTCTTGGGCTGAGAGGAGACTCCAGGTATAAGACTATCTAAAAGCTACCTAATTAATTCATGTTTCACAGTTTGTCTTGAACCTAGTTTTTTAGTGTAATCTACCACTCCTGCCACATTCCAGTTTACCCACCTGTGGCATTAGCAAAATTCCTTGCTATTACTTTTACCTGGGATGTTCTTTTTCATCTTACTGCTTGCCACAGTCTTCCTTCTCCTGTAAAGTGGAACTCAGATGTCACCTTCTTTGTCAGTGTATCCAGGACCTCTCACCTGGTTATTGATGGTTTGTATCTCAGAATACCTAGTTTCTCACAGATTATACACCCTGGTCTTGTGATGGCCTTTCCAGTGAGATTGTGAGTTTTATGTATCTGTGAATCCTCATTGCCTCTGTCACACTTGGTGGGCCTTCATGGATTCCTAAAGGAATGAAATCCCACCTACTGGGGTCATCACTGAAGTTTACAATGAATGCTCTACTCTTTTAATACCTCTGTAATACTTACTGTCAGTATGTATGGCCTTGTGTTATCTTTTAACATATATTGGTATACTATAGCTGATGTGTGAAAAGTCCAAAAGGCAGTTATTTAGTAGATTTTTCCTATGAAATAGTGTATAAATTGTAGTTTAGTATTCCAGGAAAGTAATCTTATAATCCTTGTATGCCCATTGTTTTTCTGATTCCGTAAACCAGCTAGCCTTTGTCATTGTACCTGTGTGAAAACTTACTTCACGTTCCAGTTCTGGACTCCAGGAGCATTATCCTCCAGCCACAAGAGTAGCTGAAACAGGGGAAGGAAGATTTCCTTTTGGCTTTCCAGATCCCAGAACCCTGCAGATTAAGAAGGTCCAAAAGCAGGAAAACAAAAGAGGATTCCAGACATACCTAGAAATTGTAGGGAATTACCTCTATGGGCATATTCCTAACTGGAGTGATGTTTTGAATTCAAAATAGATCTTAAGCAATCTTTGTAGTTACTTCTTTGCTCTACTTGGAAACCATATGTGTTCTCTACTTGAAAACCCTACACAGGGTAAGTAGGAGATAACTAACTGGGATTCAAATTGGACAATAAGTCAGGATTGATTTTCATCTTTAAGTAAGTTGGAAGAATTCCCTTAATTGTTGGCATGTGATGCTCATACTCAAAACATAAATGGACTCTCATTATCCTTTTGTAACTGCACATCTAATGAGATTCTAATATAGTATATCTGTGATCAGGGCTTTTAGGATTCGATCAGTGGAGTTATCTTACTTTTGCTTTTCATCTTAATTACCCTAGTGTTTCTATGCATTGGTTCCATGTATTATTGATTTGTTTTCAAAGTCAAGGTGTTTCCCCCAGCCCCCAAATTGAAACTAGCTGGCTGTGTTATTGAAGCTTGAAGAAACTTGTAAACTGGTATCAGTTGTTTTCATGGATTTATATAGATCTTTTAACTGTTCTATAAAAGAAGATCTGTTATTACTCAGCCATGAAAAAGGAATGAAGAAACTTCCCCAGCAGTCCAGTGGTTAAGAATCTGCCTTGCAATGCAGGGGGCGCAGTTTCGATCCCTGATTGTGGAACTAAGATCCCACATGCCACGTGGGTCAACTAAGCCCTTGTGCTGCAACTACTGAGCCCTCAGGCTGCAGACAGTCTGTGCATCACAGCAGAAGATCCTGCGTAACACAATGGAGATCCCACAGGCTGCAACTAAGGCCTGACAGCCAAATAAACAGTTTTTTAAAAAAAGAGTGAAATAATGCCATTTGTAGCAACATGGATGGACCACGGAATTATCATATTAAGGAAGGTCAGACAGAGGAAGCCAGATATCATATGGTATCATTTATATGTGGAATCTAAAAAAAAAAAAAGAGAAATGAACTTACTTATGTAACAGACTCACAGACATAGGAAATAAACTTACAGTTACCAAAGGGGATGGGGGAAGGAGATTGGAATTTAGGAGTTTGGGATTCATGTATACACATTACTATATATAAAACAGGTAACAAGGATTTATTATACAGCACAGGGAACTGTATCCCTGTATTATAGGTTATAATATAATAGAAACAAATATAATAGAAAAGAATATAGAATAGAAATAGAAACCTATAATAGAAAAGAATCTGAAAAAGAATATAAATATATAAATAACTGAATCACTTTGCTGTACACCTGAAACACAATGTTATAAATTAACTATACTTCAGTTTTTAAAATGATTTTTCTAAAAAGATTTCATTAAAATTAGATCTACTATTTAAAACTATTTAAAACTTTTTTTTTCTTTCTTTTTTTTTTTTTTTTGGCCATGCCATGCAGCATGCGAGATCCTACTAGTTCCCCAACCATGGATCAAACCTGTGCCCCCCACAGTGAAAGTGTGGAGGCCCAACTACTGGACCACCAGAGAAATCTCTTGATAATTAACATTTTGAATTAGAAGTTTGTTTTAAATTTATTTATTTATTTTGGCTGCCCTGGGCCTTCATTGCTGCTCAGGCTTTTCTTTAGCTGTGGCAAGCGGGGGCTGTTCTCTAGTTGTGGTGTGTGGGCTTATTGCAGTGACTTCTTTTGTTGTGGAACACAGACTAGGCGCACGGGCTTCAGTAGTTATGGCACATGGGCTCAATAGTGCGGTTTCCAGGCTCTAGAGCACAGGCTCAGTAGTTATGGCACAAAGACTTAGTTACTCCACGGCATGTGAGATCTTCCTGGACCAGGGATTGAACCTGCAGACTTGGCAGGCAGGTTCTTTACCACTGAGCCACCAGGGAAGCCTGAATTAGAACTTTTTATTTGCCTTTTCATGTTATCTACATTAACAAGATATTATACTTAGATATTTTTAATATGTACAAATCTAATTTAATATGCAAATAGCTTATAATTTAAAGGAAATGGGTAAAGAAAGTAGAAAAAAGACTTTATATTCAGAAAATATTAATGCTATGAATGTATCATAAAAGAATATGTCTAGATAGATTGGTAATACCTCTTCCATATTATTAAGGCAGTCTCCAGACTTCTCTGGCTGTCCAGTGGTTAAGACTCCATGCTTCCAATGCAGGAAGTGCAGGTTCAACCCCTGGGTCAGGAAGATCCCCTGGAGAAGGAAATGATAATCTGTTCCAATGTGCTTGCCTGGCAAATCCCATGGACAGAGGAGCCTGGTGGGGTACAGTCCTTGGGGTCACAGAGTCAGACATGACTGAGGAACTAAACAACAACAAAGGGCAGAGATGCAGGCAGTGTCTGACTTGTATAAAACAGCTGAATTGCTTCGTTGGATGCTATGGAAAGTCATAGCATATTTACTGACTAGGATATAATAATAATATAGTATATTATATATTACATATAACAGTACACAGAGGACTCAAGGGAATAGAAAAACTCTGATAGCAAAATACAAGTTGCTGAATACAGTATAGTGAAACAGTGGTCATAGAGGCCAAGAGAGTAAGGCTGACCTGGTCTCAGCTTGCCAATTACTAACTGTTCAACTTAGGGAAAAAGTCTCTATTCGTTAGTTTTCTCAACTGTAAAATAAAGATAATAATAATACTACCTATTTTACTCATGCAGTAAATATTTATTGAATTGCCTGCCTTGTGCCAGGCACCACAGATACTGCAATGGCAGGAGAAGCAAATCCCTTGTCCTCATGGGCTTCCATGAGGGAGCTAGACAATAAATAAAAAATGTGAGTTAAATATATAGATAGCCATAAGGGCCCAGGAGAAAACAGAAAAGCAGGGGAAGGAAAATGTGAATTGTTGTAATGGTGAATAAGGTTGAAATACATGATAGGTACAACCTCCCAGAGAAAGGTTTTTGTGAGGGTTAGATGAGGCACTAAATGTTTAGCAGAGTGCCTGGCACATAAGGCACCAATAAAAATTAGCAGCTATTATAGTATAAATGATATGCAGGAAAAGGCAAGTCAGTTAATTACTATTAATAAAATAACACCAACCAAAGAGAGTGAGGATGACATCTAACGAAAGAAAATTACTGTATACACACATACACACACACACACATGCACACATGCTTGCAAACACCTTCATATCCAGAGACTGGTTAATATTTTTCATTCATTACAAATGGAATCTCTTCTATGAACAATGTAACATTCTGAGCTACTCATCAAATCTTGTAATGTTACATTGTCAATTGTGTTTTCTGTTTGATTTTATTTTTGTTTTACTTTACAATATTAAAAAGCTTTACACTGTAAGGTCTTATATATGGTCTTAAAATTGTAACTGATGTTAATTTAGGAAAGTTAATTTGTGTTCCACTTTTACTTTTTGAATCATAGATTATCTTCTAGATTACTGTATTTATCCCTTGAATGTATCTGTATCATCAAGACTTAGATGTCTGAGCACTCAGGTAAAAAAGCACCATCCAGCTTAAAGCTGAAGACCTTTTGTTACTTTCATAAAGTGAAACATATTTACAATAACACTGTTTAGTACTCATAATAAGATAAATGATGGCCTGCCTTGTTCTGTCTTTCAGTGTGTTGGCATGCATCAGCCCTGAAGCAGTGATCTCCGGATTAAACTACATGTCATTTGCTAATGTTGGCATGAGTGGCTTAAGCCCCAGTGGTGTGGATTTGAGCATGGAAGCAAATGCTATAGCTTTGAAATATTTAAATGAAAATCAGCTGTCACAACTGTCTCTCACACGATCAAGCCAAAATAATGGTGATTCACCTTTTAGCCTTCTACATATTAATACAGACAGAAGCACAGTGGGGCTTAGTTTAATTTCGCCAAACAACATGTCATTTGCAACCAAAAAATACATGAAGAGATACGGACTCATACAAAGCAGCGACAATAGTGAAGATGAAGAGGAGCCTCCAGACAATACGGATGGCAAGAGTGAACATTTAGTGAATCAAAACCTTACATACATAGCTGAACAACTTGATTGTCAGAAAGAGCCTTCCAGGAATGCTGGTGAGATAACTACTTGTTATAACTGTGACTCCGTGGGTACCCACACAGATATGCCAGTATTGAGAAACATTACAAATGAAGTTGTTCATCCAAAAGCAACACAGCAGTTGAATGAAAACCCTGCTTTCTTATTAAAGAACCTTAAACCAAGCCCTGCAGTACATCTCCGAACTGGAAAAGCAGAATTTACCCAGCATCCTGAGAAAGAAAACGTAAGGGACATTCCAATTTTTCCTGAAAGTTTGAAACCTTCTGAAACCTTAAAGCAAATGAATAGTATGAATTCAGTAGGCACCTTCTTAGATGTAAAGCGTCTCAGGCAGTTGCCAAAATTATTTTAAACTTTTAACTCCCCACCCTCCTGATAAGAGGATGGGATGTCTCCTGAAGATACTTATGGAAGTCAGAGCCTTTTGACAGTTTTGGAATTCCTAATCAATCTAGGGATCACTCTGTTGATCGCAGTTTATGGCAAAGAGCTGAACAAGTGGCCTGACTGTGAGATGGCTAACTGGTAGGAGGCCTAAGTGCTCTTTGTTCAGATAGAGTTGTTAAGCATCACTGGATCTTTAAAAAAAAAAAAAATCCTGAGATCAGTTATTTCAATAAATTTAGATAAGCAGATGCTATCCAGCTATGAATCTGAGTTGCCCTTTTATACTGTACATTTTGAAAAGTGTTTTCCTAGCATTTTGCATCTACCCAAATACCACCTAAAAGAACATAAAGTTATCATGACCCTGACTAAATTAGCTAAACAACCCTTATTGAATTTAAGGGGGGGGGAAAGTTTTATTTTTTTAAAATAACTTGCAATCTTTTATACAAGGCGTGTATATATATATATATATTCTCTTAAGATGCACATTTGTTAAATACTGTGGAAGTAAACTTTTGCACTCTTGTGGGCTGATGTTAATATAACATTTCAACATATAGCACTAGCTATCACAGAATAAGAAAATTATGAGTATGAGTGTGTTTTATAAACTTGGTGAGTTTTTCAAATGTTTTACTATTTTTTTAATGGAATTTAATAAAAATATCTAGATTGACTGCTTTCCTTTGTCCTCTGTTACAGCATATCCTTGTCCACTTAAAAAAAAAAAACAACTTTGTAGACTGCCCCCAAATTCCAAAAATGAAAAGAGAATTCAGGTGTACCCTTCATTTAGCAACACCCAATAATGCTATCTTACACAATCATACTAAATGATCAAGAAATTGACATTTGGTACAATATTAGTAACTAAACCACAGACCTTTCAAGTTTCACAAGTTGTTGCACTCATTTATTTACTTTTTGGTATATAACTGTGAAATTTTATCACTTATAGATTTACATAACTACCGCCACAGTCAACATAGAGAACCATCCCATCATCACAAAGAAATGCCTTAGTTTTACTCTTAAAATACAGCCTGCCTCCAACTCTAACTCCTGACAACCAATGATCTATTCTACATCACTGGAGTTTTGTCATTTTGAGGATGCTAATAAAAATGGAATCAGAGTATGTACTTTCTTGAAGGTGGTTTTCACCCAGCATAATGTCCTTGAGATCCATCCAACTTTTTGAGTACATCAGTAGTTGCTTCCTTCCCCCACCTTCTTACAAAATAAATTTTAAATTGTTATTTCTGAATATAAGTGAAAATGTCCTCATTCACTGGAGTGAGAAAATTCTTCTGCTAAAGTTAAATTAAGACATCATAGCCTTGTATAAAAATTTGAGATGTTAACTGCAAAGAAATGAACTTTCGGTCTCTAAATACCCAGTTTGGGCCCTCTGAGATGACAATGTGATAAACCAGTTTAGCTAGCCAGCCAATGTATGGTAGCATGACAGCTCTCTGCTGTTCTCCACAGGAGCCAGGGACCAGTCAGTGCACATTGTCCTGTTGCCTTGCTCTGAGGTTAAAATTCAGATGTAGAAATGTCGCTGGTGGTGATTCTCAGTGTTTTCTCCCCATGGTCATCGTTTAGGACTTTGGTTATTTTAATAAATATTTTCAAAATCCACTTACACGTTTCACTAGAGTAAAATTTTAAGTAATGGAATTGTGAACACCACTTCAAGTGCATTCTGTTTCACTTTAGCCCTCAGTGTTTCACCCAAGAAGTGAGTATAAGTACAATTTATATTGCATATTATTTTTTTTAATCTGAGAGAATGCTGATTCACTGACAGCCTCACTAACTCTACCATTATCACTGGGAATCCTGTAATTGTCACATGAAACAAGAAACTATCCGAACAATGAAAACTGAAGCTGAGACTTTATTTTAAAGATAATTTCTTTTTGGCTGAACTAGGTTTCATTGCTTTGTGTGGGCTTTCTCTAGTTGCAGTGAGAGGAGTCTACTCTTCATTGCGGTGCACGAGCTTCTCATTGTGGTGGTGTCTCTTGTTTTGCCGCACAGGCTGTTGGCTTACAGGCTTCAGTAGCTTTAGCGCATGGGCTCAGTAGTTGCAGCTTATGGGCTCTGGAGCTTAGGCTCAGTAGTTGAGGCACATGGGTTTAGTTGCTCCACGGTATGTGGAATCCTGGACCAGGGATCGAATCTGGGTCCTCTGCATTGGCAAGTGGATTCCTAACCATTGCACCAGCAGGGAAGTCCTGAAGCTGAAACTTTTTAGGCAAAATCTAGTTCCATCACTTCTGTTACCACATTGAATTTAAGATTTCTGATAAGACACTTAAGCAGTTTTGGAGATTGAATTTAGACTGCAGATTAATTAAAAAACACATGTCACCTACTAACTAAATGGGCTTCCCAGGTGGCTCAATGGTAAAGAATCTGCTTACCAATGCAGGAGATGCGAGTTCTATCCCTGGGTTGGGAAGATCCCCTGGAGAAGGAAATGGCAACCCACTCCAGTATTCTTGACTGGGAAATCCCATGGACAGAGGAGTCTGGTGGGCTACAGTTCATGGGGTTGCAAAAAGAGTTGGACATGACTTAGTGACTAAACAACAATAAAAACTAAAAACACATCCAGAGAAGAAGGGACCATTACTGAAGCCTCTCTAGAAGTTCTCTAGGAAGATATTTCACTTTGGAAGTTATCTGGCAAATTAGTATCTACAATAGCTTTTCGGCATGTTTGGAAAAAGTATCAGTACTGGAAAAGTTGGATTAAGGATGAGATGATTGACTCTCAAGTGACATTTGTCTGAATTTCTTTGATTCAGTCCCACACAACACTGTGTATAGATATATGGGTGTTAACGTCAAATGGAATAAGGAAACAATGGCGCTTCTATTACCTGGGAAAGGAACCTATTAGTCTAGGTCCTAGCCAGTTGGCACCTCCACCCCCTTCATCCAATGTCCCTTCACTCAACCTCTGAGCCCCCTCTACGCTCTACACTCTCTTGTCCTCTGCCTTGCCCTGGCTGTGCTAAATAAGCTCCACAAAAGCGGATGTAGACAGGTGAGATATAAGCCTTGCTTTGTCATCTGTAAAGGCTCCAGGGAAAACAGATACACACTGGAAACAGTGGCAGGACAATATGAGACAGCGTGTGATGAAATGCCATAACCAGTGACCCAGACTGAGGAGACAGCAGAGCAATCGCGATAGCTTCCATCTTTTAAGCCTTAACCACGTGCTCACAGGGCAATGCGCAGAGCACGTCACACACCTTAGTTCATTTAAGCCTTCTGGCTGACCCCAGCCGGTAATCCTCATAGTTGAGGGACTGACCTTAGGGAAGTAAGTTACACAAGCAAATTGTAATCAGATTCAAACTCAAACTCCTATTAAGCCACTGAGAAATGCAACTTATCTGGGGCCCGAGGACTTCAGGAAGCGCTTCCTACGAGACACATATCTTGAACTGAATGAACGAATTTGAATACTACAGCCAGCGCTATTTCAGATATGTGCTGACCTCTAAGCTACTAGCCTTATTTCCCCTCCAAAAGTCCCCCTGCCCTTTAGCCAAGACCAGAAACCACTGCTTTTATAGACAAGAGTCCTGAAGTAGGCAGCCCCTGCATTGTTAATGTTATAAGGAGCTTGATGATTTTACATCGTGGTACTATTATCAGGGCCTCAGGAAGTTAAGAGGAGCAAGACTTTTCTGTGCCCTTGTTTTCTAGACATTACTCTTGCGGGCAGAACTTGGTTTAACCGAGAGACCTTTGTGCTTGCAAAATAAATTTAATGGTAGTGTCTTAGGTTTGCAGACTGCTTCACACTCTTCAAAGTGCTTTCCCACACATTTCCTCATAATCCTCACAACCAAAACCCAACGGAAGTATGTGTGGCAGACATCATTCACCTCTGTACATATGATGAGACAAAACACAAATGAGGTATAGACGGGCCAAGATCACACCTTGAGAGTTAACAACCTGGTCCTTCCATAGCATCCAGTCCAGCAGCAGCCCTTCTGTCGGTTCTTCCTCTCCCCACCTGCACCTCTTTTATCCCTCTTCATTCAGCAGGTGTCTAATGTTGATTCTGCTGGGCTCTGAGCTGGATGCCAAGTATAATGTGATGAACAAGACAGCTTGTCCTGTAGGATCTTGATCTAATGGGGGAGACACATGCAACCATTAGCCACACAGTGATGTAGGGCTTATAATAAAACTATATAATGTGTGAGGATATATTAAGAGAGGCTGGGGGGATGGTTATCTTGAGAATGCTCCAGGTTTTTCCAAAATCTTGCAGGAGCAATATGGAAGAGAATGGGAAGACATGCTATTTCTGAAAGAGGGAACAGCTTGTTGGGAAGCATGGAGATCTGAATAGGTATGGCATTGGAAGAGGGGGCTGAGGCAAGAAACCAAAGATAGGAAAGGAAAAATATATATACATGTAGAAAGAACACTGAGTTAGAAGTCAGCAACAATTGGGTTCCTCTTGTCCCTCTGCTCCAAATTCCATGACATGGGGCAAGTCACCTCACATCACTAGGCTTTAGTTTCCGAGAATTATTGAGGTGAAGGGGTTAGCTATGTATCTCTAACATGCTGTGATTATAAGAAGCATTGAGGCAGAAACAGAAGTACAGAGGAGGGAAAGGCTTCTGCAAGAAAGAGTGTTAGAATTGGGCCTTGAAGTATTTCGAAGGATTTCTACAGTTGTCGATGAGGAAAAGATTCCCTTACTATTAATAATACCTACTATTTAAAAATTTAAATAGAAAAGGAATTCTGTTTTCGCCAACAAAATGTCGAGTAATAATATCTGTTTGAAGAGATACCAATGTGTCTTCCTCCAGTTCTGAATTAACACATTCCTTGCCTTTAAGGAGCTCAAATTCCAATGTGAAAACATCAAACCCAGGGAAAGGGGTTTAAGGGTTTGGAGGCCTGGGAGATGTTCCCTGTCTCCTCTCTGCTACCCAACCGGAACTGTTTGGATCACAAAAAACATCCTCACAGGAAATCCTGCTTTCCCACCTCCTGGTAAGAGGCTGAGCTCCAGGAAAAGGATGGATTTGGGGAAGAGCCCTGTGTCCTGCCTCTTCACGGGAGGTCTGGGACCAGGAGGACAGGAGGAACTAATTAAAAACACAATGGAAACGGCAATGTCAGGTTTTCAGAGCTGCTGGGGCCCTCAGAAATCACTTGGTCCTCACTGTACAAATGAGGACACAGGGGCCCCAAGAAAAGGGACTCGCTTGAGTTCACACAGCTTAGGAAGCACAGCGCTTGGGCTGGAACACGGGACTCCGGCCTGAGTTCACATCATATGCCGTGGTATTTGAGTCAGTAAATCAGGTGCCAAACAATCAAACCTAGCCTCCCCTCCCCCACCCCATTACCCTTTATACCATAAAGGAAGGAAAAGGCTATGTGTGCACATGGGCACGTGCACAAACACACACACTCCAACTGCTCCCTTGGCCTCCGCACCCTCCAGGAGCTTAAAAGCCCTGTGAACTCATAAAACAACGCTTTAGAGGCACCTCTGCTCCACGACTCCTCCCCACCCTGCAGGAAAGTGAGTTTTTTCCCCCTTTCGACTTCTCATTCCCCTTTCTCTGGTCTTCCTTTTGTCCTCTTGCAGATGATGACAGCCAGCTTGAATGCTGATTGTGCGTAACCAGGGCCGGGAGGTTCTTAAGGGCAGGGACCGTGTATGCTAGCCTTATCCAGAAGGTCTGCTGAATGTCCCTGCTCTGTCTGGGGCCTTGTGCTAGACTACTGGAAACAAAAGGAAAAAGAGAGAAAGTTCTGGCAGACCCCGCCATTGTAAACATGCCCGCGTGTGTGCACAGACACATGTGCCGAACCACACTCTTCAAACATTTACCTTCATCCTGCTCAGAGTCTCGTCAGGCCTCATCCGGCTCTGCGAGGTAGCAGCAGCCAAGGCCGCAGCTTCACACGCACACACTCACAGAGGTCCTCGGGATCACAGAAAACTGGGGCCAAAGCAGAGGAAAAGAGCAGCCGCGAGGGACAAGATCCTGCCTCAGGGCCGTGGGAAGGGGGAAAGGGTGACAGGATTATCCTGAGAGGTCTTTCTGAAAATCCAAAACTGCCTATTGCAGAGTCAGTACAGTTCGCCTACTGCCTGGCCGATCCTTCAGGTCACAGACGAAAGCACAATTATATTTGTTTTCTCATCTAATCGCCGTAATGACTCAGAGACTGAAGAACAATAGTTAACATTTACTGACTACATCTACTATGTTCTAAGCCCTTTCACACTGTTAGCTTACTTCTTCCTCACAACAACAGTATGAGGTAGATACTCCTAGTAGCCCCCGTTTTAGGGAGTAGGAAATAAGAACAGGGAGGTTAAGTAATTTCCCCCGAGGTTACACGGCCAATGTGAAGAACCAGGATTCGAACCCTGGCAATCGCTCGTCACCCAAGCATTATGTGGGACTACACTCGGTGCTAAAGTGCTGTGGCTGAGGGCACCCAGGTGAAGCCAGGGTTTGAACTTGGGCCTGTCTGGCTTCAGAGCACATGTTCTCTTCTCTTCTTTTTCTCCTCCTTCTCCCTCAGAGCAGAGGGTTGATTGAAGGAAGCCTGTGTTTCCTCTCCCTAAAGCTACAGTTCCTACCTTGATATGGTGATACTAGGTGATGGATGCTGGCTGGGAGGGGATCAGGTACATGGACCACAGCTGAGTCACTCCCAATGAGTGGCTTGCTCCAAACCCCCAGAATCACCCCAGGGGTTGGGTGTGCTGTGACTCTCCCCTCCCGTCCCCTTCCCCAGCATGGACAGTACCTTGGAGCCAGGGAGAGCCCAGCACCCCACCCCCATCAAGTCCAGCATTCCCTGGGCCACCCAGGAGGGGGCTGCGAGCCACAGCTTGTTTAGTAATCACGGAACAATTTCTCTCTCCTTGCACGTTTTCTGGTGCTGGTTTCTAGAACCAGGAGGGCTGGCCAGTTATCCCTGCTCCAAGCTCATGGTTCCTGCTGGGTGATGTCCCCCTCCTTCAATTTCTTTCTCCAGCTCCATCTCTGTTGCTCTTCTTTCTTCAGCATATATTTGCATGCTCTGTCTCCGTGATAAGCTGGGATGTGGACAAACCAGACAAGGTCCCTATCTTTGGGGGCCTCAGTAGGGAACACAGACACCCAAACACGTGTGGTTGGAACCACAGTGAAGGGATGTTTAAGGACCTTAGGAGAAAGAGCTGGCGGGAATCTCTGCTCTGCTGGACGTCCCAGGCCAACCAGGGTCCCTGGCTCTCCCTGTCTCCCTCGGGGAGATTTACTTGGTGTTCACTCGTGTCTCCTCTCCCCCTGCCACTCCATGCAGTAGGGCCCCAGGGCACAGTCCTGGGAAAACAAGACAGTGGAGGGACGAACCCAGGAGGAGCAAAGCACCCAGCTATATGCCACCAGAGGCCCTCGATCATGGGTGTGATTTCATTCAACGCCTCTCCGTTCCCTGAAGAGTGAGCCTTGGCTCCCTGAGGGCAGCCCAAGTGGGCTATGCCTCCTCTCCCATCCCCCGCAGCCAGCACAGGGCCCGGGACTACTGCTCCACAAGTGTTTGCTTAAGATAGACAAACGAGCAGAGGCTGTGCCCACTGTGCAGATGAGAAAACTGAGTCCCAGACAGGGAAGGTACTTGCTCCCCCACCATAGCTTTTAATAACAGAATGAGAAAGAACCTGGGTTTCTTAGCTTAGATAGAAGAGGAACTTGCTGCCCAAGAAAGGGGAGCGTGTCTTTCTGTCACCCAGACACCTAAGACACTCAGGTCAGTTCAGTCGCTCAGTCGGGTCGCTCTTTGCGACCCCATGGACTATAGCACACCAGGCTTCCCTGTCCATCACCAACTCCCGGAGCTTGCTCAAACTCGTGTCCATCGGATCAATGATGCCATTCAGCTATCTCATCGTCTGTCGTTCCCTTCTCCTCCTGCCTTCAATCTTTCCCAGCATCAGGGTCTTTTCCAATGAGTCAGTTCTTCACAACAGGTGGCCAAAGTATTAGTATACCTAAGACATTGCTAGGCACAAACTAGACGTGCAGAAAATGTGGAATAAAATGAATGAATGGAGCTGGGTGGCATGTGATAGAGCCCTCCATTCTTGCCACATCTACCATGGAGCCACGGTCACACTGAGAGGCTTGCTGTCCCCATCTGTGCCCTTCACTTCCCAACACCGGGCCTTTGTACTTGCTGTTTCTCTTTCCTGTCACCTGCCCAGTCCTCGCAGACACCAGTTCTCTGAAGTCTAGTCTGATTCTTCCAGGCTGAATAAACATACACACACACAGTCTGTTCCCAGCGCACTTTGCACACCCCACCCTAGTAGGGCACCGATTAAACTGCACTGTAATTCTTTGCCTCTATCTTAAGATCTCTAGGCATGAATACAGAGTTGATGTAGAGTAGAGACTCCTCATAAAAAATAATAGCTTCTATTTATTAAATGGTGGTAAGCTCTTTGCAAAGCTCTTTATATACATCTCATAATCTCTCCAACAATCCTGTGAATCATGTGTTATATTTGCCTCCACTTTAGAGAGGAGGAAACTGAGTTACAGAAAAGTGATGTAATTTTCGTAGTAACACCTACTGAGGAGCAGAGGAGTAAGTCTAGCCTAGCATGTTCTAACAATCAGTCACATCATTAACCACACCATCAGGCTCTGTCCTGTGTGTGGGAGGCATTCTGAGCTGACATACAGGACCCAGGCCATGTGGACAGAGGGCTCCTGCCATGGTGTTTCCTGGTGACTCAGGAGCTGGTGACAGAGTCCAATAGGAACATGTGTGTCTTTAATTGGTGGCTTTACAGACTTTCCCCTTCACTTTCTACCCTTATTTCCATCACCCCATCACCCTGGCCCTGGACAGGTGACAAACCTGTTTATAACGGTCAGGGCTGACTTGTTAGAAATATAACACGGGAACCAGGATGCTCTGCTGGTATAGGTACCTGTGGGGAGCTGGAGTTCTCATCGGGAGCCAGAGCAGAGACTGAAAAAGAGGAAGGGGGCAAAGATGAGAAGCTCAGAGGCAGAGTAAGGATCAGAGGCAGAAAAAAAGAGCGGCCCCAGGGAGAGAGACAGAGACAAAAAGAGCACAAGCTTGAGACAGAGGTGGCAGGGATGAGAGGCAGAGTGAGAGAAATGATAGATAAATGGAGAGAGGAATTCTGTGGTTTCCTCACCCCATTACATTCCCATTACAGATGGAGAAACTGAGGGTCAGAGGAAATGACCCTACTTCCTGGCAGATGTGTCTGCCACTTCCTAAACACCATCAGTTTAGTTCTTCTTGTGTCCCCGGATATGTACCAGTGCCTCATATGCTGGCCCTGAGAGTCTTTCCATGATATTTTTGGCTATTTATCTTCTTTAGTGTCACAAAGGATTTAAACTAGGACATATCACAAGATTTTGAAGTAGTACTCCCAATGTAGCAAATATTTCCTTGTAGTCAGCAGGAATGGAAAGGAGGTTGGGTCCAAGCTGACATGACTAGCTGAATCACCTTGGATAAGATGAGCCTCATCTCTAAGTTTTCCTCATCTCTAAAGCTGGGGTCACACAAGGTTATTGTGATAGATGAAGTAACAAACGGAAAGCAGAAGCAAGGAGCAGTACAGGCACACACAGTAGGTGCTCAACACATAAAATCCCCCTCATCTGTCCAAGGGTCCCACTCATAAGTACTTATGTTACATGAAGGCTGGGGCCATGTCTGGGTGACCAACAACAACTGTTTGCTGGTTAGAGGGCTGGTGGCTGCACACTTGTTCTTCTGTCCTTTTCTGACAGTTCTGGGAGCAAAACCACTGATAGCAGAGTTCTGTGGGATTCTCTCCTCGTGAGGACAGAAACCACTCAGGCACTATCAGCTCTATAATTCTGGGGAGTGCTTCTGGTCTTCTGGATGCTTCCATAAGAAGCATGGGTTCACAGAAAGGGAAATGGCTTCAAAACATCAGGAAACACCGTGCATTCTTAATACATTCAGTTCTTTCACACTGGTCATTGAGATAGATGAGGCTTATAAACCAGAGCAAGGGTCCTCACATTTTGGTACTCATCAGAAATCACCTGGACATTCTGTTAGAATTCTGGACCTCACTCTCAGAGTTTCTACTTTAGTGGGCATGAGAGTAGGCCTGAGAATTTGCTCTTCTAACAAGTCCCCAGATTGTGGTGATAGTCCACTTTGAGAACAATTGAATGAGTGAGTGAGGCCTTTTCTATTTGCATTCTGATGGCAGCACTGGGTTTGGAAGCACAGAGATGACTCTCCCCATATCTCAAGCATGGAATTCTGGGCTCAGATGTGCTTACTGGGGGGCAGAGGCCAGGATTCGTCCAGGGCAAGGAATGGGGACCAAATCAGAGACAATGGTCATATGGAAGTGAAAGAGGAGAACAATGACATCTCAACTTGGATTTTTCACTGTTAAAAGTAAAATCCTTAGAACAGTGTGAAGAACTGACTCGTTGGAAAAGACCCTGATGCTGGGAAAGAATGAAAGGCAGGAGGAGAAGGGGGTGACAGAGGATGAGATGGTTGGATGGCATCACTGACTCAATGGACATGAGTTTGGGTAAACTCTGGGAGTTGGTGATGGACAGGGAGGCCTGGCATGCTGCAGTCCATGGGGTCACAAAGAGTCGGACACGACTGAGCGACTGAACTGAACTGAACTGAAGAACAGTATGATGTATAGACAATTATCATCTCCCTCCCACAGAAGAGGAAAGTGAAACTCAGAGAGTAGGTAATTTACCTAGAAACAGACAGCTGACCAGTGAGGGAGCAGGGCAGGAACTCAAGACTGCCTTACTCTTGAACTTGCTCTGCTGCCCTTGGAAGGTACTGGTAGTCCCTACCTCACTGGGCTGTTTTAAGGAGCAACTGAAGTAATAGTTATGAGTGCTAAGGCCAGCACCTGACACATAGTACCACCATGTACATATATTGAAAATAAACTGGCTGCTCACCACAGTGCACACACACACACACCACATCCCTCCAGGCAACAAGCTCTGGGCAGAAAGCTCAGAGATTGCCTTGTACCCAAAGACAGGGGTAGGCAGAAACACTTCCCAAAAATTTAAAGCCTCAAGTTTGGAGGAGCACCCGGCCTTTGGTGGGGGTGGGGGACAGCTCAGAGAGTGGCGACGACGACGCCCTCAGGCCCAAAGCCGGGTTCGCTGTTCACTCCAGGCTGTTTCTCCCGGGACCAGACCCCAGACGCACAAGTCTGGGTCCTCACGTCCCCTCCACCTCGACATCCCCAGCCCAGGAGCTCCGGGTTTCCTGCCCGCCCGCGCGAGGCCCCTGCCTGGGGCGGGCGGAGGAGGGGTGGCATTTCCTGGCGGGGCCGCGGGTAGCGTCACTCGCTCCCGGACACTCGGACAGCGCGCTGACCGACAGGCACCAGATGCTATTTCGGGCGGCGCTCCGTTCAGCGCGCAGTTTCCGTTTTTCCATCGACCGTCGGAAACCGGGAAGGGGGGAGAGTGTGGACGTCACGAGCCCCCAGCCCCAGGCGGGGGGTTGGGGGCCGCGTCGCGATGGCTGCCAGACGGTCAGAATCTAGAGCTTCGCGAATAGAGGCGGGTGGGGAAACCACCTCACCGCGCGGCCGGACTGACAAAAGCCGTACCTGTCCCTGTTCCTTGCTCACAGCCCTTGGGGTGCCCGGCGGGGTCGTTTAATGCCCTGTAAAATAATCCAACAGCCTGGAGGTTCCTCCAAGGCACCTAAACTCGAGACATTTAAAACCAAATGCAGAATCCCTTCCCGTTCCCTTTGGCTTCCAAGTCTCCGTCACCAGGAGTAACACTCCCATCGAGGCAAATACAGCCAGAAACCCAGAGGGTTCCTGGATCTCTACTTGCCCCTCACCCTGCCAACCCAATTCTTACAAACCTGATTTGTGTTTTAAATACATATCGTCTACATCTGCCTTTTGCCATTTTCCTGGCAACACCCTAGCCCCCTCTCCAATCCCCCTTCCTTGGATCACTGCATTGTCTTTGGAACTGACCTGCCGACATCCTTCCCGCTCTCTCACACTCCTCCACCTTGCAGCCAAATAGCTTTCTAGAAATGCAAATCTGATCCTGTATAGGACATTACGCTCCCACACCCAACCAAATAAATAAAGTGGTCCCCTCCTCAATTCTTTGAATTGTCAACAGCCTTGCTCCAGCCATTACTGTACTATTTTCTGTTCCTTTTATGAACCTCAAGTTCTTCTCCAGCCCTTGGTTTACCTGGAAGGCTCTCAATGCTCAGTCCTCTAAGCGAGCCCTCAGCCCACTCTCCCATTTTAGTCCATGCATCAATTCTCAGAAAGCATTCCCTGGCTGGGCTCTCCCTTTTCGCAGTTGCTCAGAGATGTGAAATGATTTGCCCAATGGTGCCACAGCCCAAGGGTGGTAGCGCTGGGCTTTGAATCCAGAATTACTTGAATCCCACCCTTTCTATTTAGTGATGCAGCCAAGCAAAGGCAACAGGAACCAGAGAAGGGAGAGATGAAAGCCCACCACCCTAACCCCCACCGCCCCGTTGCAGAGAGGCTTCAAGAAGAAAAGGGCAGGGACTTCCCTGGTGGTCCAGTGGTTAAGACTCCTTGCTCCCAATGCAGGAAGCTCCAAGTTCAATCCCTGGTCAGGGAACTAGATCTTGCAATGCCACAGCTAACACCTAGTACAGTGAAGTAAATAAATATTTAAAAGAAGGAGAAGAATAATAAAGGGGCAGAATTTGGTAACTAACAATGGGTGAAGCAGTGAATGGGGCTAGAGCTCTGGGGAGATGGGGCTGAGTAAACCACAGAGACCTCTCCCCTGAGTCCCTTACCCAGCAGTTGGTGTGGGTGGGCCAGAGGTGGCCTTGTGGCAAGTTCAGGAATTAGACTTTCTCCCAGGACATGAGTAGCCTCTCTTCCATAGGATTCTGTAAAGTTACCCATGTCCACATGGTATCCTGACTTCCACCAGAGAGCACAAGAGGAACAGAGGGAACAGGCTACAGTGAATTAACTGTATCTTCACAGAGAGTTACCTAATAGCCAAGGAGGAGCTGAACTAAGGCTTTGGACACACTCTGGACTCATTCTTCAAATGGGACTTGTTCCGTGAATTCTCAGGCTCCAAAAGGAACTCAAAACCAAGATGCTAGAAGGACAAAGAAGCCTGGCCTGATGGGTAGAGTTGCGGACTGGGAACTGGATAACTGAGTTTAGGTATTGGCTTTTCCTCTAGGTCACTGAAAACTTTGATAAAGTCACACATCCTCATGACCTAATTTTCTTCTCTATAACGACAACCAGAACTCCTATGTGCAAGTGCATAGGATGTCAGCCTGGGCAAGGTTCCATGAATTATTGCCCTCACCACCTTTTAAAGATCATCTTATATAATCCTCATAACAGTTCTCTGGGTTGTTATCCTCCCATTTTACAGATGAGAAAGCTGAGGTTCAGATCTACATGACTTGTAGTATTTCAGCTTCCACAGTAAAACAATGAATCCATATACCTTCCATAGGCTGAGCCCACTGCCTTGTGCTTCAGTCACTCAGTCCTGTTTTACTCTGTGAATTCATGGAGTGCAGCATACCAGGCTTTCCTGTTCTTCACTATCTCACAGAGCTTGCTCAAGCTCAAACTCTGTGAATGAGCAAGCTAGATGTCAGTGATGCCATCCAACCATCTCATCCTCTGTTTTCCCTGTCTCCACTTGCTTTCAATCTTTCCCAGAATCAGGGTATTTTCTAATGAGTCAGTTCTTCGCATCAGGTGGCCAAAGGATTGGAGTTTTCAGCTTCAGCCTCAGTCCTTCCAATGAATATTCAGGGTTGATTTCCTTTAGGATTGACTGGTTTGATCTTGCAGTCCACGGGACTCTCAAGAGTCTTCTCCAACACCACAGTTCAAAAGCATCAATTCTTTGGCACTCAGTTTTCTTTATAGTCCAACTCTCTTCCACACATGACTATTGAAAAAATCATAGCTTTGACTATACAGACCTTTGTCAGCAAAGTAATGTCTCTGCTTTTTAACATGCTGTCTAGGTGTGTCACAGCTTTTCTTCCAAGGAGCAAGCATCCTTTAATTTCATGGCTGCAGTCACCATCCACAGTGATTTTGGAGCCCAAGAAAATAAAACATGTCAACTGTTTCCATTCTTTCCCCATTTGCCATGAACTGATGGGACCAGATGCCATGATCTTTTTTTTTGAATGTTGAGTTTTAAGCCATATTTTTCACTGCCTACCCTCTCACAGAACCCAAATTTCTAGGCCACAGTACAGATCTGCACTCCTGCAATGAGCTGAGCCCAGAGCCTAAGCTTGGAGGACAGATCTGGGCTCAACTCATTGCAGAAGCCCAGTTCTGTCCTCCAAGCTTAGGCTCTGGATGGGCTCTGGAGGATTCCAGTGCCAAATTTGCTTCAAACTCAGGTTTCACCGCTCAATAGATCTGCAACACTGGGGAAATTACTTTTACTCTCTGTGCTTCAGTTTCCTCATGTTAGGCGAGATCATCGAATCAACCTCTTAGAATTCGTGAGAACTAAGTGAGTTAGTATTTGTACAGTGCTTCAGTGTGTGTTAGTCGCTCAGTCCTGTCTGACTCTTTGCGACCCCATGGACTGTAGCCCGCTAGGCTCCTCTGTCCATGGAATTCTCCAGGCAAGAATACTGGAGTGGGTTGCCATTTCCTCCTGCAGGGGATCCTTCCCACCCAGGGATTGAACCTGGGTCTTCTGCATTACAGTCAGATTCTTTACCAACTGAACCACCAGGGAAGCCCACAGTGCTTCAGTAGTGAGATTAAAATGTTAAATGTTCCCGAGCTCTGGCTTCAGCCTGAAACTCCACAGAATGGATATTTTAAACTCTTCGTTGACATCAGTTTCTTCTCCCTAGAGCCCGTTGGAGAGACCTCAGTCCAGACATTCAGGCAAGCAGGCTCCATTTTAGAACAGAAAAGAGACAAGGTTGAGGGGAGATGGGAGTGGGAGGGGTGGGAGCTGGGGAGCTTTCTGGGCTAAAAGGAACTGTCCCTTGAAATTCGGGTATCTAGGACACTAGAATGAATGGATGTCAGGGAAGGAAGGGTTAGATGTGACCGTTTGGGTGCTGTGGTCTGGCTGGGATGTGAGTCGTTGGAGAAATGTGCCTGGAAGGAGGAAGGACTGAGGTTGTGGGGAGCCGGGATTCCCCGGAGGCCTCGGGATCTGTAATGAGGCTGCACCCGCCGGGTCCTACACAGAGCGCCCAGCTCTCTCCGTGGCGCATTCCGGGGCCGGTCCCAAAGCCGTGCAACCAGTCCCCACTCCCCTCCGGTGAAATTGCCAAATTAAAATGAATCATTTGGCCCATAATGGCCGAAGAGCTTATCGGGGGCAAGCGGACCCGCGGCAGTGCCTTATCTCCGCGGCGCACACGGCCCCCGCGCGCCTTGGCCCATGCTAACGAGGCCTAGAACGTGAGCGGGATTAGAGCGCGGCGGTGGAGGAGTCGGGAGCGGCGCGGCGCGGGCGGGCGGGGGAACGGGGCCGGGGCCGGGGGGAGGGGAGGGGAGGGCTCGGCACTAAGGACCAGGCCTCAAAATGGCCACACGCGTCCCCCAGTAGCGGCAAAACGTGAGCATTCTGGCCTTTTTCTAGGGGAAGGCAATCTGCAGCCTCTCACGGAATTTCCCGTCAATTTCTTCCCTTTTTGCCCGCTCGCAAAAACAAGGTTTCGCTCCTTTTCCCTCGGTTTCTTTCGATGGGGGTGCATTTTCCAGGGACGCCCTTGCGCTCGCCGCCGCCGTCGCCGCCCCTCCCGTCTCGGAGACTCTCTTCCTTCCTTCCCTTTTTTCTTACGCAATATACAGAAATGCGCGAGGCGGTGGTTGGTTTTCGTTTCTTCTTGGTGGTTGTGGGCATGCAGTGGAATTGTTGAGAGTGCGTGTGTGAGCTGTGTTGACTTCTGAGTGTGGTCTTCTAGGCGACAGGTTGTGTGTCCAAGTGTGATGGTGCTTGTGCTGTTCGGTGTATAGATTTGGATTCTCCGAGGCCCATCTACGTTTTCATCGTTGTATATACAATTATGCTCGTTTGCGTTCTCGACATGTATGTTGGGTTGCTTGATCTTCGCGATTGTGTTTGGATGGTCTCGTTGTGTCGGACGAGCGTGATCCTGACTACCTGGGGTCGTGCGCCTAGGAGCGATTGCCTTTGATCGGTTTCGTTGTGTCCTGCTGGACAATGTCTGGGCCTGACCGAGTCGGCTTGTGGGGCAATGTTGGGCTGTGCTTGCTTTGCTTCCCTTCTATGGTGCTGGACCGCGAGTGGCCTTGTCCACCCCGGGTTGCGTGGCTGTGTGCTAGTGTCCTTTGGAAGTGCATTTGTAAATCGCTGGGGGGTGGAGGGGAGGGCGAACGAGCGAGAGATGGATGCGCAAGTTGAGGTGGCGGCATGGGGGCGGGGTGAGGGATTTCACATTTTATTCCAATTTATGATGTATTCGGAAGCCAGTGTTGGCTTGGATGAGCAGCTGGATCATCGGCTGCTCTGTCCGGAGGCCAGTCTGTGCCTCAGTGTTGGAGGGGTTTGTTAGTGAGTGGGAGCCTCTTCCAGGCTGGAAGCTGAGCAGCGTTCGCGGAGGCCCGCGCCTTCAAGCCGGTAGCCGCCAGCTTCGGTTCCGCGGCACTCAGGCTTCGTCCATTTCTGGTCAGTTTCACGGGTACGGCCGCCGGGGTCTGCGGGAGAGGCCCGGAAAAGACAATGGGCGCATTCTCCAGGCCTCGCGCCTCGGGTGGGGACTTCGGGATCATCTCCAAGGAACATTTTCCCACCCCTTCCCCGGGTGAGCGACATTCCCGCGTGGGTCAGGTACCCCGTCACATCGATGACCAGGGCCGGGCTTCATGGAGGGACGGGGTCAGTGCTGCCCTAGCTCCGAAAGAAAGGATTTTGTTTTGCCAGTGGTTGTGGTTGCTAATGTCATCATCACCATCACAGTCATCGTCATCACCATCATTTTTAATTAAAATAATCATGTAGGAGCGACTAGTCCCTTTTAGCTTTTTTGGAGTGTTAACAAAGCAGCGGGGGTTTCCTCCCACCAGCGCTCTGTTTTTTAAGTTGCTGGGTTTGTGACTACGAGAGAAATGGAGAGAGGGAGGAGCACAGAGACTCCATCCTAAAGCAAAAATTAACCTCGACCTAAGACACCGGGGCACAACTGGATTTCCCCTTGTTCTCACCCTTCCCCCCTTTTGAATTAGAAGAGGAGAAAGAAAATCTCCTGCATTAGATTGAAACTGCGGGGAAACAATTATTACTGTATTTTCACCAAAGCCAGGGCAAAAAAAGAGGTGGCCTTATCTATTAATCCAAGACTTCGATGTGTGGCCGTAAACTGAACGATGGAGCAAAACAAATTAAACAAAACCTTCCAGAGGGAGGGGGGAATAAAAGAAAAGAAAAGGCGAACTAAATTTCCCTGCCACTACATCCTGGGAAGCAATATTGAATTTATTTTTACCCTCCCTCCTTTCCTTGTTTATTGCTGCAAAGAATTACTAGAATTCTCTTTTATTCTGCCGATCTGAGTATGAAAGAATAGAAAATCTTGTGTAGGGATGGTTGCAGGGAGAGGCGAGGACCTTCCTTCTCTTCTCTTTTCTTTTTTTTTTTTTTTGATTGCTTTCTTTATTTTCCCCTTCCTAATCCTTGTTGTTTGTTTGTTTGTTTCCCTTAACGGTAGGAAGAAAAAAAGGGGGGACCTGGATACATCAGATTCTCTACCCCCCTTCCCCCTATTCTCTCCGATCTCTGCGGTTCAGACTGTGTTGTATCCCTTCGGGAAAGTAGTCTTTGGAATTGGGTTCTGGTTTCGGTTTAGGTTGGAGGTGGGGCGGTGAGAGTCAGAGAGAGAATGGGGCTTCTCAGAGGTTCTGTCCCACCGACCACGGTCTAAAGACTGGATCCCCCTTTTGGTACACACGTCCCCCTACCCACCCAAGCCAGGCTGCGGACGACTCCGGTGTTGTGGCCGCAGCTCTGACCCGCCTGACTTCGGTTCCAGAGCCAACTGCTATAGACAGTCAGTGCTATAGATAGTCAGTGCTTAGAAAACAAACGGGCCACACTGAACCAGACGTCCCGGTTGGAGGGTCCGATAATGTTCAGGGCAGTCTGCCGGCGAGCTGTTGTTGTTGGACTCTATAGTTATTTCTGATTGGTCAAGTGTAGGGTTCTTTTTTCTGGGGGTGCGGGGGAGTCTTCAAACACCTGCAGGTCGGGGGTGGAAAGCTGCTGGCGATCCCCAGGGCTGGTTGAGGAGGACATGAGGTAATACCCAGCCATTGACCCCCATTTCTCTCTCTCCCTCCCTCTTGCCCTCCCTTTCTCTCCACCCCCATCTTTCCTGGAAACTCGCTTTGGGCGCGGCAGACCGCCCAGGACCACACCGCGGCCTAACTGCCAGGCTCTCGGTGAGAGAGGGGGAGAGCAAAGACCCCCTGTTCACAACCTGGACCTCGACCCCCACCCCTCTCTGGCCGGAGGAGTGGAGATCCTATTCAGAGGGGCCCGTCTCTCTAAATATGCCCCAGGTGAGTTTTTTGGGGGAACGACAGGGCTGATGGAAACAGTCACCAGGAAGGCCTTGGGATCTGGCCTGAGGTGGGGAAAGCTGAGGACAGAGGACAGTCCGGTTTCATATTGGGGAGGGGAAGAGGAGGATGAACCCAGAGCGAATCCTGAGATCTGACTCTGCCACTGACTGCGGCCTTTGCTACTGTGGCTTCCAGCAGGGCCCTTTCCCGGGTAAGAACAGTTAGTTGGACTGTAGTCCCCCCAACGCTCCATGGTTCCGTAGATGTTTCACAAGGCTCATAACTTTGGGATGGCTGTAATCGGATAGGTCAGGTTGCGTGGGGGGTGGGGGGGGCTCCGGCAGGAAGAAGGCCGCAGCCATCCTGGCTAATGCAGTCCTGACTTGGGTGGGCCCAGGCAGGGGCCTCAGGCCTAGGGTGGGGCTGCTTTCGAAGACCCCTCCATACCAGCAGCAGCGGGAAAGTGGTTCTGTTCTGGGGTGATTGTGGTTTGTGTGCAGGCTTGGGGCTCCCCCAGGGGGTCATGCTGGGGTGGGGGTGTATGTGGGTGTATATGTGTGGATGCAGTATGAGGGACCGACCGGAGGCCGAGTCTAAGGCAGTGGCTCTAGCCCAGGGCATGGCGGAGGCTGCTTTTACACAAAAAATTTTCCTTGCTGGGGATGGGGAACTGCCAGAGGCCAGGTGTCTGCCCCTAGAGCTCTCAGGTTCCCCGGTCTTGTTCAGATACAAATGGAAATGATCCGGCTGCCTGCCTGGCAACAGGAGACGAGCCGAGGTAGGGGGCTTGGAGCTGGGATTTGGTCGCACAAAGAGAAGTTGTAATGGTCGAATAGTCCAGTGCTGTTCATTTCAAAATTTGCAATCTTCTCACTTCCCGTCTTCATTTTCCCCAATAAAAACAAGTAAAAATCACTAGGCTTTCGTTTTGATAATCTTAACCGAAGCCAAGTGATCGGGTTTAGTCACCGATCATTGAAAGTGAATTCTCCGGTGGCTTCCTCAAGAGTCGAGATCCCTGGCCTTGGGTGATCCTGGTTGCAGAGAGCAAGCAGGGTTTTCCTGAGGTCCCAGGAGGGGCGGGGAGAGGTTGGCCACAAAGCGCAGGGGACCAATTATAGGTTTCTCATGGGGAGTCTCAGAGATACAGATGTTTATAGGCATCTGGAGAGCACATTCAGGGCCAGAGTCAGCTCATCTGAAATACTGTGCTCCCACCACCCCCACCCCTCTGAGATCTGATCCTGCTCAGAGCCTCAAAATTAATCAGAAGGATAAATGTGTCATAGGAGAGCTTGAGCTCATTTTGGCGATTGCAGAGTGAACTGTTGGTCACTCATTTAAAAACTGAGACTGAAGCACGTGTCACTGGGTGCACAGCGGTGCCTGGGGATAGTAAGGTAGGGAGCCAGCCTCTTGGGGCTTGTATATTTTGCCAGAGGACTGTATATTTCTAATGCATTTCACTGTTGAGGGGAGCCAGGAAGTCTCCAGTGGTATACCTCTGGTGCATTTCTAGTGACTGAAATGTCTTGGCGGTCCCATTCTGTGGATATAGACCTATTGTTTCCACCATAATCATGAACTCGTTTCCAATGAAGTGTTGCAGACCTACTGCCTTTGCAGCCAGGGTATACCAAGCCTAGGGGAATTTTGTCCTTTCGGGGTCCTGCCCATGGGGCTGGCAGACTTAGGGCATGGTGATAATTGGAATGGTGATTCTTCATCAGCTGTGTGTCTGGTAGCAACTAAGCTGAGTGAGCTCTGGAGGTTTCAGAAGTTCCCGTCTTTCTTCTGGGGTGGGATGATGGTTCCCAGGCCAACTCGTCCAGAGTGGTGCAGGGGCAAAATGGCTTCCAGGAATGAATTCTCTGCCTGGGGCTGAGTTGGATTTTTGAGTATTTGTTTTCTGTTATAAAATACCCCAAGTATATAATTCCGATAGCAGAAACTTTATTTTGAACATCTTACAAAGCCTGTTGAGTTGATTATGTTTTTGTTGTTTTATTAAAAGTGACAAGCATTTTCACACTCTGGACCCAGAGTCTCATAGTTTTTCTGTTTCCATTTTTTTTGGGGGGGTTGGTGGTGGTTGTGGCATGTTATGGAAGAGAGTGGAAGTGGGGAGTCACCCTGCCTGCAGTCACCCTGGAGTATGGTTGAGGAGGAGAACAATGTCCTTGGTTGGAGATGGGGGGATATATGGGAGGGATATATATGGGGTATATGGGGGATATACGGGATATATGGATATATGTGTACGCAAGGATAAGCGACTTAGCATGCATGCATGCATGGGAGGATTGCAAAGACAGAGACTGGAGTTCTAGTCCCACTCTGTGTGACCTTGGGCAAGGCAGTCCCCTTTCTTGGGCCCAGTCTCTCAGTCTATAATAATGTTTACTTGAGCATTTGCACAGTGCTTTTAAATGCATATATGAGGTATTCCTCCTGTTCTCCAGAAGACAGCACTGAAGTGGGAAAGGGAGATGGGTGAGTGCTGGAGGAGTTCCTCAGCTATCATTACACCCCTTCCTCACATTCGTGGATGGTAGCCCAGAGCCCAGTGGCCTTAAGAACACTACCCTTCGAATGTCCGGGCTCCACACCGCCTCAGCCAGGCCTCCCTTCTAGACCCCACCTCACTTCTGAGTCCAGCTGAGCAGAAGGAAGTACAGTGTGCAGAGAGGTAGGGCCGGGATCATCATCTTCCCTCCCTGATGGCCCATCTCTAGTCCAGGTGGGAGTAAAGAGTCACTGGGTTTTCCAGCGGCTCCACAGAACACAGGTGGATTTGTTGGGTGTGGACCGACACCCCCGCAGCGGGGTGAATGTGTGTTGAAAGGGAGAGCTGAGTTCCTCCGGATAATTCTCTGCCAGCTCTGATCGCTCCCCCACCCCCACCAGATTTCCAGGTGTATGTATGTGGCGGTAGGCTGGGGGCACGTACTGTTGAAAGGAGAGAGGGATTTCAAAAAGCACCCCACCTCCGCGCGACAGGTTCCCCGCCAAAACCAAAAGGGGGGCGGGAAGAGCACCGTCGGTCGGGGATTTGTTCCCTCCTCTTCCCGTGCGGCCCGAGAAGGGGCACGGGTGATATTTCTTTCTCGCCTCTTTCTGCATTTCCTTCCTCCTTCCCTCCCACCCCCCCAACTGTTTTTCTTGTGCTGGCTGTATTTGTATTCCTTTTCTTCCAGTGTCTCTGTGGTTATTATCCACCCCTGTCCCTTTGGCCGTCGTCTCTGTCGCCCAGGCATCCTCCTCTCTTCTCCCAAACCCGAGACCCCCCTTTCTCTCCGGCCCCAGCACTCCGGGCTCGTGTGTGTCCACGTGGCGCTGTTAGTCCGCGTCTTCTCACGTCTCAGTGCGTGGGTTTCCCTCCGCTCTTCACCCCCTCCCTCAGCTCTCCCCCCCGCCCCACCCCGCCCCCCAGCGTGGGTGGGTCGGTGGCCGTGGTCTGAGCGGGCGTCCGCTTGTCTGTCTGTCTGTCTACTCGCAGGATGACGGAGCAGCCGCCGAGCGAGGCGGCACACAGTGACCCCCCGCTAGAGGGACGGGACGCGGCCGAGGCCCGCATGGCCCCCCCGCACCTGGTCCTGCTGAACGGCGTCGCCAAGGAGACGAGCCGCACAGCCCCGGCGGAGCCCCCGGTCATCGAGCTGGGCACGCGCGGCGTCGGCCCGGGGGGCGGCCCCGCCGGTGGGGGCGGCGCCGCGCGGGACTTAAAGGGCCGCGAGGCTGCGGCGGCCGAAGCGCGCCATCGGGTGCCCACCACCGAGCTGTGCAGACCGCCCGGGCCCGCGCCCGCCTCGGCCCCCGCGGAACTGCCCGGCGACGGCCGCATGGTGCAGCTGAGCCCGCCCGCGCTGGCGGCCCCCGCCGCCCCCGGCCGCGCGCTGCTCTACAGCCTCAGCCAGCCGTTGGCCTCGCTCGGCAGGTCAGGGCCGGCGGGAGGGGCGGGTGGGCAGGCGGTGCAGGCCCTGGGACTCCCCTTCCGCACGTGGGGAGCCGGCCATCCTCTCCCGGCCGGGCTGAGTGGCTGAGCTCGCGGAGAGAGGGGGAGAGGGGGTTTACACCCGGAGACGGAAAAGCCTAGACTGGAGACCCCGTACAAGTGAGGAAGGAGCCCTCTGCAAATGTGTTTGTGTGTGTGTGTGCGCGTGGGTGTGCACGCAGGGGGCAGTGTGCGGATGGCTTATGGCTGCAGGGAGCGCAGAAGCTGAGGGGGAGTGCAGGCATGCGGCTGGGTGTGAGCAGAAGTGCGGGGTGCTGCGTGGTGGTGGTGGCGGGGTGGACTGGAGGAGTCTTGTGAGTGTGAGTACCAGGCAAGAGTGTGTCTCAGTGCGCTCCGGTGTGAAATTCTTCTGGATTCTGCAACCCTCGGTGGACAGGTGAGAGAAGTGCATCTGAGAGTGATTGGAGAGGGCTCCCTCCTCCGAATCTCCCACCTGGGGAATGGAGCACCCCTCTTCTCCTGAGCTCCTCCTCTCCTAGCTGCGATCTCTGGCCTGGACCTGTGCTCCCTTTTGTGCGAAGGTGTCCATTTCCCTAGTGGGACCACTGAGGTAGTGGAGAGCAGGAGGCAGGGTTGGGGTGGAGACAGGAAGATGAGGCAGGGAGAAACAGTGTGGGGCAGTGGGGAGTCTGCCGGATACTGGAGGAAGAAGCTAGGGAGAATCCACTGGAGTGGGTGATGGGGGAGCATGTCAGCAGTACTGAGTCAGGGTTTCCTGTCTGTTGTCTGTCCATGGGCCCCATAGGGCTGGGGTGAAGGTAGGGTGAGGCTGAGGGTAGGGAACAGGGTCCTGTTATAAGATGTAGGAATTGCACACTCCCAGCTGTGAAGGCCGTCTGCTTTTGTGAGCACCTGTTTGGGAGCAGAGGTGTCTATGGATTGTGAGCTTGTATGTGGGAGGGGAATATGTCTGTGCAAGATGTGTGTTCATTTCTGTGTTTGCTACCTGTGTTCGCCATTGACTGTGTGTGTGTGTGTTCACGGTGTGCAGGTATGTGGCCCCCCTCCCGCTGCTTGTCTAACCACAGAGAAAGGCTGGGTGAGGGGTGTGTGTGTGTGTGTATGTGTGTGTGTGTGTATGTGTGTTTTATGTTCCTTCTAGCCCCAATGCTAGTGCGAAGGGACCAGGGCTGCCCTTTGCGAAGGGACCAGGGCTGCCCTTGTTTTTCCAGGGGTTGGGGGGCTCAAGAACAGGTGGGGAGGGTCTGTGATCTTGTGATCTGCCTGCTCCCTCTTCCAGTGGCTTCTTTGGGGAGCCAGATGCTTTCCCTATGTTCGCCACCAACAACCGAGTGAAGAGGAGACCCTCCCCTTACGAGATGGAGATTACTGATGGTGAGTTTACTCCCACCCCCAACTTGTGTACTCATTCCCTCAAGCTGTTCAAGCCCCTGAAGGCGGGACCACCAGGGACTACATCCTAGGTGTCTCACAGAGATGAGTGAGCTATCTTGGAGCCCCTAACTGTCAAAGTCCTTGCCCTGTTGACCTGGGACTAGGGGAGGTCACGGGTGGAGCTGGGGGTTGCCACACTCAGTCCTGGCAAGAGAGGACATGGGAGTGAGGGACACATTGTGGTGCTTAGCCCAAACCTCCACTGTTAGTTGCTGTCTCCACTCTGGCTCCATTCCTACACTTGGCAAGGATTCCTGGGGAGGGCAGAAACACATGGTGCCCCTGAGGTCTAAGCACCGACCTCTGGGGATTATCTGCACCATCTCCCAAGTCCTCTTTGGAGTCTGGAGTCTCCTTGCCTGGAATTGTACCTTTAAAGGTCTTGTCCCAGGTCCCTGCAAAGTGGGGCTGTCTTGTCCCTGTTCCCTTCCTGACACTGTGGATTCTACCCTACTCCCTCCCTTCCCCATCCCAGGGGCTTCAGCACTTTTAACGTGAACAACCTGAGGAGGAGGGGGACATTTGAAGGACCCCCTCCCTCCTCCCAGGGTTGACCAGATGTAGTAGAGGGGGCCCAGCGCCAGGGGGCAGGAAAGCAGGCTCTTCAAAGCCCAAGGACTTTCTGGAGTTCCCAGTGCACTCTGGATGCCCAGGGTTTACCAAGCACCTACTCTGTGCCCAGAGAGAATGAGACAGAGGACATGGAGCAAGGGATAGACTCAGGCGAGAGGAAGCTGTGGAGAGGTGGGTGGTTCTCTGAGAAAGACCTGAGAGGATGGAGGTGAAGGGTTAGGGTGCAAGATATGTCCGCAGGATTTTGAAATCAGAGACTTACCCAAAAGGAGTCCATAAAAGTGGAGCTGTTAATAACATAGGTCTAAAGTCAGGACTTGATGTGGTTTCCTGTTGCTGAACTTTTCTGGGTCTTGGTTTTCGCATTTGTAAAGTAAGGAGAATAAAAGCTTCCTCACAGGTTGTTGAGGAACTAGTGGGGTAAAGTGCTTTTAGGACCTGGCTTGGGATAGGTGCTGCCTCTGGAGTCTGTGTAGCTCTAGCTGTGACAGCAGCCATAACGCTCCTCTCCCCACCTTTTCAGCCACGGGGCAGGGACCAGGCCTGATGGCATAGCTGAGGGACTCCCCTCTGTCTGGCCTGGAGGCCAGGGTAGGATTGTCCAGCAAGAGTGTTGTGTTTTTCCCAGCCTGGATCTGACCTTTGGTGAAGAGTCAGCTTGGGTGGTGCTTGTGGTAAAGAACGCGCCTGCCATTGCAGGAGACATAAGAGATGTATGTTTGATCCCTGGGTCAGGAAGTTCCCCTGGAGAAGGAAATAGCAACTCACTCCAGTATTCTTGCCTGGAGAATCCCACGGACAGAGGAGCCTGGCAGTCTATAGTCCATGGGGTCACAAAAGAGTGACTAACACTTTCAGCTGGATGGGGGCATGCTGGGGTTTGGAAAGACAAACTTCTAAGGCACTACGGGCAGAGATGAGTGATTGGGCACATGGTGTGTGTGCATGTGTGTGTGTGTGATTGTAGGAGAGAGGTGATCAAGCAGAAAGTGTTGGCACTGATGAGTCCGTTTGCAGGGGCATGGTCTGCCTCCGTTCTGGCCGCAGTCTGCCTAGCTGTGAAATGAGTAATGGATCTTAGGTGATGTCTTTTCTCCTACCCAACTTTTCATGTCTGAGGTCTGGTTCCAGGGTCATCAGAGGAGGGCAAACAACTATCCCAGGACTGGCAGTTCCTTGAGGGCACAGGGCATCCTGAGGACTGCCAGGAGCTAGCTCTGTGACTCAGTGTTTGGGAGGGAAGTAGCTGTCTCAGCTCTGGGACCTGGGAGCTATTGGGGCCCTCCTCTGCCATTCTTGGATTTGGGAATCGCTGGTTAGGCTAGGACATTTAGTGCAGTACTTTGTATACCATAGGTGCTCGATATATGCACCCTGGTGTCTGCACCTGCTCTGCAAGTCTTAGTACACGAGCGCTAGTGAATACCGGTCCAGTGTGTATTCAGTGCGATGTAGATGTGGGAGACGGAGGCAGCCTTCAAACGCTGCCCAGAGCCTCAGATCAAGCCTGGGCAGGGCTGTCTCTCCACTCCTATCCTGGAAGGGGGAGAGCCCACAGTGAAGTCATTTCCCCACTGCTTTCTCCTCCATTCTCCACCTGTCAGCATGATCAGTTAGTCTGCAAATATTTACTAAGCTCTTATTCTGTGTTTTTCTGCACCCTTAGAATAAAATCCCTGTATCTTACTGCAGGGCTCTGTGGAATCTGGACCTAGCCTATTCTGATCTCACCCACACTAATCTAGCCAGGCTGGCTCCCACTGTTTTCTAGCTCAGGGCCTTTGCACATGCCCTTCCAACTTCCCTTCCTGTGTCTGGCTGACTCTTCTTTGACTTTAAGTTCTTTCCTTACAGGATGGCTTAGATACCAAAGAATCCGCCTGCAATGCAGGAGACCCAGGTTCCCTCCCTGGGTTGGGAAGATCCCCTGGAGGAGGAAATGACAACCCACTCCAGAATTCTTGCCTGAAGAATTCCATGCACAGAGGAGCCTGGTGGGCTATAGTCCATCGAACCACAAAGAGTCAGACACGACTGAACAACTTTCACTTCACTTACAGACATCACCTCTTCCAAAAGGCTATCCCCAGCCACCTCAGCTAAAACATGCAGCTCCTTTCCATCTTTTCATTTACATTCAGCTTCCTGTCTGTTATTTGTTTGCTGCTTGTTTATTATCTGTCATCCTCATTAACACGTGAGCTCCAGGAGGGCAGGGACTCTGTCCTCTTCACCTTTATTTCTTAATGCCTTGCACAGTGCCTCAGGTCAGTTCAGTTGCTCAGTCGTGTTTGACTCTTTGTAACCCTATGGACTGCAGCACACCAGGCTTCCCTGTCCATCACCAACTCCTAGAGTTTACTCAAACTCATGTCCGTTGAGTCGGTGATGCCATCCAACCATCTCATCCTCTGTCGTCCCCTTCTCCTCCTGCCTTCACTCTTTCCCAGCATCAGGGTCTTTTCCAGTGAGTCAGCTCTTCAACTCAGGTGGCTAAAGTATTGGAACTTCAGCTTCAGCATCAGTTCTTCCAGTATATTCAGGACTGATTTCCTTTAGGATTGACTGGTTTGATCTCCTTGCTGTCCAAGGGGCTCTCAAGAGTCTTCACCAACACCACTGTTCAAAAACATCAATTCTTTGGCACTCAGCTTTCTTCATGGTCCAACTCTCACATCCATACATGACTACTGGAAAAACCGTAGCTTTGACTAGATGGACCTTTGTTGGCAAAGTAATGTCTCTGCTTTTTAATTTCATGGCTGCAGTCAGCATCTGCAGTGATTTTTAAGCCTCCAAAAATAAAGTCTGTCACTGTTTCCATTGTTTCCCCATCTATTTGCCATGAAGTGATGGGGCCATATGCCATGAGCTTAGTTTTCTGAATGTTGAGTTTTGACGCATAGTGCCTGGTTGTCCGTAAATAACTGATGAGTGGATAAAACTAACATATAGTGAAGGTTTAATCAGAGGCAAGTATTGTCTTAAGTACTTTGCCTGTGTTAGTTGTTAGATCCACATGACAATCTTATAACTTGGTTCACTAGTACTCTGTCCATTTTGGAGATGATGAAGTTAAGGCACAGTTTAGGTTATTTGCCCATAGTTACGGTCTAGGGAGTAATAGTTAGAAATTGAACCCAGAAAGTCTGGCTCTAGAGTTTATCTGACTACTGCTATATGGCCTTTCAGCACCAGTGAATGAATGAATGAATTAGTGATGAAAAGTTCCTGTCCTGAAATGTCTCACAGCTCACAGAGGAAAACAAGCTTGGAAACATACAGTCATGATCAAAGGTGGTGGAGATTCGGGATTATAGGGCCATGGTGGTTGGTTAGACTTGTCTGAGGGGTTAGGGAAAATTCCCAGAGAGAAGACAGCTGAGGGTTTTGAAGGATGAATAAGAGTTTTCTGAGCAAAAGGAGAGAAGGCATTCTAGGTTTCCCAAGGTTTCTCAAGCTTTCGGATGGGTGGTTTCTCTTCTTCCCCACAGGAGATTATGCCCTGGGGGATCTCCAACCCACTCTCCTAACCTGTCCTCCTGCCCCCAGGTCCCCACACTAAAGTCGTGCGGCGCATCTTCACCAATAGCCGGGAGCGATGGCGGCAGCAGAATGTGAACGGGGCCTTCGCTGAGCTCCGCAAGCTGATCCCCACGCATCCCCCAGACAAGAAGCTCAGCAAGAATGAGATCCTCCGCCTGGCCATGAAGTACATCAACTTCCTGGCCAAGCTGCTCAATGACCAGGAGGAGGAAGGCACCCAGCGGGCCAAGCCTGGCAAAGACCCTGTAGTGGGGGCTGGCGGAGGGGGTGGGGGGGGAGGGGGCAGCGCGCCTCCCGAGGATCTCCTGCAGGACGTGCTCTCCCCGAACTCCAGCTGTGGCAGCTCCCTGGATGGGGCAGCCAGCCCGGACAGCTACACAGAAGAGCCAGCGCCCAAACACACAGCCCGCAGTCTCCATCCTGCCATGCTGCCCGCTGCGGATGGAGCCGGCCCCCGGTGATGGGTCTGGGGTACGCCAGACCAGCCAGGCGGGTGCCCTTAGGCTGCTGGGATCATGGACTTTAGGGCAGGTGGGGTGAGTTTTGGGCAGCTCTGAAGCAGAACATAGACTCGATGAGCTTTCCTTGATGTCTGAACTTTGGGGAGTCCCAGCTGCCTCCGGGGCTGGTTTTCCTGTTTCCTGCCTCAGTAGGAGACCAGTAAAATGGAGCAAAGTGGTAGGTACTTTTTATGAAGACGGCACAGTCTTCCCCTTTTTCCAAATCCCTAAGACTTTTCAAGTAAGAGGGTCAAGGGTCATTGCTTTTGGCCTAGAGCACGGGAGCCCTGTCTTCGCTGAGACCTGGGCTTGTCAGCTCTCTCCAGAGGCGTCTGGCAGCCTGTGCCTTGCCTTTAGCCCCTCCCAAGCTGGCTGGGGTGGCTTTTGTGGCCACACTGTCCGAATATATAGGTACCCAATAGCTGCCCATTTCTTGAGCCTCATCTTCACCCAGGCCCACGTTGGTCCATCCAGCTTGCCAGCTGATGCAGAGAGTTACAAGTCCTGAGGTGCCTTCTTCAGGGCCTGGCTGAAGAAGATGGCCAGTGGACAGCCTGCTCTCACTTAGTTGGGCCAGCGGGTCAGAAAACCCAGTAGCCCTTACTTCTTGCCCTGGGGATCGAAGCTCTGCTTTCTTCCCACTGAGATTTGCCTTCCTCCTGCTTGTGGCTGTGGGGACCGAGGCTGCGGCTGTGAGTGTGCCCTGTGGGTTTCGTTTGAAGGCAGACAAAGGAGAAATGATAGTGAAATTGAGCAAAAGCTGTTTGGGGCACGTGGGCTTCAAATCATGACTGTGTCTCAGAGCTACCTTCCTGTATTCCCAGTGACACGTTGCTGTTTGTGGGGGGCACAGATGCCAGTGTGCTGCTGGGGTCTGTGCTGGTCCTGAGAGGAGATATGCAGCCCCTTCTGGTGTTCTGGCTGTGCAGAGGGGCCTCCCTGTTGCAGGATATCTGTTGGCTAATGGTCTGGTCTGTGTTCTGAAACCGAATTGATGACAAATTCTGTCCTGTGAATTGCTGGTATTTGGGATTTTGCTTGACTTCAGTTATTTTGGGACCTCAGGGTCTTGATATGACCCAGGATCCAGCCCCACCTGTAGGCCCTGGGGAGCCCAGTGAGAGACCAGTTGAGACCCACGCACATTCACTTTCACTTAGCAGAACCTTCAACATCCCTGAGTCTGCAAATTTCAGGTATCACGAGTGTGTATGGGAGGCTGGCGTAACGCATGAGGAGTGCTCCCCGCCAAAAGTTGTATGTGACATTTTTGTAAATCAAATCCTTATCCTTCATCTTTTAAAGAAATTCTACTGCAAGTCCCTTGGTAACGTGGAGAATCCTTTTGTAGAGTGGACCTCTGCCCCCTCATTGATCTCCTGTGTCAATCCAGATGGTGGGATGTGATTTTCTTCAGGCGAGGCCTGCCTGTGACCCATATCCCAGGCCCATGGAGCAAGCTGCATACCTGTGATTGTGTTCTCAAGTCACCCCGGCCGGCTCTGGTGCTCTGGCTTTGCCCTGTCCATAGCGATGTGGGAGAACCGTCACCGCAGCTGTCGGGAAAGGTCTGCACGCCTTGTGGGCTCCAGTTTGGTGGTCTGCCCTCACTGTGGCAGGGCCTCGGGAACAGTCATGTGCACACGGGGATGATCCCTGCCCTCCCCCCTCTTCCTTTTAAGTTGTGAGGTCCAGTTCGTGGGAATGGAAGCCGCATGGTTAACCCTTGTAGCACTCTCTGTCCCATTTCAGCACCCCCCCCCCCATGATATTTTGACAAACATTTGGATGGGTTCTTTTCTGATACTTGGAAGTTCCTGTAGGAATCCCATCTGTCCAAAGACGCAACACCTATTCTAGGTCTTGAGGCTGTGTCTGCTTCCAGTGGATTAATTTGACCTGGGAGTGAAAAGTGGCCACAGTGAGCATCATGGATGGGTTTTAGGACATGGATTATACATTCTAACAGGAGCTTGAGCTTCTGGCTCTCTCTTCTCTCAGACTTGCAGTGTGATCTGGTAAAGCTCTCTCTGCATGTCTTTCTCATACCCTGGCTTGGCCTGTCTCCTAGGGCTGTGGTATGGACTGAATGGAATCATGGAAATAGAAGCATTTTGAGACCATAAGGAACACTGTTGCTCTCAGTATCATTCCTGCTGTGGGATTTCTCACCTGGAGTCCAGGACCTAGACAGTGGGCCAGTCTGCCCCTCTGTGCAGCATTTGGGTAATTTAGCTTCTAAACCACTTTAGCCCACTTAAGGATTTTCTAGATTATCCTCATCTTTCCAGATTGACCTCATTTCAGTCTCATTCCAAAGCAAGGCATAGAAGGGAGTCTAGAAGGGAAATATTGGATTGTGGGCAGAATGTGCAAAATGTAGTATAAGACAGGCCTAGGGAGGGGTAGGCAAAGCTTTGTGACTTTGTTAAGAACCAGAGAAGATCCATCATTTTTGCTTTCATTTCCAGCACTCCCCCCCCACCATACCCTTCCTCTGCCTCCTCTTCACCCATGAATATTCTCCATCCAAGAATAATACCTGTCCAGTATCAAAGAGGGAAAAATTGTAAAAAACATGAGGAGGACAAAGATGATTTTAAATGACTGGAGGGAATCATGTCTTTTAAGAAAAATTCATATTCTTTTATTTGTAGTGGCAAACGACAAGATGGTACAACCTTTATCCTTTTCTGAAAGCAGAGCAAAGGGCACAGCATCTGTAGTCAGCCCACGACTGTCTCAGCCTTTGGGGGTGGTCTCGTCGTACTTGTGATTTCAATGGTACGTGGCCCCCCACCGAAGGCTTGCCCCGGCCAGTGTACATAGCGCATCGTTCCTGTGGGCGGGCCCAGCACTTTCCGTCAATGTTGTACTGTACGTGATGCGTGGCGTTGGTCTCTGCATTTTTCTGCAGAAGAGGAGTAACCGCTCCAGGTACCTTGACCTTTGTACAGCCCAGAGGCCAACACTGTGGGCCTGTGACTCTTAGCGACAAAACCCATGTGGTGATGATGTGTGTATATATATAAGGATATATTGGGAAGATTTCTAAATAAAAGTTTTACAGAGGGGTCTGGACTCCATGCTTGCGTGTTGCATCCCCAGGATGAGAATTGGGATGTTAAAGGAAAGCCGTGGCACGAAGCTGTCTCGCTTGAAATGAAGGTTCCAGGACTCAGCTGTCCTCCCAGGGTGCGATCCCACCTTCTATCCTGGGGCTCCCCACTTAGGGTTTCTGATCTTTTCCCTCTGCCACGCCCCATGGAGGGGGGGGTGCTCTTCCCAGCGCTGTGTACCTATGCTTTGGGCACCAGGCCTTGGGGTGGAGAGTCCCCTCGGTGTGTTGGGTTCAGCTGCGTGGCTGGGGCTGTGGTTTTATCATAGGTTCAGGACAGATTAAGGTCCCACCTGAGAAGGGTCCCAGGGTCCGCAGTGACTCAAAGGAGGCTGCCGCTTGTATACCTGCTCTTGAGGATTGGGGGTGCGAGTCTTATGGGGGGCTCAGGGACAGAGGCTGAGGCTGAGGGAGCAGTGAGTGAAGGCTCAGTATAAGACTGCCTTACAGAGGCAGGGACTCTGGGTTCTGGGGAAGCCTCTGCGTGCAGACTGCTGGATCTTCAGGAACCTCAGCCAGGTAGGCATTTCCAACTTATCCTTTTTCCCTTTGTTCATTTAACAAATATTGAGACCCTGTCATAGGCCAGGTATTGTTCTAGGCGTTGGGGATCTAGCAGTGAAGAAAATGGAGATCCCTGTTGCTTAAATTCCAGCAGGGAGATGGTAACCCCACAGACACACACAACCATAAGGAATATGTTGCAGGAAAGGGGGCACTTGTCTAACACTTGGAAATGGATTGTCGGAGGAGACACATGTGCTGACAAAGCAAGAGACTTCATTGTGGTGGGGCGCCCAGGCAGAGAGTAGGAGGATCAGGGAGGATCAGAAGGACTGCTCTGCCACATGGCTTGGGTTTTACGGTGATGGGGTTGATTTCCAGGTTGTCTCTGGTCAATCAGTCTGACTCAGGGTCCTTCCTGGTAGCACACACGTTCGGCCAAGATGGGTGCCAGCGAGAGGGATTCTGGGAGGTGGCAGAACCTGTGGCATCTCTTTTTAACCTCTCCCCAGTTCTGCTGGTTGTTGGTGGCTTGTTAGGTCCGTGTTCCTTACCAGGACCTCCTTTTGTAAAACTCACAAGAATGGTTACAGTGGTGCTCGACCAGGGTGGATGGTTTCAGTCAATGTTTACCCTAACAGCTATGTGGATTGTATAGAAAGTTAGAAGGTGGTTAGTATTAAGGGAAAAAGATGTGCCCAGAGGGGAACTCAAAGGACCCACAGTTTGGCTCTTTGGACGTGAGTGTTGCTCATCACGCCAGGCTCTGATCTTGGCCGCCCCTGTCCTGGGGTGCTTCCATCTGTTGCTAGGAGGGCAAAGGCATGCAGGGCTTGGGCACATTGCTCTGGCCTGCAGGGAAGCTCCTCGGCTTTTGAAAGACGCCAAGTGTGCCTCTTCTCGTGCCAGAGGAAGGAGGTCTCTGGGCAGAGAGACGGTGAGACTGTCATGGGATGGGGTGACTGGTGAGGGTGGGTGCGGCCACTCACCACCTGAGGAACAGCATGGTGAAGGAGACATGAGAGGCAGACAGACAGGGCAGCGTGCTCAGAGTAGGAGGAGAACCACCAGGGGAGGGTGAGTACGGTGTTTTAAGAGGCTGAGGCCAAAGGGTGTTGGGGGATAGAGGAAGTGGTTAGCCAAGCCCAAGGCAGACGAGAGGGCAAGCAAGAAAAGGTCTGAGAGTATTGACTGGATTTGGCAAGTGGACTTGGTGAGAACAGCCGCAGGGGTGGGGCGGAGGCTGCAGTGTGACTGTCATGGATACAGAAGCGGAAGGGAGGAGCACCCACTTCCGGACAGACCTTTCCCAGGAGAGGGCAAGGCAGTCCACATCCAGAGAGCTCAGGAAAAGCCCATCAGCTCTGTGGCCACCAGGCAGAGATGACGAGGCTAGGGACTGCCCAGGCTGGCTGGGCCCTTGGGGATCAGCTGGCCTGGTGCCCCATCTCCAGATGGGGAGACTGAGGCCAGAGACGAAAGGGATCTTCCCAGGGCCACATGTCTCACTGAACAGTGGCAGGCAGGACAGGGCTGAGCCCGTGAAGGGGAAGGACGGTCGCGGAACCTCACCCAAATGGTCCCTCCGGGGTTGTTTCTCACCACCCCACCCTCCGTTCTCTTTGCCCTTATTGCAGTAGCCTTTCTGTTCTGGCTGCAATATTTTTTTTTAAAAAGCCCAGTTTCTGCACTTTTGGTTTCTATCCATCCTCGGTTCCCACCCTCCTTTCATCTGGTTAGTTTGTCCTCAGCATCAGGAGATGGTCCTGACTCTCTGGGGTCAGCTGCCTCCTTTGTGATCCCACAGGCCTTCCTCCACTCTGCTGTCCGCTTTCTCACTAAAACACGAGCTCCTTGAGGTTGAGGTCATGTCTGATTTGTCTGTTCGCCTCCAGAGCCCTGCGTCAGACCTGGCCTGGGGCCCTTTCAATATTTATTGAATGAAGAAGTTTTCCTACATGGAATCTCCCAGCTCGGTGTTAAGGCCAGTGTGGAATAAAAGGGTAGAGGGGTGCATGAGTGGGAGGCTGGGTTATTCCTGCAAAAACAAAGCTCTCTGCCTAAAACCACAGTCCTGGGCTGGTCAGAGGTAGACAGACGACTCTGCCCCTTGGGCTGGCAGAGGGCCTTGGGCTGCTTTGGTTGGTGAATAGTGAGGTGGGGTATGAGCTTTCTCAGGCTGGGACCCCATGGCTGGACCTGGGTTGGGGTATGGTTGGGGTAATGAAGATGAGGAGGCTGATAATCTGGTTCACTCAAAGCAGCCTTTCCCACCCTCCATCTTGCTGCCCATTCCCCTCTTCCAAGCTTGCAAAACAACTAATTGCTCCCCAGGAGCCAGCTCTCTACCTCTGGCTTTATGGCCCATGTGACCAGCCCACTGGGGACAGGCCGTGGTGCTGGGCACGGTGTCCAGCAGTAGAGGCTCAGCTGTCATGACTCAGAATAAGGAGAGGAGTCAGTCAAGATCACCAGGCACCCTCTCTGTCATCCAGAGGAGGGAATGAGGCCTAGAGAGGACATGGACTTCACCAGGGTCACACGGGATTTGAATTCAAGTCTGATCTGGATCCAGTGCTCACGGCCCCTCAGGAGAGGAAGACGAAACAGCCACTAGGTAGTTGGTGCTTTTAGAGCAGATGGGCCTGCGCTATGCTGAGGGCAGTTAGCAGCTTGGCTTGTCCAGTAATCTACCCAGTACCATGAGCAATCATGCAGGCGCTGGAGAGCTTGCCCATAGCAACAGGTTTGGTTTGAGGACAGGCTCATGGGCAGTGAGGACAGTTGATGTGCTATCAGCTCAGGGAGGGAGAGGCCAGGACATGGGTGGGGTTGAGCAGGAAAGGCAGCCACAGACAGAACCTTGCCTTTGGGGTCAGACTTAGCTAGGTTAAGTTCCAGGACTGCTACTTTTTGCACCTGTTGTGTGACTCTGGGTAAATAAATCACTTAACCTCTCTGAGTCTCAGTTTTCTCATCTGTTCAATGAAGATAATCACACCCATCTTATAGGACTATCATGGGATTTCAAAGCAATATATGTAAAGTGCTTATGCTTTGTAGAAAGAACCATTACTATAGCTGAAAATGCGGTTGGGACAGGGCTGTGTTTGGAGTGGCAGAAGAGGGGAAGAGGGCAGAGGGGAAGTGGCGACCTTCATCATCCACAGTAGCAGGAATTCTTCTGGACCTGCTCCATGCTGGGCAATGCTGGGGAGCTAGCCAGGGATCTTCGGCTGGGTGGAAGTGGGATGGAGGGGAATAGATCCACAATATGATAACCCTGGAGGCAAGTGCTGTGTGAGAGAGGCCCAGTAGCTGTGGGAGACCTGGCTTTGGCATAGGAGGCGCAGAGTAAATGTCTGCTGAATTGAAGGAGCTGGAGGAGGAGGCTGGGGAAGGCTTCCTGGAGGAGGTGTCATTTCTATTCTAGGTGCCTTTGCAGGTCGGCACAGCCTGTCCTGAGCTCCAGCATCTTCTCTCAGTGGCAGATGCAAGCTGCTCCTTCATCCATGCGGGGGGAGGAGGAAGGGTCTACTCCCTGTCCAGGCCACCTGGGGCAGGACTGGGCGGCTGAGCTACCCATGGCCACCAGGACATTTCCTCTGGCTCCTCCTTTCTCTCCCCACTGGTTGGTCCAAGCCCTGCCTCCCTCCCCAGCTCCTGGCCTTCGCTGTCCACACAATAACAGGATGTGATCCGTTCGAAGAGAGGAAGTGGAGAGGACGGGCAGTGCTGATAGCGGGGCTCTGCCTCTCTACTCTCCACGCCTCCCCTCCCCTCTCCTTTGGACCAGCCTCTGCGGCTGCCTCCTGCCCAGGGCCCTGGCTGCCTGGGGCTCTCTCTGGGTTTGGGAGGGATGAGTTTTGGGGGTCTTCAGGCATGCAGAAGCCCATGGAGAGAGAACCCTTGGCCCTCTGCCTGCCCTGGCCTGCCTCCTGACTCTAACTTTGCTGGCCTGGAGACAACCGTCTGAGACCCTGAGACTTGGAGAGGCTGGCCCAACCAGCTTGTGGCTCCAGGGTGTTTTCTGCCAGAGCGTGGGAAGGGCAGGGGGGTTCCTCAGCCTCCACGTGGGCAGGCCTGTTTCCACGTGGTCCTAATTCAAGGCAGTGGGGCAACAGAGTCAACCAAGAGGCCCCCGTCAAGCACTAACTGTGCTCTGCCTTGCATAGAAGGTGGGAGAGGTTGCTAGACAGGGAAACTGAAGCTTTGAGAGGCAAAGGGGTTGTCTAAGCTCAGCATGACCTTAGGAGCTAAGCTGGACTAGAACCCAGCTGTCCTGACCCCCATCCTGGAGCTCTCTCACCCTTTCAGACCAGGGCTGTCCAGCAGAATCCGTGTGATGGGCATGTTTGATCTGTCCTGTCCACTATGGAAGCTGCTCGATCAGCTGTGGAGCACTTAAACCGTGGCTCCTGCAACTGCGTAACTGAGTTTTTAATTTTGTTTAATTTGAATGAACGTTAAAGAGACCTGTTAAAATGCCATCCCCTCAGGGAAGAGCTGGTTTTGGTAGAGCGGGGCCAAGGGTCCCCCGGCCCCAGACCTGGGAAGCTTGGGAAGAAGTTCTTGGTCACTAAGCTTCCCCTCACCTGGGCACAAGTCTGCAGTTTATACAAGGGCTGTGCTTTCAGTTCTGCTGTCTCACTGACTCCTTCCAAGAACCCAGTGTGAGGGGATAGGCACTCAGAGGTGGAAACTCTGAGGTCAGAGAGGTTAAGCAATTTGGCCAAGGTCAAATGGCTGAGAGAGAAGCCCAGCTGGGATTCTGACCTGGGCTGTTTGGGGAGCCAGTTCCCTCACCTCAGTGCAGGTGAGACTGAATACTGCAGGGATCACTGAGAGGCACCCCGGAGAGAGTCCCCGGCTGTTAGTAAAGATTACACGAGGGGCCATCAGAGGAGGGGTTGCCCTCAGCCCCCACCCCACAAACATCATGGGAGGAGGTTTGGTTATGTGTTATTTTGTGGGCCCCTGTGACGGGGGAGACACAATTTCTCCTGACTCAGTCTCAGTTCTGCAGATGGTGATCTGAAGATAACATCCCTCCCCCAGGACAGCCCCCCTCCCCTTATCCCATAACTGGCCCCCACCTGCTTCAAACAAGACCCTGCATTTCTGAGACCCAGTGGAGCTGCGGGACCAGGGTCGAAAACCCTTTCCCACCCCATGCCCAGTGACAGCTCAGCCAGCTGAGACCAAGGAGCCCAGGGTCCTCAGCCCTCCCCAGCCCACCCCTAGCAGCCTGGGACCTGTGGTGCTCCTGGGTCCCAGGCTCTGCGGGATCTCAGGGGGCTGGGCCTTCTGCCCTCTGGCAGTTCCCACACTGGAGCCCCCGTTCCATCTCTCCGCCATTCCGCCCCCTCTCCAGCAGCTCCCCCGGGAGCTGCTGCCTTCAATGGGCAATCAGGCTTTCTCATCACTCTCACGCCCTCTCCCCACTACCCCTGAATAGGTGGGATCCAGACAGGCACAGGCACTCCCAGCCCTAAACCCCCAGGCAATCTCTCCCAGGACTTCCTGGGACCTCACAGCTCTGATGCCTGCTACCTGCCTTCCAGGCTCAAGACTCTTAGGTCCTGAGGCTGCGATTCCCTTGTTGAGCGATTCTAGAGCAGCGGTCCAAACATGGGGTGACACTCTGTGATGCCCTGAACTGAGCTAAGATCTGAGTCTGTGAGTCTAATGACAGGTGGTAGTTGATGTCTCTACAATCCTCAGATTCTATCACCCTAAGAATCAATCTTCATTCAGAGATCACGTGCTTCTTGGACACTCTGACTTTTTTTTTTGGCAGCAATGGCAGATTCCAAGAGGCAGGGAGAGGCTTGTGGGGTGGGTGGAACTGGGTGGGGGCTGCCTGGCTTGGTTATTTTTTGAGGGGGGGGCCAGGGTTGGCCACAGCCCCCTTCAGGGTTCACATCTGCTCAGTTGGGGCTCGGCCAAAGCTGGGCTGCTGGTCCAGTTGCCCGGCTGCGGCTGCGGCTGAGGGGGAGTCTGGCTGGCAGGCTTTCTGTCTGATGCTAATGAAGGCAGTGGCAGGGCAGGAGGGGGAAGGCGCTGCTTTTGTCTTGCACTTGTCCTAGCTGGAGGGTCCTCAGAGAGAGACAAGGGGCCCTCCTCAGACCCAAGTGGCCGTGATTAGCCTGCTGTCACTCACTTCGATGGCTCCCAGTGCCCTGGGGGTGTGGACAGTTTCCTGGGAGAGAAAGGGGAGCAAACAACGGTTCTGTGCCCCTCCCAGTGTTTTCCAGGGAGTGTCCTAAAAAGTCGGCTAGTTTATGATCCAAGTGAAAAATGCGGCCTCATTCTCTCTCCTCCGTCCTCTCTTAAGAGCCTGCTGAGTGCCCAGAGTCTTCCACATCCGCCCTTACCTTCACTCCTCTAAGTCTTTGTAGAAACCCTGAGATGCCCTCCCTGTAGACTCCCGCCACCACTAACAGTTCTCTGGGTTAAGCTTTATCTGCAGCTGCACCTGCTGGTCTACCCCTCACCCCGCCCTGGACTGGGGTCTCTCCTATTTCTGAACTCACAGAGCCCCCTTGAACCATATCAGAGTGCTGCCTATGTTTGCCTGTATCTGCTGTCTGCCTATGTTTGAGTACTGGCCTCACCCCCCTATTTGTCTGTGAGCCGACTGTTACTGGGACAGTACGTGTCACTGGTGCCTCTGTCAGGCCCAGTGTGTGGGGAAGGTACACAGGTGCTCAGTAAATATTTACTGAGTTATTTCATCAGATCTATCATCTGGATCATTACCGTCATTTTATTATGGGCCTTTTCAAATATACATGAATATAGAGAGGATCACATAGTAAATGGCACCAACTTCAACAATTGTCCACACGGGTGATCTTGTCTTATTTATACCTTCATCCTTCCCCACACTCCTTGTCCTTGAAATGGATTAATACAAAGCAAATCCCAAACATCATGTTATTTCATCTGTAAATTCAGTTAAAATCTTTATTAGTTGATTAAAATATCTACTGAACTTTCACTCTGTCTGGTTGTATGCTACATTCTGGTAAATTCCTATTCATCTTTCAAAGTCCAACCTAAATGTCACCTCTTCTTGGAAGTCTTCCCTGATCTTTCCTTTCTCCAAGGGAGTTTAATGGTTCCTTCTTTGTGGTTCTAATTGTATACCTCCCTCACAGAACTCATTGCTTTTTAGTATTGTTCCATTTCACTTTGTTTTGTTTATGTGAGGAGGAATTGTATACTTAAGAGCTTTAAGATCAAACAGATGTGGATCCACTTACTTTCTGAGTTTAATTGCTCTGAACCTCAGTGTTCTTGTTAGTACAGTGGGGATATAGCACTTACCTCATGTTGTTGTGAGGATTAGAAGAGCTATGGCTCTGAGGCTCCTGGTATAGTGCTTGGCCCACAGTAAGCATTCCTCCCAGAAGTGATGATTCACTAAAGTGATGATCCTCACTGTCACCTGGACTAAGCTGGCGGGCAGGACCAGGTGCTTCCTATGTGTGTCCTGACAACTGGGAGTCCTCTCTAGAAGAGTATGGTGGCGCAAAGCCTCCAATTAGCCAGAAAATAGACAGACTGGGTTCTCCCACAGAGCCCCAGTGGCCCTGACTGGCCAGGGATGGATTCTTTGGCAAAGAGAGACTCTGGATTAACTTTTGGGCTCTTTAAGGGCATCAGTAAAAATTTGAAAAAGTAATTTGATTTTGCCATTTTAGTGCATATTTATTTTATTTTTAAACTACAAGTTCTCTCCCCACTGCTCCCTCCCACCCACCCCTCAGTCCTCAAATAAACATTCTTTGTTATAGAAAATCTGGAAAGAACAGAAAGAGAAGAAGAAGAAGAAAAAAAAAATCATAGCCCAGGTCACCAATGAAGGTGTGACCTGTATTTCCTCCGTTAAAAAAACAAAACAATCCCCACCTCCAAAAAAAATACCCATGTTTTTCTTTCCTCAACTGTGAAATTGCAATTGCATTTTGTTAAACTTTTGCATGCCTTTGGAAGTCATTTTCATTTTGAAGGTCAAAGTCTGACCTTTCAGATAAAAGTATGAAGTGTGAAGAGGCCCAATGGTTTGGGTGTGGCTCTTTCTAGTCCGAGTTAGAAGTGGTGAACATGTGACCAACAGAACAGTACCCCTCTCCACCCTGCTGGAGCTTCTGTTCTAAAAAAGAACTGGTTTGGGACAGGGCAGGACAGCTCAAACATTTGACACCCTGTTCAGATCTGGGTACTTGCTCCTAACATTTATCAAGTATGTAAAGCTGGACAGCATTCAAATGCATTATCCTCCAACCAACCCAGTGCAGCATTACTGGGAAACAGAGGCTCAGAGAAATGAAGAGACTTGCTTAGATCATAGAGCTACTAGTGGGTGATAATCTTGACTGTCAGTTCACACTTCCTGGTCCTCAGGGACCAGCATTGTGACTAATCATCCCTCCCCTGCCTCTTGCTGTGCCCTGCACGCTCTGCAGGCTCAGAGCTGCTGCTTGCTCACCCCTAGTGGTGTGGAGCTCACCACCTTTCAGAGTCATCTCTGCTCTCACTAGACTGCTCTTTGAGACAATCCTCTCTCTCACTGAACCAAATCCAGCCTCTGTGTGACTCCTCATCAGGCCCAGCTCTGCAGTCGGAGGGCACAGAGCATAATTTCTCCCTCTGATCTGGAGACAAAGCCCTCCGAGGCTGCTCATTTTCAGGCTAAAAGCTCAGCTTTTCCAAATATTTAATAGACTAATGGCAACACTTGTAACAAGGGAAGAAAAGAGTTTTAGTTAGGATGAAATAAAATCAGCAACATGACTTCAAAAGCCCTGAAATGTGAGCCTGCCTGATGCTTGTAGTTTGATCATAAGTGTATAAAGGCTATATGTGCTGCTTCTTTTTCTTCCCTTCAGTTCCAGTGGGGTGGATACATTCCCCATCCATTCAACTAGGGCATTTCTTAGAGCTGGGTCCCAGTCTGACCTCTCATCCTTCCCTGTCGTGGCCATGTTGACCCTGCCAAAGGTCTCGGTCACCATCCATAAGTGCTAAATTCTAAGCCTCTATTTCCAGCTCAGAACTCTCTCAGGAATGCCAGATCGACACCCCTAGCTGCACCCTGAGATGTCCCCCCAAGCCCTGTGAATCCAGCGTGTCTGCACTAGAAGCCAGGATATGTTACATTGCTCATTGCTTGTCTCGTCCCTAACATGTGAGTTCCCCCAGGGCACTGTGTAGCTATAGTGTCTAGAACAGTGCTTCTCACAGAACCGACCCTTTGAAAGTTCTGTTAAATGAATGAATACATGCTCTTTCCTTATTCCTAACCTTCTGCTCTTCTAGTATGCTCTGGTTTAAAAAAAAAACAACAAAAAACAGCACCAACATCCAAGCGTTGTCCAAAGTGGGGAACCGGGCACCACCTCGCGTCTTCTCTTCTGAGGCCCTTCTGCTCTATATCCATGCGGTCACTGCAGCCTGCCAGTTGTACTCCTTAAATTGCTCTTTGATTCTCCCCCTTCTCTCCATGCACTGTTTTGCCACACTGTCTCTCCTTGGATTCCCCCCACTCCGACCACCATCAACACCAACCCCACACCCAGCCTACTCACAGTTTCCTGCCTTATCTAGCCCATTCTTCAAGCTGTGGTTGGAGAGATCTTGCTCAAATGCAAAGACCGCCTATGTCACTTCCTTGCCTAAAACCCCATAATGGCTCAGTATTCTCTGTCAGGTAAAGACCAAACCTCTTAACAGGTCCAGCAAGGACCTCAAGACCCCTTTCCCAACCACCCTCTGCTCTCTGGCCAGGCTCATCTCCCATCAGCTCCTCCTGCCTGGACTCCTTCCCATCAGCTCTTGCCCAGCCTGAACCAGCTCCTTTCTATCACTTCCTATGCCCAGGACTTCGGATCTTCTGAAGGCACGAAGGAGTGCTGCATTGCTGCCCACATCTCCCAAATGTACTTCTCCAGCCTGGACCTCGCTTCTTAATTCCAGACTTACATGCATGCACGCGTGTGCGTGTGCTAAGTCACTTCAGTTGTTTCCATCTCTGTGTGACCCTATGGACTATAGCCCACCAGGCTCCTCTGTCCATGGGATTCTCCAGCAAGAACACTGGAGTGGGTTGCCATGCCATCCTTCAGGGCATCTACACACAACCCAAGGATCGAACCTGCGTCTCCTGCATCTCCTGCAATGCAGGTGGATTCTTTATGACTGAGCCACTGGGGAAGCCCCCAGACTCACATACCCAGCTCCAAACCAAACTTGCAAAACCTGCCCCTTCTGAGCAAGGATAGCATAGCACTCCTGAACCTTCCCCATTTCAGCCCCATGCACACTGAGTGGACTCAAAATCTTGACGCCATTTCCTCTTCTCTTTCCCTTGCACTTCAAGTCATGTCACTTTACCACCGAAAGACAACTAGATTCAGATCATGTACCCCCAGTTCCACGGCTGCTACCTTGACCCAAGCCACTGTCATCTCTTTCCTGGAGTGTTCAGTAGACTCCTAACTGGACCCCGTGCTCCTGCTCCTCTTGCTCCCTGTGACCTCTTCTCAACAGATCACATCTCCTGTGCTCAGAGTCCTCGAAGAGCTTCTTGTCTCAGTGTGACTAAAAGCCAAAGTCCTTGTGTGGCTACAAGCCCCGGAAGAGTGGCCTTAGGTAGCTCTTCAACTTCCTCTCCTGTCCTCTCCCAGTACTCGCGTCTCTCGGCCGCATGGCACCTCCCTCCGTGTTCCTTTCCCAGGGCCTTTGCAAGTGCTCTTGGCTCTGCTTGTCTGCAGTCCTCGCTCCTCTGAAAGATGAGCACCTTATTTCCTCACTTTCAGCTTTCCTCTTAGAGGAGCCTTCCTTGATGAGTCTATATAAAACAGCACACCCCTCCCTGCCAGGACTCCATCCTCCTGATCCTACCTATCTTGACTTTCCCCTACAGCCATGTGACCTATTTTATGTGTTTATTTGTTTGCTTCCTGGCTAACCCCTCTAAGATATAAGCTCTGTGAGGGCAGGGACTTTGTTTTGTTCCCTGCTGTATCCTGGGCATCTGAAAGAGTGCCTGAGCCATAGGAGGCTTTCAGTAAACATTTGTAAAATGAGTGAAGACATGAATTTTAGACTTAATACTATTGTACCTTTTCTTGATTTTGTCATCTAGAGGGCATCCCCATTTATATACTCTTCCACCTCCTTTAAAACATCTGGTGCGGCGGTAATTAGGTGATAGTATAATGTAAGCTCTGTCTTGTTCACTACTGTGTCTCCAGTCCCATGGGAGACACTAAACTGAGTGCTGAGTGAATGAATGAAAGCAAATCAGACTGCTCTCTGGGAAACTGACAAACAAGCAGGTGCTTCACAGAGGGACTGAGCTCTGGACTAGACATTGGCATGCCTGGGGTTTAGTCCCATCTTACCTACTTACGTACAGTGTGACTCTGTTAATGACTGTCTCTTTCTGGGTCACAGTTTCCCCAGCTGAAAAATGGGGAGTGAGATCACACTACTCAGAATGAGCCTTTAGGCCAGGAGAGACTGTGATTCCAGAAGCCAGCCCTGACCTTGGGATTCCACTGCCGGCCCAGGGCAGGGGAGCAGGGCTGTGTGGGAGCCACGGGGCAAAGATTGGGCCTTGGGACTCTGCTGGCAAGATGGGCTCTTGTCACAGGGCCAGCCCTTTAGTTTCTTGGCAGAGTGAGTGGGCAGCAGAAGGTGATTGATCTTCGCCCACTGGGGGGTCCTGGCCATAAATCTCACCAGCCCAGTGGGGTCGCCTAGGACCCAGAAGTCACAGCCAGTACATTCCTTGGCTTGGCCGGCTCCCAGGGGTGCCTTCTGCTCTTTCCAGCTCCTGGTCACTGGGGCCCTCTATGGGCAATCTGAACACAGCCCCCAGCTCTGAACCTCAGAAAGCCTCTGTCCAGACAGTGCTGATCTTTCTCCAGGTCTGACCTTGAGATCATGTGGCTTTGCTTTGAGCAGACCTACCCCAGGCTCCCTGTAAGTTAGGATCTCTTAACTCTTTGCACTGTGGAAACCTCGGGCAGTCTATGGACCCCTTCTCAGAATAATGTTTTTAAATGCATAGAATAAATTGTGTGGCATTGCAAAGGAAACCTATTACATTGAAATGCAGTTATTAAGATATTAAAAATACAAGTAATCAATCCTGAATATTCATTGGAAAGGCTGATGCTGAAGCTGAAGCTCCAATACTTTGGCCACCTGATGCGAAGAGCTGGCTCATTGGAAAAGACCCTGATGCTGGGAAAGATTGAGGGGAAAACGGAGAAGGAGCAATAGGGGGTGAGATGGTTGGATGGCATCACTGACTCAATGGATGAGAGTTTGAGCAAACTCAGGGAGATAGTGAAGGACAGGGAAGCCTGGCGTGCCGCAGTTCAAGGGGTCACAAAGAGCTGGACACAACAGTGACTGCACAACAGCAACTATTATGTGTATTTTATGACAAAATCTAGTGGAAGTCTAGTTCCAATGACTATTGTGTATTTCCATAGTGATGAGCAGAAACAATACATCCAGATATCTGCAACAATTGTGTGGTAACATGAAAACATCACACAGGGACTGCGATTTGATGCCTTCATTCCTGATGGAAGAAAATGGTGAATTTCAGTAAGAGGTTTGTGAAAATATAGATGCAATGCTTTCCCCATGAACCCTTGTTGAGGGAGTGCTTAGTGAAGGGAGCCTGGTGAACCAGATGCTGAGCCTGAGAGGAGAGAGACTCACCACAGTCCTAAGCAGCCCACTTCCTCAGAACCTGATTAAAATACAAAAATCTATCATCATCTGTTAACAGAGTCACAGAATCACAGGCTTCCTGAGTGGGCAGGGTCAGAACCCCTTCTGCAACTGCCCCTACTGGGTGACCTGGTTCCTGGCCTATTTTGTGCACCTCTAAGGATGGGAACTCATGCTTATCCCAGGCTAGCCAGCTCCAGCTTCTCCAAACAGCCAGAACCCCGTCTCCTCTCACCCAGAGATGAAGCAGATCTATGCTCTGCGGCTGCAGCTAATAGACAGAGGAACATAAGGCCCCAACTAGAGTTGGTGCTGAAGCTCCAATACTTTGGCCTGCAAAGAACTGACTCATTAAAAAAGCCCCTGAGGCTGGGGAAGACAGAAGGCAGGAGGAGAAGAGGATGACAGAGGATGAGATGCTTGGATGGCATCACCAACTCAATGGACATGAGTCTGAGTAAGCTCTGGGAGTTGGTGATGGACAGGGAAGCCTGGTGTGCTGCAGTCCATGAGGTCTCAAAGAGTCGGACACGACTGAGCGACTGAACAGAACTGAAAGCTAAAATACCTCATTCATTCAACAATCATTCTCTGAGCTGCTCTCTGCCAGGCCAGAGGGAGGCACTGAATTTGCTAAGACTCAACGTTTGTTGGGTGTATGCTCAATAATAGTGTGCTGAGGTGCCTTCTCTCCAGAGAGACAGACATTAAGTGAGTAAACACACATATCAACATGTCATTGCAATCTGTGATAGTGCTGTGAAGAGACAAGCAGGGGATTCACAGAAGGACTGACTTCAGATGGGGGAGAAGGGAGATCAAAGAAAGCCCTTTGGAGAAAGTGACACCTAAAGCAAGACTTGGAGGACTAGTTAGAGTCTGCCAGGCTAACAGTGATGAGCCAGTGTGGAGGAGGCCCTGATGTGGGAGAGAACTTGGCTGGTGTTTAGGAAGAGACAAAGGCCCTGGGGCCAGATGAAGCTGGAGAGAAGGATAAGGGCCGTGGTGGGGTCTTCAAGCCCAGCTAAAAAGTTTGGATATTATCCGAGGAATCACTGAAAGCCCTGAAGGGGGCTAAGCAGGATCTGTCTGAATGAATAAAATAAAGTCCCCAGGAGCTCTCAGGTTGCAGCGAAGACTTTAGCAACATGAAATATAAGAATGAGTTTAAAAGCCTTTTGCTTTTTTGCTCTTAAGCACCCTACTTGAATGTGTCTCCTTGCTTTTCCTCAGGCTGAGCTCCCTCTGCCTGGAAGCTTTCCCCAAGCTGTCACTCCCCTAGGTCCAACAAGCCAGCTAGCTTTCTAGCATGCCCCTCCTCCAGGATATCATCTTTAATGAGGTAGCTGTCAGTGCTTCCCTAGCGCACAGCCATGAGCATGTCATGTGTGCTGTTCACAGCATCACTGACTGTTTACTTGTCAGTGTCCACCCTCCCTTCTTCCAAACTACCCTTGGAAGTGGCCGGAAGTAGGGGGCTGGAGAGATGAAATTGCAGAAACTTCAGCTGCAAACAGGCCCCTCTCTGCCTTCCCCAGCTAGTCTGGGATCAGAGCTAGACTCTGCCACCTGCTGGCAGCAAGGGGACTGGCAGGCTAAGTAGAGTGGGGCAATAGGAGACTCCAACAATCTCCAGTATTCTTGCCTGGAGAATCCCTTGAACAGGAGGGCCTGGCGTGCCTAGCTCACGGGTTTGCAAAGAGTGGAACGTGACTGAGTGACTAACACTACCACTATTACTACTAGAAGCTTCAAGGGATTAGATCCAATAGACGAGCACCTGAAGAACTATGGATGGAGTCTCACAACATTGTATGGCAGGCGGTGACCAAAACCGTCCCAAAGAAAAAGAAATGCAAGAAGGCAAAATGGTTGTCTGAGGAGGCCTTACAAAAAGAAGAGAAGAGAAGTGAAAAGCAAAGGAGAAAGGGAGAGTTATACCCAACTAAATGCAGGGTTCCAGAGAATAGCAAGAAGACATATGAAAGCCTTCTTGAATGAACAATACAAAGAAATAGAGGAAAACAATAGAATGGGAGCGATCTCTTCAAGAAAATTGGAGATACAAGGGAACATTTCATGCAAAGATGGGGACAATAAAGGACAGAAATGGCAAGGACCTAACAGAAGCAGAAGAGATTAAGAAGAGGTGGCAAGAATACACAGGGGAATTATACAGAAAAGGTCATAATGACCCAGATAACCACGATGGTGTGGTCACTCACCTAGAACCAGACATCCTGGAGTATGAAGTCAAGTGGGCCTTAGGAAGCATCACTACAAACAAAGCTAGTGGAGGTGATAGAATTCCAGCTGAGCTATTTAAAATCCTAAAACATGATGCTGTTTAAGTGCCAGCAAATCTGGAAAACTCAGCAGTGGCCACAGGACTGGAAAAGGTCAGTTTTCATTCCAATACCAAAGAAAGGCAAGGCCAAAGAATGTTTAAACTACCATATAATTGTGCAAGATAATCCTAGCCAGGTAATGCTTAAAATCCTTAAATTTGGTCTTCAATAGTACATGAACTGAGAACTTCCAGATGTACAAGCTGGATTTAGAAGAGGCAGAGGAACCAGAGATCAAATTGCCAACATCTGTTGGATCATCAAAAAAGCAAGAGAGTTCCAAAAAACATCTACTTCTGCTTCATTGACTATGCTAAAGCCTTTGACTATATGGACTTATATGTAGAGGACATCATGAAAAACGCTGGACTGGATGAAGCACTAGCTGGAATCAAGATTGCCGGGAGAAGTATCAATAACCTCAGATATGCAGATGACACCACCCTTATGGCAGAAGGTGAAGAAGAACTAAAGAGCCTCTTGATGAAAGTGAAAGAAGAGAGTGAAAAAATTGACTTAAAGCTCAACATTCAGAAAACTAAGATCATGGCATTCAGTCCCATCACTTCATGGCAAATAGATGGGGAAACAGTGGAAACAGTGGCTGACTTTATTTTTTGGGACTCCAAAATCACTGCAGATGGTACCTGCAGCCATGAAATTAAAAGACACTTATTCCTTGGAAGGAAAGTTATGACCAACTAGACAGCATATTAAAAAGAAGAGACATTACTTTGCCAACAAAGGTCCGTCTAGTCAAGGCTATGGTTTTTCCAGTGGTCATGTATGGATGTGAGAGCTGGACTTTAAAGAAAGCTGAGCACCAAAGAATTGATGCTTTTGAACTGTGGTGTTGGAGAAGACTTTTGAGAGTCCCTTGGACAGCAAGGAGATCAAACCAGTCAATTCTAAAGGAAATCAACCCTGAATATTCATTGGAAAGACTGATGCTGAAGTTGAAGCTCCAATAATTTGACCACCTGATGGAAAGAGCTGCCTCATTAGAAAAGACCCGGATGCTAGAAAATATTTGAGGGCAGGAGAAGAGGGCGACAGAGGGTGAGATGGTTGGATGGCATCAATGACTCGGACATGAGTCTGAGCAAACTCCAAGAGATAGTGAAGGACAGGGAAACCTGGCAGGCTGCAGTCCATGGGGTCGCAAAGAGTCAGAAATGAAGTAGTGACTGAATAACAATGAGAAGCAATGAGGACCACTTTGGCTTTTCTGAAGGGTAATTACAAAAGATCTAACTGGGTGGAGGACCTAAGGGGGCCTGATGACACAGAGCAACAGAGATCTGGGAACAGGAGGGAGGAAGTGAGTGTTGATGGAGTAGTGGCTCAGAGATGAGGATACAGGGTCCAGCCCTGTGGGGCTGCTGAGGCCTGAGTCCAGATCTTGGACCCAAGCCAGACCAGCAGGGGATCCAACTTGTTACCATGGGGACCCAGGGCTGTGTCCATACAGCTGGAGAGATGACCCCCCCTCAGTTGGATGAGGACACCTACAGAGCAGTGACCAGCCTCAAAGCCAAGTGTCCACCCACACCCTGCCCCCCCCCCCCCCTTTTCCGGAACAACTTGTTTTGCTCTAAAGCTTGGGACTTTGACCTGGGAGGTGTGTTTTCCTCCTATTGGTCACCTGTTGTCCTTCCTGCTCACCCCCCTCCCCCAAGGTCCCCAAAGCATGGCCCAGGGAGTCCTTGTCCTTCCCCGGACTCTGTAGGGAAGGGGGGATGCTTGGATGTGAGAGGTGGGACCTGATGGAAGAGGTGGAGCTACCCCTGGGGCGCACTGGCTGGAGAGGGGGTCCCAGCAGTGCCGTCCCTGTTTCTTCTTGGATCTTGCCTTCCTTGGTTTCTGGGACACCCCATTCTCCTGAAGTTCCTCCTCCTGCTCCACCCTGGCTCTCTGCCTTTGAAAGAGCCTTTGTGTTTGGCCGTGTCCTGGTCTCTCACTGTCTGTCCCCCTCCTTTGCCCTGGCTCTCTCCTTCACACGCACACACGCACCCACACACATCCTGGGGAGACCATGCACTCCAGTGCCTCCACTACCAATGCTGTGCCACAGGCGGCTCCCAGATGGCGCTTCTCTACCTTAGACTTGGGGATCCCCCTGCCTTCTGCCTTCCCTAAGGAGCGTCCACAAGGACAACACATCTAAACCTGTAGCTCATCACCCCTCCCCACCCCCTGGAACTTGCCCAGGCCCCTTGTGAGGGGCCACCAAGCCACAAACGGAAGTGACCCTCGGGTCCTCACTGCCCACTCCCCACTCCCAGCTAGTCCGTGTTCTGGCGCCATGTCCTGTCCATTCAGCCCTCCTAAATAGGGCTCCAGTCCATTCCCTCTGCCTAACCCTGCAGCCCTGTGTGGCTATTGTAAGTTTCCCCATGACTTTCCTTTCTCCCGTCTGTGAGCGCCCCTTTCATTCTCCACTCTGTGTCCAGAGGTATTTTCTCGAATGCAAATCTGATCCTGTAACTCCCCTGCTTAGAAGAAGGTTATCAGTGTTTGTTTGTTAAATTCATCTCCATTCCTTGCATTCCAAGCAGTGATGCCCTGGGTGTTCATTAACACACCAGGTGCCTACTCTAGCCACACATGGTGCCAGAACATGCTGAAGACCCAAGTTGGAGTAGGACAGACACCTATAGATGGCATCACTCACCTCCAAGCCAAGTTCCCTGAGATCACCTCGAGACCCCATGTTTGCAGGAATGTGTGTATCCCCCATGACAGTGGGCACACACAATCACACACACACATACATACAGGAAGCAGGGATGAGGTGAGATGTCTGGGTGTGCCACTGGCAATAGCAAGGGCTGACCAGGAGGTCCTGTGAGCACCAGTCTGGTGGTATCTGGGTAGAGAGGCTGTGCAGGGGCTTCCAATTCACACCCTAGCTTCTGGGGACCCTCCATCTCAGAGGCTTTGCCCCAATCTACTGCTTCCTTCTTTCTTGGCCTCTGTGGAGCCAGACTCCAGCATCCATGGCTTCCTGTACTCCTGGAGGAATGTAGGGGGGCATGGAGGAAGGAGACCCAGTAAGACCCTTGGGTCCCAGACCTCAACAGAAATTTGGGTCATTCTCAGATCCTGAGCTGGAGGGCCTGGTGACCTCCATGGGATCTTGAGATTTAAGGACCCAGGGGTTCAGGGCCCCAGACTGGACCTTCCAACCTGTGAATGTCCTTCATTTGTCCTCCGGAGCAGGATACCTACTTCTCTCTTTGGGATAGGTGGAGAGGGATCAGAAGGTGTGTGCAGAGGCCTCTGACCAAGCTCAGATCCTGTCCCAGTTTCCAAGGATCAACTCTGGGGCAAAGAGGTGGGACTGAACTGAGTCAGGTCAGCTTGGTTGGGTGGGGATGGCTGGGGACTAGGACCTCAGGCTCTCTGTCGTGATTCCCACGGGAAAGGGCGGATTTAGAGAGCTAGTGAACTGGGCAGGGAGTGCAGGGACAGAAGCCAGGGCTGTGTGCAGGAGTGGGACCCTGGGGTCTGGCTTGGTTGAGTGGGGACAGGTGAGGATAAGGATAGAAAAACGGCCAGGCTCTCAGGGAGAAGGCAGCTTTGACCTTTCCTAGCCTCTGGGGTTTTCCCCTAAGTCCGGAACCAACCAGCAAATTTCTTAATCCCACTGTCAGCCCTCCCCAGAGGCCCCGCCCACTGGGCTCATTCAAAGGCAGGAGCCAGAATGTGTCACACCTTTCCCCAGAGCCCAGCCCCACTGCCTGGAAGGAGGAGCTGACACAAGATTTCAGGGACCTGCGGCTTGGAGGTGAGGCCTGACTCCCTTCACCTCCCAGGGTTCGGCCCCACGGTCCCTGGAAGATGACCTCAAATACCAGCCTGAGTGGGCTGGGCTCTGGCCAGGGAAGGCCAGGCCTGGCAACTCATTACTGTGGGAGGGAGGGCAGGTTCCCTCCACCTTCCCTCCTCCTCCCTCCCTCGCCTCCTTCCTTACTAGCTTCTCTTGTCCAGGGTCAAACCACGCCGAGCTGATCTCAGCGGACACGCACAGGACCCACAGCAGCTCCAGGGGCCCAGGTTCCAGCCGCCCAAGCAGGCGCCTGCAGCCATGTCAGCCCTTAGCCTGGTCGTCCTGAGCCTGCTCACGGCAGTGCCCCCTGCCAGCTGTCAACAAGGTAGCAGCGCCTGGGCCAACCCAGGGGCTGCGGGGAGGAGAGGGCCGGGCTGGGTGCTGGGAGCCCAGGGGTGGAGGGGGTGGTCTTCTGGTCCTTCTCATCACCCTTGGCACCTGCAGGTTGGAGGGGGAAGAGGCACTGGGCTAGCCAGGGGAACCTCCAGAGGCAGACACAGGCTGGGACATGATTCCCACAAGTGAGAAATGAGGGTAGCAGGGAAACGCTGGATCTAGGGTTGGGGAGGGGAGTTGAGACCCACGCTCCAGGAGCAGGAATTGCTGTAGAGATGGCTGGGTTCTGAGAGCTGGGGGCTTCAAGGAGGGTGGGGGTGGGGGCTGAGCCACCCCTCAATGGCAGGCTTGTTTCTGGGACAGTGCTGTCATGGTTTTGGCCTAAACCCCCATTGTTTCCTACCTAAAGTCTCAGGGGGGCTCCCACCATGTTCCTGGGCTCTCTGTCGAGCTTTGCCTCTGTGTTGCTGTGTGCTGTGTATCTTCCGCCACCCAAGGAGATGAGCAAATCACTGCCCTTCTCTGAGACTCAGTTTTCTCATCCATAAAATGAAGACAATACACCTGGCCGCCCACCTCCCAGGGCACCTGCCCTGCAGGGGTGGGGTAGGGCTTTGTAAGGATAACACCACCTGGTGTCTGCCCTGTGCTGTGAGGCTGTGTTTGCAGCCAGAGTCTGGGGACTCTGCAGGTGGGCTTTGGACCCAGAGAGGGTGGCTTCCAGAGCACTGCTCCTTTGCAGACGCCCTGAGCTCTCATGCATGACTGCTTCAACTCTGTCTCTCAGGCCTTGGAAGCTCTCTTTGGGAACTGAAGATCAGAGAGGCTGAGTAACTTGTGTCGGTCACACAGCAGAGCAAGAAGGGACAGGGCTAGATCTCCTCTCTCCTGCTGCAGGCCCTGCCCTTTGTGCTGTGTGTCCACTCCAGAGCCACCTGGAAGGAGGAGCAGTGTCCCTGGTGTGTCTGGAAGGAATCGACTGCAGAGACAGGCCTCCCCTCCCCAGGGCTTGAGCCCTGACTCCCAATCCTTGAGTAGCCACTGAGGAAACAAAGGGCCTGAATCATTGTTTTTTGGGAAAACAAGGAGTCCAAAACACAGCGTTTTGGCAAGTATGGAACATACAGTAACCACACTGTGTATCTCCCGTCACCAAGGAGATGAGCAAGGTCTGACCACAGGACAGAGTTCCCAGGGCCCTCCCTCCTTCCCAACACCTGCCAGGATCAGGGACTGCTCGGAGAAGGCAGTGCCTCCCTGCAGCAGGAGAGCTTTCGGGTAGACTCAAGGAAGCACCTTTGAGAGGGAATGAGGCAGAATGAAGTTTCTGATGCTCAGCCTGGGTCCTTTAGGTACAGGACGGCACTAGGAATGCAGGTATTCTTGCCTGGAAGCAGGACCTTTCAAAAGTCTCCTGTTGGCCTCTGTCCCTTCCTGAGACATCTAACTGCTACTGTGTGTCTGTCCTTGGTGTGGCCAGGCTCTCTTGGGCTCACAGAGCATGGTGATGTCCGGGGAGAGGAGAGCCCTTTGGGGCTGCCAGTGGCTGAGAGCAGAGACTTCTGCGAAATCTTGAGGGTTAGAGGTGGTGTCAAGGGTCAAGGGTCAAAACACAGAGAAGGTGCCTGGATGGGGCCTCTGACTGGTGTCTGGCCTAGTCCCTTGGGCACCCAGCCAGAGGAGCCGAAAAGGGCTCAGATTGGAAGCTCCCCTTCTGCCAAGACCCAGAGAGAGCTCAGCCCTCTGTCCTGCCTTTCCAAAGGTGTTCTGTCCCACCCTTCCTCTGGGCACCCCTGGCTCTCCCAGCTGCGCGGCCCTGCCTGTCCGTGCTCCCACGCCTACCCAACCCCAGAGAACCTCTGCTACAAAACAGGATCTTCCAGATGCCAGCCCAGTCCTATTGGCTCTGGGCCGCTCCAGCCTGGGAGCAGGGGAGGAGGGGAGCCACCCTCCCTGGCAGGGCCAGGCTGGCTATTCAGGGAGCTGCCCTTTGGTCCCTGGGCCGAGGCTTTCCCTGGGGGCCCCTACTTGTGACCCACTGCAGCGGGAGAGGCCTGGAGGAGGGGACACTCTGGGCTGCCTGGACCTCAGACACTGCTCTCTGAGGCTTCCTCCCTCCTTGGCTCCTTTCTTTCTTCCAAATCCTGTCTTCCTCCAAACTACCATCCCCTTTATAAACCCAGTGGTCAGACGGGGTCCCTGTTCCCCAGACGGTCTCCTCTGGTCCAGGCAGCGGGCTGGGAGCCTCCAGCACAGGCCCCTGCCCAGAGGTAGGAGGGCCCCCTGCACTGGCAGCACCCAGCTTGCTGCAGGACAACCCCCCCCGCCAAAACACAGCACACTCCTCCCTTTCCAGGCCGGGGGAACCTGCAGCCCTGGATGCAAGGCCTTATCGCCGTGGCTGTATTCCTGGTCCTCGTCGCAATCGCCTTTGCTGTCAACCACTTCTGGTGCCAGGAAGAGCCGTGAGTGCTGCCTGGGCGGCCCTAGAGCTGGGCCGGCGCAGGCAGGGTGGGACCAGGACCCTGGCCACTGCTCTCGTAGCAGGGAGAAGGGTTGATGAAATCCTCTCACTGTGTGGAAGGGACACGGAGGCCTGAGGTCTCGGGGGGCAGAGCGGAGATTTGCTAGTGTCTACAGCTGAGTGTGCTCACTGGGGGCAGGTCGTCTCTTCTCGGATTCTCAGTGTTTCTATCTGTATAGTTGGGACAGCGGCCCATCTGTGATGGGCGCTGTGAAAACCCCTGGACAGGAATGTTCTGCCCTTCTCCAGGGTCTGCTGGCATGTCACATTCGGGAGGTACAAAGGGCCAATGGGACAGACACTGCTCTTGTGCTCACAGACTCGCAGATGGGAAGGGAAGGCAAACCTGGTGGGAGCAATCCTACCTAGCTTGAGGCTGATGCTAAAGGAACCTGCAGAGTGCCATGTGGGCCTGACCTGGGGGGGAAAGGAGGGTGACCAGAGAAGGTTTTCTACTGTATGTTTATCCTGAAGCCCAGGCAGGAGCCAGTCCCAGCACAGTGCAGGGTGGGAGAGCACTGCAGTTGAGGGGTCCTAAGTTTGGGGCAGAGCACAAAGGCAGAGGGGGCTGGGCTGAAATCTAGTTCATTCTGCACCTGTCAACTCTGGGGCAAGTCTGCCTCTGCCGCTGGTTCTCATACCAGTGGCCGGTCCTGGGTGCCAGCAGCAGCCCTGCAGGAGACACTGAATGAACATGAGCAGCTCCCAGATGGAGAGAGGGATGGAGAGGCCTGAGATAGTCTGGCAAGGTCGGCAGAGCCCAGGCCAGGCAGATGCTTGTGCACTAAGGCCCCCGACTTCGGGCTTTGTCCTTAATGCAGTAGGGATCCAGTGCAAGTGTGTAAGCCAGTCTCGGGTTGAGATGTCTGCAGATGAAAAAAAGGGATGAGGATGAGGTCAGGAGAGAGTCTGGACTGTGGAGGTGGCAGAGGGGATGGAGAGAGGGGACAGGTCTAAGAGCTGTCAAGGAAGGAAGGAGTTGGCACATAGAGATAGGAGGGAGGAAGGACAGGGAAAACATCCAGGCTTCTGATGGGGCCGCCCACCGACACATAGACCATGAGAGAAGAGGCAGGTCTGGGGCAACTTGGATATATTATGTCTGAGGTGCCTGTGGGATGTCCGAGGAAAGATAAGCAGTGGTTAGGATACTGGTGACCCTCATGAGAGTGGTGTCCGGGGATGTTGGGGCAAAGGCCACCCTTGAGTAAGAGGCAAGGAGATTGTTGTTGGAAATGATTCTTTTCTCCACTGGCCCCAGCTCTGCCTTCAGTGGCCATTCCTACTGCTTAGGAAAACCTTGTGGGAAATCTGGGGCAGACACTGAGGGCTGCCGGGTCTACTCTGGAGCTGAGCTGAGGCCAGAGGAAAACAGCAGAGGGACACTGGGAGGTGGCTGGTACAAGGATGTCTGGTACATCTGTAGTAGACCTCAGGCTGGAACCTGAGGGCCCCACTGTGGATCAGGGAGAAGGGTGTGGATCTGGCTTAGAGTGTGGCCAGAACCAGACTGCTGGGCCCTGCTGGAGGGAGGGGGCTCCCCTAGAGCCTATAAAATTGGGCCTGACTGGACTAGAAGGAGGAGGGGTAACAGAGGGAGAGGAAACCCAGGGAGCCCTATTGATGAGCTCTTTCCCTAGGGAGCCTATAAACATGGTCATGACCATTGGAAACAAAGCAGACGGGATCCTAGTGGGAACAGATGGCAAGTACTCCTCAATGGCAGCAAGCTTCAGGTGAGGCACTGGTATAGGGCAGATCACCCTGTGCTCCAGGGGCTCCCGGGGACCTCAGGATCAGGAGCTTTTGATGAGGAGAGGGTGGGGAGGATGGTGGCTCATGTGAGGAAGGGCTCAGTGAAGAGAAAGGGTTCAGTGTGGGAGGATGGTGAGTGAAGGGGCCTTTGGGAGGACTGCAAGGCTCCATGCAGCCTCAGTTTGGAGAGAGGGCTCAGTAAGGGGATAGGGACTCGGTGTGGGGAGGGGCTCAGGGGGTAGATTAGATTCATAGGGAGGGATGTAATGGGGAAAAGAGGCTCAGTGGAAGAAAGGGACTCTGAAGGGATGAGTAGAAGGACTCTGTGGGGAGGAGAATCTGTAGGGGAGGAAGCTCAGTGAGGAAGTGGGCTCAACAGGAGGTTTCTTAGTGGGGTTCCCCGGGGGAGAAGCTAGATGGCAGAGAGAGATGGGATTCAGGGTGGTGGTGGTGAGAGGCCTCCAGTCTCAGGTGCAGGAGACCAGATATGGTCAAGGGAAGCCCCTCTGGGACTCAAACATTTATTCTGGAAGACACAGCCCTCACAAGCACGGGATGGGGCAGGGAGAAGGGGATGGGATAGAAGGAGCAATGACCCCTATCATCCTATTTCAGGTCCAGTGAGCACGAGAATGCCTATGAGAACATCCCAGAGGAGGAGGGCAAGGTCCGCAGCACCCCGATGTGATCCCTGCTTGCCTGTCCATGCCAGCCCCCTCCCTCTCTCTACAGGGATCAGCAGGAAGGGGCCTGCCTTCTCCACCCCTACGTCTGTCCCACCCTCCTGCCAAGGTCCACGCTCAGACTGTGTCCAGGTTGGGGCTCAGCTGTGGCCTTGAGGTTCTAGGGGGTCTCCTGCCCAATTCATTTCAGAAGACTCTTCTGAAAAAGACAATCAGCTCAGCACCTCCCATCCTGCCTCACATCTCCCTCCCCTGACCGTGGCAATGGCCCTTATTTCTGTGAAATAAAGACATTTTGTACTTCTGGGTCTGAGGCTCTAAATAGCTCAGAAATAGCTCCTTAGGCTTCCAGAGAGGCCCAATCTTGCTTTCTGACTCATCTTCCAAAGCCACTGTCACGGTGATTCTGGAGAATTTCCAGGAAGTCCTCTCTGGGAGAACCCCCGAGGCCAAGGAGCACACTTCTTGCTCCAGGCAGAGACCCTCTTAAAAAGCACCCCTCCCCTTTTAAAGAAAACATGTATTTATTTGACTGCATTGAGTTGCAGCACGCGGATCTTTGTTGCGTCAAGTAGGATCTTTCCTTGCGGTACACAGACTCTAGTTGTGGTGCACAGGCTTAGCTACTCCGCGGTGTGTGGGATCTTAGTTCCCTGACCAGGGATTGAACCTGGGTCCCCTGCACTGCAAGGAGGATTCTTCATTGCACCTCCAAGGAAGTCCCGAGTCTTCCTCTCTTGACCTGCCCTTCACAACTGCAAATCTGGGTGATTCTGGGCTCTTCATGTAGCACCAACCCTGACCCCTCCACCCTGCCTCCATGTTGCCAGACGTTGCAGCGGGTTCACTCATTGCTCATTCATCCAGCTCTGTCCTCATCCCCATGGCCCCTCTGGGCTGGGCTTGGGGCATTGGAAGCACTAGAGAAAGTCTAGGGCTAGGACTCTGGAAGCTCAGATTGGAGTCTGAGCAAGTCCCCTCCTGACTTGCCATGTGACTTTGGAGAGTCAATGTCCTCTCTGAGCTCTGCTGACCCTCTGAGGATTTAGCCAGGCTCACCACAAAGCTTGAGTGGGAATTATTCTTCCTAAGCCACTGACTCCCAGACCCAGGTGGGGGTGGGGCGAAGGAACTGGGCCCCCTGGGAGGGAGGGGACACGACCCTAGTGGGCTGGCTGACTCTGGAGACCCCTCACTTCTAGAACTGTCATTCTCATGAGAACAGCCTCTGTCTCTGTCTGGGGTGGCAACGAGAGGCGGGCTCTCCCGGGAGCACTCCAAGTTCCAGAGGAGAGGGACTGGAGGGCAGGAAGCAGCCCACCTTGTCCCTCAGATCTCCTTCTGCCACCTGTCTCAACCTGTCACGGCCTCTGGTTCCTCCATTACAGCTGGTCCTGTGCTGCTCCAGGGCTTCACCCAAATACCCCTGCGGAGTTCCACCTGAAATCCAGACCATCCCTCCCACCTCTCTGGGGGCTAGTCTGCAGCCTGCAGCCGAGGGAAGATCCCACAGCTGAGGGCTGGCTGGGTCTCTGCCCTGCCTCTCCTCTCTGGGCTTCAGTTCAGTGACTTGTGGCTAGAGCTCCCGTGATTCCCACTCTCGGCTTTTGCACACATGAAAGGATGCCTTTTCACCCACCTCAGCCCATGTAAACTCTGCACATTCCTTCTCCTTGGCCCTGCCTAGGTACCTCTTCTTCTAGGAAGTCTTCCTTGACTAGACCAGAGGACAGAGTCAAGTGACCAACCAGTCCAGCCTTTGGCTGCCTGGGTCTGATCCTCCTTGTATGAAGCTACGTTCCTCCCACCTCAGCCCCCTGTTGTCTCACCTCAGCAACGCCCCCGCCCCCCCCCCCCCCCGTTGTCTCGGGGTGTCGGGGGTGGGGGGAGGCGGTTCCCAGTTTGACTCCTCATTGGCCTGCCAGCTCTGAAGGCAGAGATGCCATCCCCCTGTTTCCCCTCCAGCCCCTCACACTTCACCAGCAGGGGCTGTGGCAGCTGCTATTCTGTCCTGGTGCTGAAGGTGGGGGGCATGATGGGCTGGGCTGGGGTGGCCTGGTGGGTGAGTAGAGGGGTCAGATTCCCCTCCCCCCACCCCACACACACACCCTCGCCTTTGCAGGAGCCTCCTTAGCCCCTTCACCACAAGCTGGACAAGGATGGTGGGAACTCCATCCTGGGGTACTTGTGGGGCTGGGCTGGCATTGACCTTCCCCCCAACCTCATGTTCCTGCCCTGACAGGGGGCAGGGGGCATGGAGCTGCAGGCCCCAGAACGCCAGAGCCCCCAGTCCTTATCGCTAGTTCCCACCTGCCAGTCTGGCCAGAGGAAGGAGGGAAAGGAGGTTGGGTCCGGGCCAGGGCGGTGCTTAATGACCCTCAGGGGGCCTAATCGCAGACTGGCAGCCGCTGAGTGGCTCAGGCTGGCTCCTGGAGGAGGCTGATAACGCACCAGCTGGGCCCCCCACCATCTATCGGGGCTGCACAGCCAGTCTCGAGGGGGCATCGCTCGGCGGGCCTGGGAGGGGGAGCCTCTGGGCTGGGACAGGGCGTCAGGGGACGTGGGGATAGCTCTCCGCCCATCCCGCCCTGCGGGAAGGGGATTCTGAGCTCCTTGATTGACAGACAAGGGGGAGGATGTTCCTTCAACGCCTTCCTGCTCCCTCCCCACCCCTTTCTCCCCAGGCCGGACCTCCCCATCCCAAGCCCGTTTTCTCTTTGGCTCTCCCCGCCTTTACTCATCTCCGTGTCTGTGCTCCAGTCTCTTTCCGAGTGCAGTTTTTAGTTCCATTTTCTTGTATCGGTCGTGTGTCTCCCTTCTCCTTCCTCCACCTGAACTCGTGTGTCTCCCTTCTCCTTCCTCCACCTGAACTCATTGTTCACGCCTTCTCGCTCACCTCTCATCCGCCCTCTTTTTCCAGCGGGCTCTCCCCCTGCCTTCCCCCCAGCTCTCCCCACGTGCCTGCGCTGCCCTGATTTCCCTCGAGGCGGGGCGAAGTCCGGTGCCCTCACCCAAGTCTCACTCTTTGTGCAGCTTGACCTCTGGCGGATCCCTCCCCCTGCTCTCTGGGCAGAAGGCGAAGGCTGCCCAGGCCCTGGCTCCAGGACCCAGAGGTTCTATTACTCTCAGAAGCCATTCTTGCTCCTCCGGCTTTCTGGAATACGGCCGGCACCTTTCCTGTTCTTACTCTACCTAAAACGTGTGGATTTCACAGGGTTACATTGTAGGTTACACCCGATCACGCTAAAAGCCCCACCCAGCAACTGCAGAGTTGAAAGTAGATTGCAGCACAGCTTACTTCAGTTAGACTTGAAGAGGAACTTCCAGCCTGGAGTTGGTTTTGAAAAAAGGGTGTGGAGTCCTAGCTTGAGTGTTATTAAGATAGAGTGGCAGGAGCTTGGAATAATTTTCAAGATGACTTCTCTCATGCTCAGAGTGACTTGAGCAGAAACACTGCACTTTTATTGTATTTCAGGGAGCCTAATATCACCAGGGAACGTCTGCGGGGCAGAGTCTCTTCCCCCAGCCCAGGGAAGAGGAGTGGGGGCAATGGGAGGTGTCCATTGTCTGTGACGGCTGTCTTTCTCCTTATCCTACCCTATCTCCTTAGACCAAGCTCTCAGGTGAGTCAGATGGCTGGAACCGGTGGAACTTGCTCTGGGATGAAGATGGAAGGCATTTGCCTCCCCTTCAGATCTGGTCTGTGAGCCTGGAGCCCCCAGCTTGGCTCTCCTCCAAGTTTTCAGACCCCAGCAGTCCACACAGTGGCTGAGAGCTGGGGTTTTAAGAATCATGCAGACTCTAGTTGAAAGTCCAGCTCTTCACCTCACTGCTTGTGGGACCACCTGGGCTTCTGGATGTTCTTTTCACTTGCCGGTAAGACTGCTTCTGTCATGACTTCCCTGTGGGGTTACTGGGAGGAAGCAGAGATAATGTATGTGTTATCCTTGCACCTGAGACTCGCCAGAAGACCCCTTAAGCTCGGCTTATCAGTCACTTCTTCTGGGAAGCTCGCCCTGAGCCCTGAGCTAAGGGCTTCCTCTGGGCCACACCAGCATCTCTGCACTCACTGCCCTGTGTTGCCTGTTTCCTTGTCTGTGTGCAGCTCCAGCGTCAGGTCTGGGAGCTCCTCGAGGGCAGGCAGGGGGTGACTTTCCTCTCTGAGCCACCAGCACCCATGCTTGGGCCCAGGAAAGGGAAGCCCAAGGGGTAGCGAAGAGACCCAGAAGGAGAGACTAAATCCCAGTCCATACCCGTCCACCCCACATAGGTACAGACACACACAGGACTTGCACCCCCGCTCTCAAGCTCTCTCTGGCTGAAGGTCCTGGGGTCAGTGAACACCGATGCTCCATCTGGTCTTCAGTTGGTGGGGAGGGGTTGTTCTCCCCCTCCCCGCCCACGTCTACCCGCAGCCTCAGCTGTCCCCTGGTGGCTGCACACTCATTGAGAAGAGTGGATTCAGTAGAGCCTTTGAACTGGACCTTCAGGGGGCTCTTTCCCCTTGAGCACTGGGACCAAAGACCTTCCTATGGCCGGGCGCTGGGGGCCTCACAGGTTGTGCAGTGCATTGCACTGCAAGCTTCAAGGGCAGCCGGGCCTCCAGCGCCCCCTCTTTGTGTCCATAGAGGCCAGCTCCATGAAAACTTCAGGTTCTGAGTACTAGTGGTGGGGCCAGGCTCTGGGGGACTTAGCATCCGGTCCTCATGACGCACCTCCCTTTCTCTCAGAAATGGTCCGAGAGTCCCATGGCCTCTGTCTTGAGTCATTATTCCAGAGAATAAGGAATGATAATGTTTGTGGTGCCCTGCTCCCTGGAGACCCTGGCTCTGTGGGGAGGAAGAATAGAGAGCTTGATGAGAGAGAGAGTGAGAGGAAGTTCAGGGATGAGTCTCAGGATCGTCCAGAGCAGGCTGGAAAGTGGTGGAACCTCTTGGGGAGCACTGACGGGGTTGTATGAACTGCGCCTCTACCTGCAGCCTGGGGGCCTGCCTCGGCCTACAGGGAGGGGAGCCTTTTCCTGCTTCTCACAAAGGCCCTGGGTAGTGGGGGGCCCCGTGAATCACAGGTGCCAGGGGACGAGCAGGAGTGTGTGGGGTGAGGATGCATTTGGACAAGTGACTTGGGAGCTGGTGGGATGTCTACAGGGAGAGGACTAGGGGGCATTTGGGTGCATAGGGCAGGTCTGAAGTGCAGTTGAGCAATTTCTAGTTCAGCCAGAGATTTTGTTTCCAGTTGGATGCCCACTGGGAGGTTAAGAGGACAGGTCTGGGCCAGGCAGCCTGGACACAACACTGATGTGACACTAATACCATATTGGACAAATCAGTCAACCAAGCTCCAGGTTACTCATCTGTAAACTGGGGAGAGTACATGGTGTCCATTTAATAAGAGGTGTTGTGAAGACTCAAGCAGTGCACATAATATACAGAATAGTGTCAAGTGTACTATTAGTGCACACCATAACATCCACTGGATCATCATAAAAGCAAGAGAGTTCCAGAAAAACATCTATTTCTGCTTTATTGACTATACCAAAGCCTTTCACTGTGTGGATCACAATAAACTGTGGAAGGTTCTTCAAGAGATGGGCATACCAGATCACCTGATCTGCCTCTTGAGAAACCTGTATGCAGGTCAGGAAGCAACAGTTAGAACTGGACATGGAACAATAGACTGGTTCCAAATAGAAAAGGAGTATGTCAAGGCTGTATACTGTCACCCTGCTTATTTAACTTATATGCAGAGTACATCATGAGAAATGCTGAGTTGAAGGAAGCACAAGTTGGAATCAAAATTGCCAAGAGAAATATCAATAACCTCAGATATGCAGATGACACCACCCTTATGGCAGAAAGGGAAGAAGAACTAAAGAGCCTCTTGATGAAAGTGAAAGAGGAGAGTGAAAAAGTTGGCTTAAAGCTCAACATTCAGAAAACTAACATCATGGCATCTGGTCCCATCACTTCATGGCAGATAGATGGGGAAATAGTGGAAAGAGTGGCTGACTTTATTTTCCTGGGCTCCAAAATCATTGCAGATGGTGACTGCAGCCATGAAATTAAAAGATGTTTACTCCTTGGAAGGAAAGTTATGACCAACCTAGACAGCATATTAAAAAGAAGAGACATTACTTTGTCAACAAAGGTCCATCTAGTCAAAGCTATGGTTTTTCCAGTGGTCATGTATGGATGTGAGTGTTGGACTATAAAGAAAGCTGAGCACCGAAGAATTGATGCTTTTGAACTGTGGTGTTGGAGAAGACTCTTGAGAGTCCCTTGGATTGCAAGGAGATCCAACCAGTCCATCCTACAGGAGATCAGTCCTGGGTGTTCATTGGAAGGACTGATGTTGACGCTGAAACTCCAATACTTTGGCCACCTGATGTGAAGAGCTGACTCATTTGAAAAGACTCTGATGCTGGGAAAGATTGAGGGCTGGAGGAGAAGGGGACAACAGAGGATGAGATGGTTGGATGACATCACTGACTCGATGGACATGGGTTTGGGTGGACTCTGGGAGTTGGTGGTGGATAGGGAGGCCTAGTGTACAGTTGTTCATGGGGTTGCAAGAACTAGGACACGACAGAGCGACTGAACTGAACAAATGTTAGCTTTTGTCTTATTATTGTTATTATTACAGGATGAACTCGGTTGGATGCAGGACCACTCTGTGTCAGAGTTAGCAAAATCCTTAGAGTCATTTAGCCCAGTTTAGTATTAATAATATTGCACAGTGGAATCTGAAGCCCAAGGAAGGGATGGCCCGTGCCCAATGTCATGTGACAATCAGAGTGAGAGGCAGGCAAGAGGCTCTGCATGGCTGGTTGGAACAGAATATGCTGGGCCCAGCTGCTCACCTGGACCTCTGGAGGAGCCAACATACTGGGGCTGGTTCGTTCTGTATTGCTGAGGCGGGTACTGTTCCGTACGTGGACTTTGCAAATGAGTAGCCTGGCTTCTCACCAGTTCAGGCTGTGAGCTTGGGGTGTGGGATGGGGGTGGTGGTGAGAATGGGTGCTGGCGAAGTGGAGGAGGGGTCGAGGAGGAGAGTGAGCTCCAGCAAGCAGGGAATAAAAGGAGAGAGAGGGATGGGAAGAAGCTGATGGAAGAATCTTCCAGGTGCCAAGAGCTAACAAGTTGCAACAAGAGATTGGGAAGGGCCGTCCCTTCAACCCAAAGGCAGTGATGGTAATTTGCATGTTGAAGCTAACAGCTATTTTGTGGTGTGTAGGATGATTTCTGATTGGAGATTTATTCTGATCCTATTTTCTTGAGGAAAAATTGCAGACTCAGAAAGGGAGGTAAATTGCTTAAGGTCACACAGTCTGGAAGTGGCATTGGGCCCTGCTCTTTTGATGTTAAATTCATTGTTAATTTTACCTCAATATAGGGTTCCGTGTGTGTGTGTGTGTGTGTGTGTGTGTGTGTGAGAGAGAGAGAGAGAGAGAGAGATGGGTAGATGAAGAGGAAAATAGAGTGTTTGTCACTGTAGCACTCACAGTCCATTGGAAAGAGGCATCTGGGAACTGGAGAGCGGTCCCCTTAGTAACTAAGCAGATGCTCGGCAATGGCTACTTCTGCCTCCATCCTGCCTGCTCATTCCTCTACATCTTCCACCTCCAGCACTCTGCCAAATCTGCCCTCACTAGGAGCACAGAATCCTGTCTTCTTGTTGCAAGACACAGTGGCCTGTCTGATGCTTCTGCTCTCAACACAATAGGATGATGGCCATTTTCTCTGGGAGTTCTTCCTGACCACCCTGGTGAACCCTCAGCGCTCCAGGCTCACACAGACCCGTGGACTCACAGCCTCACGTTGGTCATGGTGTTGCTCTCTGAACAAGAATGCTGATCTCTGTGAGGCAGAGACCAGAGCTGCCGTGTTTGTTGTGATGTCCGAGTGCCTGGCATAGGTCCGGAATAATGGGAGGTCCCCGGTCAATGGTGCCTGAATGAATGTCATAGGGATCTTATCCTCTCCATTTATTTACATTCCTTCCTATGAAGTATCAGCTTCTGAATCAGCATCTTCAGCCCCTTCCCCTTTAGGACCCAGTTACCTCCTGCACAACTCTACAGGAACCTCAGACCAAGATGGAATTCTGGTTCTCTTACTCATCTGAGTATGCTGCTAGGGGTACCACCACTCATCCACCCAGGCCAGAGGCGGGATGCACTCCAAATCCCCCTCCCTCACTCCACCCCATCTCCCCTGCTTCAGGTCTGCAGCTTGCATGGATGTTTGCAGCAACTCTCTGTTCTTCTCCTTGTTCTCACTCTTGCTTCATGCTCAAACTATCCTCCACACATGGTCACTCGAGAGACCTTTCCCAAACAGAGTCAAGCGGTACCCAGCCTGTCACACCTGTGAGGTGAGCCTCCCTCCTCCAGGAGTGGGCCTGAACTTGAAGCCAGACTTTGCTGGGCAAATCCTGTCCTGCCAATTTTATTTATTTATTTATTTATTTCCAATTTTATACCAGCATGATGTTGGGCAAGTTAGTAACGTTGGTGCATCTCAGCACCTGAATATGAAAATTAAGGGTAAATTGATGCCCGTCTTATTGGGTTGCAGTGAACAGTAAATGAGTTAATATATGTTCAGGAAGCATAGAGTAAATAAATACTTAGTGAGTGCTAGCAACAGTCATCTTTCTTTTCCTCTTTTGCCTGCAATGTCTTAATTAGCCACGAGATGGCACTTTGCTACTTTCCTTCCTCCCCTACCACAGTGCTTCACATCTCAGTGCCTATTTGTTTATGTTCTGGGCTTATGCTTTCCATTCTGCCAGCCTCACCAACTTCAGGAATGCTTTCTGATACATCGTTCCCACTCCAAATTCACCAGGTGGATTATATTTTCTGTCTGCGAGCTCCTGGAGGGCATGACATCTCCAGGTCCCTGGGCAGAGTCCCTACATAGAAGAAGAGCTGTGTCTGTCAGATGAATGAATATGTGTCAGCCAGTCCCAGCTCAGCCACTTAAATAATTTGCATGATCTTGGGCAAATCACTTTCCCTCTCAAGTTTTTTTTTTTTTCCTTGAATGGACATCAAAGAGGCTCTACAACATATCTGTGAAGACAGTCCAGTGCAAAGCCTTAGTAAGATCTGACATGGTGTAGACCCAGGGCCACCTTGCCCAGACACCTGCCTGCCAACCATGGAGCATTCTCATTGCCCATCAGCTATTACCCACTTGTGCTTACTCCTGTCTGCTATCCCAGTTGAGGGTATTAGAAACGAGTTTACCTCTTCCTCAAGGTCCTTCTTTATTAAGTATGGTCTGGAGTTAGTCTGCAAGCTGGCTGGCCTGGGTGGGCTGAGGCGTAGTTGATGGTTCAGCTGAGTCCAGTGGGCTCCCATTTGCCTGGAAAGCACAGGCTCAGCCTCCCTGTCCCTGAAAGGCCCACTGTCCTCCTGAATGGGGCTCTCCTGGGCCTTGTTTCCTTCACTCTGGTTCCTGATGTCCCAGCTCTGGCTGGGGTGGGACACTGCCTCTGTTTGGATGACCTTAGTCATTGTGCTTCTCCCATAAAAACCCTGAAAACAATGACTCTGCCTTAGGACAAACTCCCAGGAATGGGATGACGCCATGAAAGAATATAAGCGTTTTTGAGGCTCTTGCAAAGTACATGCTCACCAGTGATTTCTTTAACAGTTGAAGCCATTTATACTTAATCAGTTCACTGTAAACAGTGTGGGTGGGGGAAGATTCCAGTTTGCTTTGGTGCCAAACACTTAAAAATTGTTCACAAAGTACAATACTTTCTTTTTGCCAAATGTCTGTTTTGTCTTTTATCCTTTCTCCTTATTGCTGGCAGTATCTTGAAAAGCCACCAAATGGCAGCGCTCACACACAATCCTTGGGATGCTTAGTGCTATCAGCAACCCCTTTTCCTGTTTGTAGAGGGGAATCTGCCCAGGCCGAGGGTCCGAGCGTAGTGACCACTGATAGGATCCCTGAGAGATGTGGGGGTGGCCCAAATGGAGAGATCCCTGGTTGGAAGTCAGGTGTTTGGGATTCTAGAACTTGTCCTGTCCTGCCTTAAGTTTAGCTACCATTTATTTCCTGAGGATCATCACATCAGGAGCATCCAGCACCAGGATTTGTGTCTATATTTACAATTCCTTTTCCTGTGCACTGGCTCTCTTAAAATTATATGTATCCCACTGCAGATATGCTGGAATTTCCATGTCTACAATGGCACCCTCAGGCATGGGGACTTGGTTGTTCTCTGTAGACCCTATCTCTGCCTAAATACCCCATAACTGCCTCACTCCATGTTAAGCAAGAGTTCTACAGGGTATGGTATCTTATAATATTCCAAATGGAAACTCAGATACAGGGCTATCTATATTCAGAATTCCTTGTAAATATCTAGGGTTTTTATATACCCTTATCAATTTACCCATTCCCTAGAGAGTGTAATAAGAGAGTATAAATGATGCAGTTACTTCTGTTAATCATAAGGGAAGATAGCTGAGGATAAAGCTGTCATGCAGAGATATGCAGAGATGAAAGTAATCTAGATGTTGAGTTGAAGCCAGATCAAACTGTGCTTGAAAGCCACCCTACGACTAGTTACATGAACCAATAATTTCTTTTTGCAGTTGAAGTCAGCTTGAGTTTTTGATATATTTTTTTTGTGGGTTACACCAAAAGGAAACCTATGTGATCCAGGAGGATATCAGGATTATTTCTAACAGTTGTTAAAACCAATTAGAAATATCCTAAATTATACAACTTATCCCCAAACCATATAGATGTATTTTGCCATTATATTTATCTTCATATTCTTCCTCTGGTAATAAAATTCCTTCATTAATCATTATATGAGGAGACTTAATATTAGCAAGCTTTCTTTAGGAACACATGGATTCCATTCTTAGACTTTAGGATTATTTGGCATGTGAGTATGGGAGGCTTGTAGCAATCTGGAGTTAGCTCGAAGTGGAGCAGAGTCAGGGCCAGGGCCATTTTGCATTTAGCCATGACAAATGCTGCCCAATGCAGTTCCAGGGGACACCAGGGAGGAAAAGTAATATTTGATAAATCTGTATATTATTAGAAACATGAGACAATCTTTTTTTATATGACACCTTTTCCAGGGAAACAAAATCCATATTCTAAACCAAACCAAGTTTGTGATAAAATCCAGGAAAGGTTTTAAGTATACTGGGACCATAAAGTTCCTTTGTGTCAAGACTAAGGGATAGTGAATTGTATCAACAATTGATTCTGCAGGATCCGTAGAACTAGAAAAAGTTTTTCAAATTATGGAGAAGAAACACTAGTTTTACTATTATTCGTTTAGAAATCTGTGCAGTTGAGCATGAGAATGTTTTTTTTTTTGACAGAGACAAAAGAGGGTTTTTAATAAGTAAACTATGCAGCATGTAATGTTTTACATTCACAATTCCGCTCTCTGTTGCCACGACAATTTACCCTAGTTTTGAATTTGCAGTAAAGAGCATGAGAATATTAAACCCGGTTATGCTCAGTGGATTACGCTGATTGTTAAAGCAGGTTTTTCTCATACCATATTGGAGTTTCCTTGGGGGCTCAGATGGCAAAGAATCTGCCTGCAATGCAGGAGACCCAGGTTCCATCCCCAGTCAGGAAGATCCCCTGGACAAGGGCGTGGCAACCCACTCCAGTAGTCTTGCCTGGAGAATTCCACCGACTGAGGAGCCTGATGAGCTATAGTCCGTGGGGTCGCAAAGATTCGGACACGACTGAGCAACTACTATGGGAAAGGGACATTAGGAACTTAGAACAGGAATTTAGATTGTGCCTGGGTGCTGCCAACGTTGCCTTGTCTGGGGTGGAGATGACTGGCATCCATACATGCCCACTCGCCAAGGAACAGAGCTGTCCTTTATGAAATTAACTGATCTCTTTGGGGGCTGGTCTGAACTCCCTGGCCATAAGAGCAGACAAGCCAGGTAACGTGGTCGGGATCCGCCGTAGTGCCAGTGAGCTGTGGGGTTAGAGTGAGTGAATTTTGCCAAGCAAGCACTACTGTACACTTCCATCCTGTCAGTTCGAGTCTTTACCTTGATCCAGCTGAGAACGGTAGGAAGGCACAGGAGTGTCTTTTTTTCCCACAATTTTCCTTGGAGAATCTCAAGGGGTAAAGATCTGTAATGGAGTGAAGGTCCTCCACTTCCCCCCACCCTCAGACTCTACACATATCATGAATGCAATTCCTAAAGCTAACTCTAGGAACTGACAAAGCCTGGGTACTACAAGCCTAGCCTGATGCTCCTAAAGGCCTGCCACTGAAAACACATCTGGAGCAAGCCGAGACTACAATCTAGGGGCAGACCTAATATGTCCCTAGGGTAAAAAGCAACCATGAGTCATTAGGACAATTAAAATATAATCTTAGCCAAATCTATTGACTTCATTATTTTCCCTTCAGGGCTTCCCTTGTGGTTCAGACAGTAAAGTGTCTGCCTGCAATGTGGGAGACCCGGGTTCGATCCCTGCTGGACATGGGACAACAGACTGGTTCCAAATAGGGAAAGGAGTAAGTCAAGGCTGTATATTGTCACCCTGCTTATTTAACTAATATGCAGAGTACATCATGTGAAATCCTGGGCTGGATGAAGCACAAGCTGGAATCAAGATTGCCAAAAGAAATATCAATAACCTCAGATGTGCAAATTGTTATGCCCAGTGTCTGAATCCCCTAGCCAGAAAAGAGAAGGCCTCCATGACAATGCAACACGCAAAGGGAAATTTATTGCTGACTCGAGTCAGGGCCCCTGCTGCAACCAACGCAGTGGTGCAAAGTCAGAGAGCCCTGAGCCCCAGTTTCCACACACATTTATAGGGTGCTCAATTTCAAACATAAGCAGTGGGTAGTTATCACAAGCAGACTGGTTACATGTTTATGAAGCAATTTCATTGGTCAAACACACTTTAAAATTTTCGCGCGCAGGGGACTCTCCCGGAGGTTTACTGGGCGTGTGCTGATTGGCTGGTCTCTGGTGGCCTGTTGAGGGCAGATAATTACCCCACCCTCGGGAGAAACTGAAGCTTAGGCTTACTCATAGTTCAGGGTGCCTGTCATGGCACTAGTTATGCCCGTCTCACATTCCCCCCTGTCTTGTACCTGTAGAGGAATCTTTCTTTTCACCATCCTGAGCCACTGGCTGATATTGTTGGCTCAATACCATAATCTCAATGGTGTTTAGGCGTTGTTTAACAAATGACATTAGCTGGTTTAAAATACAAGGGCCAAATGTCAGTATTGTTCTGCCCGTAGTCCGAGTCCCCGGTCGGGAAAGAAGACTCCTTGAAACAATGCAACTTGCAATAGGGAATTTATTACTGACTCGAGCCAGGGCCTCCCGCCCTCACCAAGGGTGTGAGGATGAAAGGCCCTGAGCCCCAGTTCTCTCGGGTATTTATTAGGTCAAAATAAGCAGCAGGTAGTTGGTGCAATCGGATTGGTTACACAGTGGGTAGTTGGCATAAGCGGATTGGTTACACAGTTGCAAGGTAATTTTTGTTGGCCCAATGTGGGGCTTTCAGCTTTCCCCTGATAGGTTCCCTTTTTTCTTGCTAGGCATATGTTGATTGGCTAGCTCCAGGAGGCCTGATAATTATGTTACCCTGGGAAACCAGGCCTACTCCTAATCTAGGCTGCCTGTCATGGCGTTAGCCGTGACAGCCTCACATTTCCCCCCTGTCTTTGTACTTTTGTAGAGGAATCTTTCTCTTCACTCTGTGAAATTGACTGATATTTTTGTCTCAATACCATAATTTGGATGGTATTTAGGTGCTCTCTAATAAATGAGACCAGTCGGTTTAAAATGCATGGACCAAAGGTCAGTAACAATATTAATACTGAGTGGACCCAGGAGGGTGGAAATCAAAGTGGTCAACCAGGGGGAGCGCTGAAACCAAGATTCAAACCAGCCTTGTTGGGCTTCTCGTTCTCTCTTCTGCTGGGCTAGTCCCTCTCTTACTTTTTGGAGAGATTTTTGTCTAAACCTCTCCTATTCTGTAGCCAATGGACTGTTCCCATAGTTTCGCAACCCCAAGCGGGGCAATAAAAAGAGTCAATTTTCTCACACTTTTCAATTTGGTTCCGATCCCTTCTTCCCTCCGGGCAAACATAGACAGGCACCTGTTCGTAGTACTGTGGGCCTTTTTGCTTACAGTTACGGGTGAACAGACCGAAAGAGCCGTGGGCAAAGAACTTGGTCAGTTGGTGGGGACCAAACCCATTACCGTCAGCCGCCATCACGCACAAATCAAAGGTCAGTACTGGCCCCCATGTCCCTTTGGGGGCCACGTTGGAGCTCGAATTAAGCATTTCTCCAGTCTCAGGATTGTAGATCACCCAAGTCAGGTTAGCCGGCTGATGGGGGTTGTGGCTGGTTGCTCCTGGGCCGATGAAAACTGTTATCAGCAGGATGGTTAAGAGGACTCCCGTTGTACGAGTTTCAGTTTTAAAGGGTTTGACGGGTGAGGTCTTGCCTCCCATTCTGCTTGTGCCTTCTCCTGTTCTTCTGGGGTGGCTTGCCGCACGTGATTGCAGTGAACCCAGGGCCTGATCCCATCGACCTTAACAGCAGTAGGAGTGGTAAGGAGAACAACATAAGGGCTTTTCCATCTAGGTTCTAATGTTTTAGATTGGTGTCATTTTACCCAAACCCAATCACCTGGGCCAATATTATGTGAGGGGATGGTCCCCTTGCTTGTTCCCTCGTGTATCTCTTGAATTAATTTTCAAACATGGCTATGTACCTTACTTAATGTCATCAGTGATTGCTGGAATTGTCCCAAGGTAGGGGGTGGTAGGTATTTTTTTTCTTGAATATAGGACACACAGGAGGGGGTCTTCTATACAGAATCTCAAAAGGGGTAAAATTCAGCTTATAAGGGGTGTTACACGCTCGAAAGAGCGCGAAGGGAAGGAGGGTCACCCAGTCCCCGCCAGTCTCCATTGTCAACTTTGTCAAAGCTTTTTTTAGGGTCTGATTCATTCTCTCAACCTGTCCTGAGCTCTGGGGATTATATTCACAATGTAACTTTCATTTTGACCCCAGAGCTTGGGCCAGCCCTTGTACAATCTGGCTCACAAAGGCAGGTCCGTTGTCAGAACCCATAGTCACTGGCAGCCCGTACCCAGGCACTATCTCCTCTAAGATCTTTTTAGCAACCACTGTTGCTGTCTCTCCCTTAGTGGGGAAGGCTTCTACCCACCCTGAGAAGGTATTTACCAGAACCAACAGATAGCGATACCCGTGCTTGCCTGGCCTTACCTCAGTGAAATCTATCTCCCATTGTAGCCCTGGTTCTTCCCCTCGGTATCTCGTTCCAGTGTGCTGCCTTTTCCCTGTCCTCATCAGCTGGCATGCTTTGCAAGCCTGGATTATCTCTCGTACAGCTGCATTTTGTCGAGGGAACCTCAGGCAGGCTGTCTGGAGAAGTGTCAAGGTCTTTTTCTCCCCCAAGTGTGTAGTTGTGTGCAGGTGTTCACATAGGTGATGACCCAGGATGGTAGGCAATATCAGGTTGTTGTTTTGATCTCGGTACCATCCATCTTTGTCATCCTTCTGGAGGGTGGTATCCCGTTGATCCAAACGACGTCAAGGAGGAAATAGTCGGGGACTGGCGGCAGAGTCTCCATACCAGGAGGTGGAAGTCCCATGGCTAATATGGGGGCAGCGTAGTCCTGGTTGGCTGCTTTAAAACCCCTTCGATGGCGTGGGGGGTGTAACCCCAGAGTTGCTGTCCATACGTCAACCTGTCAGCGTCGCGGACGAGGAAGGCAGTGGCTGCAATGATGCGAAGGCAAGGGGGCTACCCAGAGGCCACCGGGTCTAATTGCTTTGAAAGGTATGCTACCGGCCGCTTTCATGGTCCCCATTGTTGCATCAAGATCCCCTTTCCTATTCTTTGCTTTTCATCTACAAACAGCTGGAATGGCTTATTTGGGTTAGGCAGGTCAAGGGCTGGGACTTTTAGTAGGGCCCGTCTGAGTGTCTGGAAAGCCTGTTTCATTGGCTCAGTCCAAGTCTAGTTTGGGGTCTCTTTACTTCCCTCATACAAGGGCCGGGCCTTCTCAGCAAACCCCACAGTCTGCAATATCTAACAGTCCCCAGAAACTCTCTCACCTGGCAGGGAGTCTTGGGCTCTGGTATCTGCAATATTGTTTCTTTCATGGCCTGAATTAGCCACCTTTTCCCCTGCCTGATCTTATACCCCAAATAGGTGACCTTTTGCCGGGCTATTTGTGCCTTCTTTGTGCTAGAACGATACCCCAAGGTGCCTAGAGTCTGTAAGAGGTCACTGGTGGCACGGCTGCATGCCTCCTCTGTGGTTCCAGTCAACATAAGGTCATCCACATATTGTAGCAGGATGATCTCCGGGTGGCGAGTCCAATATTCATAGAGGTCCTCACTCAAAGCCTCATTAAACAAGGTAGGGGAGTTTTTGAATCCTTGTGGGAGGTGGGTCCAAGTTAATTGTACTACCGGTTGGCCTTCTCCCTCAGTCCACTCAAAGTCAAATATTTCCTGGCTCTGGGCCGCCAGGGGTAGGCTGAAAAAAGCATCTTTCAAGTCCAACACAGTGTACCAAGTGTACTCAGGCAGTAGACTGCTCAGGAGTGTATACGGGTTGGGGACAGTAGGGTGTATGTCACTCACCCGCTTGTTGACTTCTCGCAGGTCTTGGACAGGTCTGTAATCTGTCCCCCTTGGCTTCTTCACCGGTAGTAAGGGGGTGTTCCAAGGGGATTGGCACCGCTTGAGAATTCCGGCATCTATGAGCCGTCGAATGTGGGGAGTGATCCCCCGCAGAACCTCCTGGCTCATAGGGTATTGCCTCACCCTCATAGGAGTCACCTTGGCTTTGAGTTTGATGATGACCGGATGTCTCTGTTTAGCCAGTCCCATTTTTGCTGTTTCTGCCCATGCCAATGGGTATTTGTGGACCCACGGTTGTATATCTGGTGCTATAACCTCTGAGGGCTTAGGCACAAAAAGTCTGTATTCCTCTCTTAAAGCTAGAGACAAGACATGTATCAGCTGTCCAAGTCCATCCATGACTGACATTCCCCCAGGGTCAAAATGGATCTGAGCATTAACTTTAGCCAACAAGTCTCGTCCAAGTAGAGGGGCTGGGCATTCTGGTATCACCAAAAACGAATGGGACACCTGGTGGGTCCCCAGATTTATTTTCTGTTCCGTGGTCCAACAATATCTTTTTGTCCTCGTGACTCCCTGCACTAAGCTGGTTTTTTTTAGACATTGGTCCCAGTTTTTGATTTAAAACAGAGTGTTGGGCACCAGTGTCCACCATGAAGCCAACGGGTTTCCCCTCCACATGTATGGTTACCCAGTACTCGGGGAGGGGTGCCGAGTCTTGACTCCCCTAGTCACTGTCTTCCCCCGCATATAGAACTCGAGTTCCAGGGGAAATTCTCTCTCTCTGGGTTGTTCCTCTCTTTGAGTCCCTCTTAGGGCACTCATTTTTCCAGTGCCCCCATTCTTTGCAGCAAGAGCACTGATCTTTCTTTAGGGCCTGCCTTTTTGGTCTCTCTTTTTCTCCCATCTGGGGGTCACAAGGCTCCCTCAATTCTGTTCCGGCCTTCATCCCCGCAAAAAGAATCTTGGCTGGCTCTCTCTGGTTCTTCCGGTTTTCCTTTGCCCTATGTTCCCTATTTTCTTTTCTGATCTTCTCAGCTAGTTCCCTTTCTTCCCGACGAAGTCGTTCCTCCCTTTCTTCTGGGGTCTCCCTATTATTAAATACCTTTTCAGCTGCTTTCAGTAAGTCTTGTATTGTCTGTTCTCTTAACCCCTCTATCTTTTGTAATTTCCTCTTAATATCTGGGGCTGCCTGCTTCACAAACTCTAGTAGAACTGCAGCACGTGATTCCTCAGCCTGGGGATCTATAGGTGTATATTGCCTAAAGGCTTCCATGAGCCTCTCTAGGAAGGCTGATGGGCTCTCAGTGGGCTCTTGTCTTACTAAATTTACCTTCGCCAAATTTGTCGGCTTCCTAGCTGCAGCCCGCAGGCCAGCCATTAGAGTCTGGCGGTACACTCGGAGATGCTCCCTACCTTCTACTCGCTCAAAATCCCAGTTAGGCTGCGACAGAGGAAACCCCTTGTCCACGAGATGAGGCTGGGCGGTTGATCTCCTGTCGACCCCTGGGACCCGTTTCCGCGCCTCTGCCAGGATTCGTTCCCGTTCTTCCGTGGTGAAGAACACCTGCAACAGCTGCTGACAATCATTCCAGGTGGGGTTATGAGTGCATTGGGGGGGGGGGCGCTCTTCCACCCGGGGGAACCTGCAACGGAGGAGGGGCATATGGCGGGGGACTAATTTCTGTCTCCAAGTCAATCAGGTTCTGGTACGAGGATTCCTGCAAGGCCGGTTTTGGGCCCTTATTCTTCTTGGCTTCTTCTGGGGGAGTGGGAGTTTCCATAACCAGGGCCTGTAAATTAGGAGAATCAGGGAGTTTGTGAACAAAAGGTTTTACCCATTTGGGCAGATCTTCTACTAGACCTTGCCAAACTATAACATAAGGTACTTGGCTGGAGTGGCCCCAGGGATCAGGAGCCATAACTTTTTCTTTCACCGCCCGAATAATAGAAGGTTGAAAAGTTTCCTCTGGAGGCCATCCAACTTGGAAGGTGGGCCACTCTGCAGAACAAAAGATTATTAATTTACTCTTTGTAACCAGTAGCAACAGATCATACGCTCTAGTCCTGACATCCGAGAAATGATCAGTCATGAGAGAGAGTGGGGTGGATTTTCTTTGTCCCATAGTGAGAGTCAGAAGAAAGTCACTGAGAATTACCACCAAAAAATCCTATCGGGAGTGGTGGCGGCCAGCAGGTTGGGCTTGTGGTATGCTTTTGGAACTGCTTATGTGTCTGCGTCGTTGCACGGAAGTTTTCTTGCTGGGGGTGGGCACCCTAGGAGTTTCTAGCCCATTCCGTGACCCCCTTATCCTTTCATGGGAGTCTTCCAGTGGCAGGCACCCTATCGGCTCTTAAGTGCTTGTCCCGTGCCCACACAGACGGGTTTTTTATTGGCCAGATTCTCGGTTTAGAATACGAGAAAAAAGAAAAGAGTTTCACCCTCTCGGGCTCCCGTTACTGGGGCTGACTTGTTGGGAGGCCTTCAGAATCCATCAGGGAGTAGCCCTGGCCGGGACTCATCAGTTGCCCCGACAACTGTCTGCCTGTTCACTGAAACTCCCAGAAACAGAAATGAGGCTCCAAGGCTTTATAGGAAGAAGTAGACACACCAGAGAACAACGAGACAGGAGACAATGCCGGCAGTTATACAGAAAAACACATAGACAGACACACATCGGCCGACAACACAGATCCTCTGGAATAAGGGTCACCTTACCAAATGGCGTCCACTGTTCTCCAGATTCGGGCTTAGGAGAGGAGGTCTCCTTCCTGCAGAGCTGGCTGCCTTCCAGCGTGCTCACTGGCCTCGGCCTCATGTCAGCCAGAACGGCCAATCCATTCCCTCATGGAAAGCTTTCCCTCATGCCAGACACATTCCTGCCTTTTAGCAGGGCCTCGGATTTACACTGGTCTTCCTGCACCAGATACCTTCCTGCTTCACAGCAGGGGCCCGGATTTACACTGGACTTTTCCAGACCTGCCTGAGCACCGGTGCTATTACCTGTCCTTTCCCCCCTTTGTTCCAAAGAGCGTTCTTCCCCGGTCAAGGGATCCCGGACGAGCCCCAAAATGTTCTGCCCATAGTCCGAGTCTCCGGTCGGGAAAGAAGACTCCTCGAAACAATGCAACTTGCAATAGGGAATTTATTACTGACTCGAGCCAGGGCCTCCAACCCTCACCAAGGGTGTGAGGATGAAAGACCCCAAGCCCCAGTTCTCTCGGGTATTTATTAGGTCAAAATAAGCAGCAGGTAGTTGGCGCAATCGGATTGGTTACACAGTGGGTAGTTGGCGCAAGCAGATTGGTTACACAGTTGCAAGGTAATTTTTGTTGGCCCAACGTGGGGCTTTCAGCTTTCCCCTGATAGGTTCCCTTTTTTCTTGCTAGGCATATGTTGATTGGCTAGCTCCAAGAGGCCTGATAATTATGTTACCCCGGGAAACCAGGCCTACTCCTAATCTAGGCTGCCTGCTATGGTGTTAGCCGTGACAGCCTCACAAGTATCAATATTAATATTATGAGTAGGTCCAGGAGGGTGGAGACCAAGGTGGTCAGCCATGGGGAGCATTGGAACCAAGATTCAAACCATCCTTGTTGGGCCTCTTGTTCCCTCTTTCGCTGTGCAAGTCCCTCTCTTACTTTTGCCATAGATTCTCTCACCACTTCTGTGTGGTCCGCATAGAAACAACATTCCTTTCCCAGAGCTGTGCAGACCCCACCCTGTTGGAGAAAGATTAAGTCTAATCCTCTCCTATTTTGCAAAACCACTTCAGATAAGGATGTCAAAGACTTTTCTAAGTGACTAATTGATTCTTCTTTGTGGACTATGTCTTCATCTATAGGGCCCACAGGGAGGAGAGCTCTTGGCCCTGCAAAGATAATGAAGTTATTCTTGTCCCTGCTCCTGCCACTCCGAGGCTGAATAGGGCTGCCACAGTGAATGCGCTAATGGGCTCTCATTTCTGTCTTAGTACTTCCCGGTCCCAATGTGAGTACATTACCTCCTCAGAATGGTATAGGATCTTTGGCATCACAGTGACAAGAACACAGAATTCTTGGCTCGGGCTAAAAACCTTCATATTTAAACATGGTGTTAGCCCCGTGTGTGAACAAACCCACCATCCCCCGACTTCCGGCACTAGCCAATTTTTGCCAGGTAAGCTGATATTACCAATAGTCTGAGCACAAAGAGAGGTCTTATCCCTTGGTACTGTGCCCAAACAGACCCCCTGTCCCCATACCTCTTCCATCGTGAGGCCTATCTTACGCTCTTCCCACCAGCATTGAGGGGGATTGGGACTGAAGACAAGTTGTAGGAGACATTGAGGCCTACGGCCTCATAGAAGGGGGGGTGGAGGTTATAACAGAGCCAGCAGGATTGGGTCGCATTTGGGTCGGTATGGTTTAGAGCCATAAGAGTGGCATTTACTATGGCCCATAGGGGGTCTTGAGTCACTGAGCTAGCAGTTACAGTTAGATGGCCCGGGGTGCTTGTCAGATTACCTCTGGTGCCTGGGGTAGAGGAGGTGCTGTTTGACCTCAGCGAGTCTGGCCCAGAGGTGGTTGTCTGAGGGGTCGTCTTGTGCCCCGGTGCCGTTTTGACCAGGTTGGGACCCAGACTATGTACCTGTACCGGCTCAATCACCTGTTTAATGGTCAAGAGCTCTCCTGGGTAAGAAGTCACATGAAGTTGTAAGCCCCAAGTTAGCCCTGCAGTCCAGCGGCTTTCTTTTTTTGCTCGGTCCTGATTGAACTGTACCCGTACAAAAGGCCCTTGGTGTTTGGAATCACTAAAGGTGAATCTAACTAAATCTCTGTTCCCAACATCCCACTTCCGGGGCCCATCACACGAAGTTACACAGCTCCAGCTTGCACAGTAATAGCTTTCTATACCCCCACAAGTTTTTTAATTACCTCTAATGTTGCCTGGGCAAGCATAAAACCCAGGAAAGTCTTCCACTCCATAAGTGTGGGCGTATACGTCCCCCATATGTCCACCCAGGCTTGCATATAGCGGAGTGTGTAGCCCGACCCAGCGTACAAAGAATCTCCTGAGGTTAAAGTACAGGTCTGGCCACCAGGTGTTGAGAGGGTGGATTCCTGAGGTTTCGTTGATTACCTCGTGGGTCTGTCCATCGCTGAGCTTCCAGGTGATCTTGAATGGTTGGTGTGGATTGGATATTCCTGGGTTGATGAGAGTTGTCACCAGTAGGAAACTCAGGAGGCCTCTCGTCAGACGAGTTTCAGTTTCAAAGGATTTGACGGGTGAGGACTTGCCTTCCATTCTGCTCGTGCTCTTTCCTGTTCCTCCGGAGTAGCTTGCCACACGTGATTGCAGTGAACCCAGGGTCTGATCCCGTCAACCTTAACAGCGGTAGGGGTGGTAAGGAGAACAACATAAGGGCCTTTCCATCTAGGTTCTAATACTTTAGATTGGTGCCATTTTACCCAAACCCAGTCACCTGGGCCAATATTATGTGCGGGGATGGCCCCCTTGCTTTGATCCTCATTTATTTCTTGAATCAATTTCCAAGCATGGTTATGCACCTTACTTAATGCCATCAGAGTTTTGCTGGAATTGCCCCAAAGTAGGGGGTGGCAGGCACTTTCCCTCGAAAATAGGACACACAGGAAGGGGTCTTCCAGAATTTCAAAAGGGGTAAGATTCACCTTATAAGGGGTGTTACGTGCCTGAAAGAGTGTGAAGGGAAGGAGGGTCACCCAGTCCCCGCCAATCTCCATTGTCAACTTTGTCAAAGTTTCTTTTAGGGTCCGATTCATTCTCTCAACCTGTCCTGAGCTCTGGGGATTATATTCACAATGTAACTTCCATTTTGTCCCCAGAGCTTGGGCCAGCCCTTGTACAATCTGGCTCACAAAGGCAGGTCCATTTTCAGAGCCCATAGTCACTGGCAGCCCATACCTAGGCACTATCTCTTCTACAATCTTTTTAGCAACCACTATTGTCTCTCCCTTAGTGGGGAAAGCTTCCACCCACCCCGAGAAGGTATCTACCAGAACCAACAGATAGCGATACCTGTGCTTGCCTGGCCTTACCTCAGTGAAATCTATCTCCCAGTGTTGCCCTGGTTCTTTCCCTCGGTACCTCGTTCCCATGCGCTGCTTTTTTTCCTGTCCTCATCAGCTGGCACGCTTTGCAAGCCTGGATTATCTCTTGTACAGCTGCATTTTGTCGAGGGAACCTCAGGCAGGCTGTCTGGAGAAGTGTTAAGGTCTTTTTCTCCCCCAGGTGTGTAGTTGTGTGCAGGTGTTCACACAGGTGACGACCCAGGATGGCAGGCAATATCAGGTTGTTGTTTTGATCTCGGTACCATCCATCTTGGTCATCCTTCTGGAGGGTGGTATCCTCGTTGATCCAGGTGAGAACAGGGAGAGAATAATCGGGAACTGGTGGCAAGGTCCCCATACCAGGAGGTGGAAGTCCCACGGCTAATATGGGGGTGGCGTAGTCCCGGCTAGCCGCTTCTTGAGCAGCTGCATCAGCGGCAAGATTGCCCCATGCCTTAGGGTCTTCTCCTTTCTGGTGACCGGGGACATGTACTATAGCTACTGCCCGGGGTAGTTGGACAGCTTCCAGGAGCCTGCGAATCTCGGGCAGATTTTTGACTTCCTTTCCCTCAGCTGTTCGAAATCCCCTATCTTGGTATATTGGACCTTGAATATGGGCAGTGCTGAAAGCATATCGGCTGTCAGTCAAAATGGTGACTCTCTTCCCTTTGGCTTGCTCCAGAGCCTGTATTAGGGCAACCAATTCTGCTTTTTGTGCAGAAGTGTTTGGGGGAAGGGTCTTAGCCCATACTGTCTGTCCTGAATCATCAACTATGGTGGCTCCCGCCTTCCTTTGCCCATCTTTTACATAACTGCTCCCATTGGTGAACCATACTAGCTCACTGTTGCTTAGGGGTACATCAGTTAAGTCTTTTCATGCTGCCAGGTCCTCAGCCAGTATCTCACTGCAATCATGGAGAGGGCCGTCTTTCTCTGGATTAGGTAGGAGTGTGGCTGAATTCAGGAAGCAAGGGGTCTGAAAACGCACCTGTGAGGCATCAAGCAGCAAGGCCTGGTAATGTGTCAAGTGGGCACTGGAGATCCACTTACCCGGCGGCTGCTTTAAAACCCCTTTAATGGCGTGGAGGGTGTAAACCAAGAGTTGATGTCCATACGTCAACTTGTCAGCATCGCGGGTGAGGAGGGCAGTGGCTGCAATGATGCGAAGGCAAGGGGGCCACCCAGCGGCCACCGGGTCTAATTGCTTTGAAAGATATGCTACCGGTCGCTTCCATGGACCCCACTGCTGCGTCAACACCCCCTTTCCTATTCTTTGCTTTTCATCTACAAACAGCTGGAATGGCTTATTTGGGTTAGGCAGGTCAAGGGCTGGGACTTTTAGTAGGGCCCATCTGAGTGTCTGGAAAGCCTGTTTCATTGGCTCAGTCCAAGTCTAGTTTGGGGTCTCTTTACTTCCCTCATACAAGGGCCGGGCCTTCTCAGCAAACCCCATGATCCACAATCTGCAATATCCAACAGTCCCCAGAAACTCTCTCACCTGGCAGGGGGTCTTGGGCTCTGGTATCTGCAATATCATTTCCTTCATGGCCTGAGTTAGCTACCTTTTCCCCTGCCTGATCTTATACCCCAAATAGGTGACCTCTTGCCGGGCTATTTGCGCCTTTTTTGCACTAGCACGATACCCCAAGGTGCCTAGAGTCTGTAAGAGGTCACTGGTGGCACGGCTGCATGCCTCCTCTGTGGTTCCAGCCAACATAAGGTCATCTACATTTGTAGCAGGATGACCTCTGGTTGGCGAGTCCGATATTCGTAGAGGTCCTCACTCAAAGCCTCATTAAACAAGGTAGGGGAGTTCTTGAACCCCTGTGGGAGGCGGATCCAAGTTAATTGTACTACCGGTTGGCCTTCCCCCTCAGTCCATTCAAAGGCAAATATCTCCTGGCTCTGGGCCACCAGGGGTAGGCTGAAAAAAGCATCTTTCAAGTCTAACACAATGTACCAAGTGTACTCAGGCAGCAGACTGCTCAGGAGGGTATACGGGTTAGGGACAGTAGTGTTTATGTCACTCACTCGTTTGTTGACTTCTCGCAGGTCTTGGACAGGTCTGTAATCTGTCCCCCTTGGCTTCTTCACCGGTAGTAAGGGGGTGTTCCAAGGGGATTGGCACCGCTTGAGAATTCCGGCATCTATGAGCCGTCGAATGTGGGGAGTGATCCCCCGCCGAGCTTCCTGGCTCATAGGGTACTGTCTCACTCTCACAAGAATTGCCTCAGCCTTTAGCTCGATGATGACCAGATGTCTCTGTTTGGCCAGTCCCAGTCCTGCTGTTTCTGCCCATGCCAATGGGTATTTATGGACCCACGGTTGCACATCTGGTGCTATGACCTCTGAGGGCTTAGGCACAAAAAGTCTATATCTCTTAAAGCTAGAGATAAGACATGTATCGGCTGTCCAAGTCCATCCGTGACTGACATTCCCCCAGGGTCAAAATGGATCTGAGCATTGACTTTGTCAACAGGTCTCTTCCAAGTAGAGGGGCTGGGCATTCTGGTATCACCAAAAACGAATGGGACACCTGGTGGGTCCCCAGATTTACTTTTTGTTCTGTGGTCCAACAGTATCTTTTTGTCCACGTGGCTCCTTGTACTAAGCTGGTTTTCTTAGATATTGGTCCCAGTTTTTGATTTAAAACAGAGTGTTGGGCGCCTGTATCCACCATAAAGCCAACGGGTTTCCCCTCCACATGTATGGTTACCCAGGACTCAGGGTGGGGTACCGAGTCTTGACTCCCCTAGTCACTGTCTTCCCCCACATATAGAACTCGAGTTCCAGGGGAGATTCTTTCTCTCTGGGTTGTTCCTCTCTTCGGGACCCTCTTAGGGAACTCGTTTTTCCAGTGTCACCATTCATTGCAGTAAGCACACTGATCTTTCTTTAGGGCCTGCCTTTTTGGTCTGTCTTTTTCTGCCATCTGGGGGTCACGAGGCTCCCTCAATTCTGTCCTGGCTTTTATCCCCACAAACAGTATCTGAGCTAGCTCCCTCTGGTTCTTCCGGTTTTCCTTTGCTCTATGTTCCCTATCTTCCTTCCTGATCTTCTCAGCTAATTCCCTTTCCTCCCGTCGAATTCGCTCTTCCCTTTCTTCTGGGGTCTCTCTATTATTAAATACCTTTTCAGCTACTTTCAGTAAGTCTTGTATTGTCTGTTCTCCCAATCCGTCTATCTTTTGTAATTTCCTCCTGATATCTGGGGCTGCCTGATTTACAAACACTAACAGAACTGCAGCACGTGACTCCTCAGCCTGGGGGTCCATAGGTGTATATTGCCTAAAGGCTTCCATGAGCCTCTCTAGGAAGGCTGACGGACTCTCAGTGGGCTCTTGCCTTACTAAATTTACCTTCGCCAAATTTGTCGACTTTCTAGCTACAGCCCCCAGGTTAGCCATTAGAGTCTGGAGGTACACTCAGAGACGCTCCCTACTTTCTGCTCGCTCAAAATCTCAGTTAGGCCACAACAGAGGAAACCCCTCATCCACGAGATGAGGCTGGGCGGTTGGTCTCCCGTCAACCCCCGGGACCCGTTTCCGTGCCTCTGTCAGAATTTGCTCCCATTCTTCTGTGGTGAAGAACACCTGCCACAGCTGCTGACAATCATCTCAGGTGGGGTTGTGAGTGAACAAAATGGAATCTAAGAGGTCAATGAGGCCTTGGGGTTTCTCTGAGAAAGGAGGGTTCTGGGTTTTCCAATTGTACAGGTCCCTCGTGGAAAAGGGCCAGTACTGATAGGTTCGCTCTCCTTCCGGGTTAGCTGGTCCCACTTGGACGGGGCGCGCCTGAACAGTGGATGAAGATAACTCTGGGTCCCCAGGGTCTTGCCCACCCCTATCACCCCTAATTCTCTTCTGGGTTCCCAGTGAGGGCCCCCCCCCCCCATGGTCAACTCCCGCAGGCCCTCTCAACCCTCTTGATTCACCTGGGGGAGTTTCTCCCCTCAGAGGGAATTGCAATGGGTGGGGGGGCATACGGCAGAGGCCTTATCTCTGTTTCTAAATCTATCAGGTTCAGATAAGATGATTCCTGAAGGATGGGTTTTGGGTCCTCTTTCTTTTTAGTTTCTTCTGGGGGGGGTTTCCACCACCAGGACCTGTGAATTGGAAGAACTAGGTAGTTTGTGAACTAAAGGTTTTAACCACTCGGGTGGATTTTCCACCAGATCCTGCCAGACCATGACATAAGGAACCTGATCCGGATGACCCCCGGAATCAGGAGCCATAATCTTTTCTTTTGCAGCCTGTATAACGGACGGTTGAAAGGTACCTTCCGGAGGCCATCCAACTTGGAAGTCAGGCCACTTTGCCGAGCAAAAGGTTATTAATTTTCTTTTCTTGACTAGCAAAGACAAGTTATGTGCTCTGGCCATGACATCTGAGAAATGGTCAGTCATAAGAGAAAGTGGGGTAGATTCCCCCTGACCCATAGTCAAAGAGCAAATGGTAGGAGAGAGAGAGAAGAAGTCACTGAGAACGGCCACCAAAAATCCTACCGGGAATGGTGGAGGCCAAGAGGTTGGGCTTATGGTATGCTTTTGGAACTGTTTATGTGCCTGTGTCCGTGCATGGAAGTTTTCTTGCTGGGGGCGGGCACCCTAGAGGTTTCTAGCCCGTTCCGTGACCCCCTCATCCTCTCACAGGAGTCTTCAAGTAGCAGGCGCCCTAATGGCCTTTAAGTGCCTGTCCGTGCCCACACAAGGAATTTTAGGCCACGTCCTCAGTTAGGGATGTTGAGAGTTTCACCCGATCGGGCTCCCTTTACTGAGGCTCACTTATTGTAAGGCCTTCAGAGTCCGCCAGAGTGTAGCCCTGGCCGGGACTCATCAGTTGCCCCTGCAACTGCTCGCCTGTTCACTGAAACTCTTGAAGAGAGTAGGAGTTGAAGGCAGATCAGAGAAGAAGGGGAGAAGGAGAATAAGTCAGAATTGAGAGTAGAGAACGATACACCAGAAGACAACGAGACCAGAGACAATGCTGGCACACACACAAACACGGAGGGGTGTAGACAAAAACACAGATAGACAAATGTCGGCCGACAACACAGCGCTGGGTTTTTGGGCCCCCTGAGTCCTCTTGCCTCCCGGTACAAGGTTCACCTTACTGAATGGCGTCCACTGCTCACCAGACTCGGGATCAGGAGAGGAACTCTCCTTCCCGCAGAGCCGGCTGCCTTCCAGCACTCTCGCTGGCCTCGGTCCTGCGCCGGCTGGAACATCCAATCCGTTCCCCCTTTATAGAAAGATTTCTCCTGTGCAAGATACCTTCCTACTTCTCAGCAGGGCCTCGGATTTACACTGGACTTTCCTGTCCTGCCTGAGCACCGGTGCTATATCTATCCTTCCCCTCTGTCCTGGAAATGTTCTTTTCCCCTGGTCAAGGGATCTCGGACGAGCCCCCAAATGTTATGCCCAGTGTCCGAATCCCCTAGCGGGAAAAGAGAAGGCCTCCACGACAATGCAACACGCAAAGGAAGGGAAATTTATTGCTGACTCGAGTCAGGGCCCCTGCTGCAACCAACGCAGTGGTGCAAAGTCAGAGAGCCCTAAGCCCTAATTTCCACACACATTTATAGGGTGCTCGATTTCAAACATAAGCAGTGGGTAGTTATCACAAGCAGACTGGTTACATGTTTATGAAGCAATTTCATTGGTCAAACACACTTTAAAATTTTCGCACGCAGGGGACTTTCCCGGAGGTTTACTGGGCGCATGCTGATTGGCTGGTCTCTGGTGGCCTGTTGAGGGCAGATAATTACCCCACCCTCGGGAGAAACTGAAGCTTAGGCTTACTCATAATTCAGGGTGCCTGTCATGGTGCTAGTTATGCCCATCTCACACAGTTGACACCACCCTTATGGCAGAAAGTGAAGAGGAACTAAAGTGCCTCTTGATGAAAGTGAAAGAGGAGAGTGATAAAGTTGGCTTAAAACTCAACATTCAGAAAGCAATGATCATAGCATCTGGTCCCATCACTTCATGGCAAATAGATGGGGAAACAGTGGCTGACTTTATTTTTGGTGACTCCAAAATCACTGTAGATGGTAACTGCAGCTATGAAATTAAAAGATGCTTACTCCTTGGAAGAAAATCTGTGACCAACCTAGACAGCATAGTAAAAATCGGAGACATTATTTTGCCAACAAAGGTCTTGTTATCGCCATGCTTTCTGGGAAACAAACTCACTCAGAGGGACAATGCAGATAGTGAAGTGCAGTTTATTACACCGGCAGGCCCAAGGCAGAGTCTCCTCTTAGCCAAGGGCCCCAACCAACATTTGTGAAAATTTTTTATACTCCATGTGTACGTGTCAAAACCCACCACCCCAATCCCTTGATGCTTACAAAGGAAGGGTAAATACAATCACAATAACCCCATCATTCACGTGTTATGTGTTCAAACAGTTAATAATCAATAAGCCTACGGTTACATTCCAACCGGTTAATAACCGATAAGCCTGTGCTTACATTCTGATAGATAGTGTCCGGAGGTAGGGTTGATTAGTGTCTGTTTTCTCTTAGGTGATGAGTAACCTGGATATGATCTTCAAGGTTCCCCTGTCTGGAGGGGGTCTTATCCTTCCATTGTCGTTCCCACAGGCACTAAGCAGAGAGTGCAGAGTCCACTGGAGAGGTGGCTGAGCACGATCAGCACAGACAGGCCTGAGATGGAGTCCAGGCCCTATGAATTCCTTCTTCAGTCTGTCTACTCAAGGCTAAGGTTTTCCCCTGGTTGCTCAGCTGGTAAACAATCTGCCTGCAATTCGGGAGACCTGGGTTCTATCCCTGGGTTGAGAAGATCCCCTGCAGAAGGAATTGGCAATCCACTCCAGTTTTCTTGCCTGGAGAATCCCCATGAACAGAGGAGCCTGGCAGGCTACAGTTCATGGGGTCACACGACTCAGTGACTAAGCACAGCACATGGTTTTTCCAGTGGACATGCATGGATGTGAGAGTTGGACTATAAAGAAAGCTGAGCGCTGAAGAATTGATGCTTTTGAACTGTGCTGTTAGAGAAGACTCTTGAGAGTCCCCTGGACTGCAAGGAGATCCAACCAGTCCATCCTAAAGGAGATAAGTCCTGAATATTCATTGGAAGGATGCATGCTGAAGGTGAAACTCCAATACTTTGGCCACCTGATGCGAAGAATTGACTCATTGGAAAAGACCCTGATGCTGGGAAAGATTGAAGGTAGGAGGAGTAGGGGATGACAGAGGATGAGAGGGTTGGATGGTGTCACTGACTTGATGGACATGAGTTTAAGCAAACTCTGGAAGTTGGTGATGGACAGGCAAGCCTGGAATGCTGCAGTCCATGGGGTTGCAAAAAGCCGGACATGACTGAATGACTGAACTGAACTAATTATCCCTTCACAGTGAATACCTGCCTTTGTCATACACAAATTGACAAGGAATCAAATTATTTATTAATCTTTTCCTTTGTCTTGGGTTCTCAATAGACTGAGCTAGTGACTTTTACAAAGTTCGTGTGTGCGCGCTCAGTTGTGTCAGACTCTTTGTGATCCCACAGACTGTAGCCCATCAGACTCCTCTGTCCATGGGATTTTCCCAGCAAGAATACTGGAGTGAGTTGCCATGCTCTCCTCCAGGGGATTTTCCTGACCCAGGGATCGAACCCATGTCTCCTGCATTGGCAGGCCGGTTCTTAACCACTGAGCCACCTGGGAATCCCTGTGCAAAGTTCAAGGGGTGGCAATTCAAATGCTCAAGTCATTCAGATCCTGGCCTCTCCACCTCCCCATCTCTGTGGGAGTTTGTGGGTGAGCACAGCCTCAATTTGGACTGTATGGTGGCTCTGAACACTGGTTCACAGCCAAGAATCATGCTCTTTCTCTCCCAGACCCTGCAGGTCTTTCCTTCCTTCTCACCCTCATTCAGGTTAAATTTAGGTGTAAATGAGAGTGGGATTTTTGAAGGTCTAAACTCAAATATGTGCTATTTTTTACAAGGCAAAGACTTTATAATGTTGCTACTTTAATGATTTCCAGTAACAAATTGTTTGTGATATATATCATAACTCAATGACTAGCTTGACTTTATGAATAAATGAAAGTAGGGTGCAAGGTGGTTAAACAACATTGTGTCAGTCAACTGATCACACGCCTTTTACTTCCCAAAAGGATATGATGTGTCTCTGTTGATGAGGAGTCATCATGGAACATTGGCAACTTTATAAATGGGAAATATTTTTCTTTTCTTTGTTTTATTTTTAAATATTTATTTATCTACTTGGCTGCCCTGAGTCTTAGCTATGGCACATGACATCTTCTGTCTTCATTGCAGCATGCAGGATCTTTAGTTGAGGCATATGAACTCTTAATTGTGGCATGTGGGATCTAGTTCCCTGACCAGGGATTGAACCTGGGGCCCCTGCCTTGAGAGTTCAGAGTCTTAGCCACTGGACCACCAGGAAAGTCTCAAAGTAATTTTCTTTAAAAAGCACAGAAATTTTGTTCTGTTTTCTCTTTCCTAACCTATGGATGGTTATTCTAACCATGGCCTCTACCGTGAATATCTTCTCTTCCCTCCTATCTTTGCTGACTATCTTAGATGCCACTGGGTGGAGTTTGGGACTGTCATACCTGAGGGTCTTCCCATATAGAGGGTTGTCATGAAGAGTCCAAGTATTGAGAAACAAAGGCATTCCTGAATAAACAGGAGGAAAAGTAGGCGAGCTAAGATTCTGACTTGAGGAGCCGACTCATTGGAAAATACCCTGATGCTGGGAAAGATTGAAGGCAGGAGGAGAAAGGGATGACAGAAGACGAAATGATTGGATGGTAACACCAACTCAATGGACATGAATCTGAGCAAACTTTGGGAGATAGTAAAGGACAGAGGAGCCTGCTGTGCTGCAGTCCGTGGGGTTCCAAATAGTTGGACATGACTGAGCGACGGAACAACAATGATTTGTGACACTGAGCATCTTTTCATGTGTCTCTAGGCCCTCTGTATGTCTTCTTCGGAAGAATGACTATTCAGGTCCTCTGCCCATTTTTAAATTGGATTTTTAAAAATGTTGAGTTGTATGAGTTCTTTATAGATTGTGGATATTAACCCCTTAGTAGACATATCATTTGCAAAAATCTTCCATTCAGTATGCTTTTCATTTTGTTGATGGTTTCCTTCTCTGTGCAAAAGCCTTTTAGTTTGATGTAGTCTCATTTATTTATTTTGACTTCTTTTTCCTTTACATGAGGAGACAGATTAAAAAAAAATATCACTAAGACCCGTAACAAAGAGCTCACTGCTTATAGTGTTCTTCTAGGAATTTTATGGCTTCTAGTCTTCCTTTTACATCTTTAATTCATTTTGAGTTTATTTTTTTGACTATATAGGGTGAGAAAAGTTATCTAGTTTCATCCTTTTACATGTAGCTATCCATCAAACCTATATATTGTTAAAGAAATTTTGAGTTGTACCAATGGGTGAGTTTTATAAAGGAGGAAGATTTTTGTTCAATATCCTCAAACATGATTGTCAGTGATAGCTGCCTAAGGATGAAATGACTTGACTCCTGAAAGAATGGGGTACCTCTACTACTAGACATATCCATCTGCTAAGATTCTCCAAGATATTAGGGCAAAGGAATGACTCTCAATAGGGTCCAGAAATGGGCTCAGGAAGTCGACTGGTGTCACAAGTTCATAGACAAACTCTTCTACTGGTGCCTGGAAAATGTATATATTTCTGGGGGAAGATTTGCTGTTTTCTTAAAGTTTGTAAAATGATCAGTAATGCACAAAAGGTAAAGAATATAAACATGACACTTGATATGATGTACAACTAACTCTGTTGGGTGTACAGTCCTTTACAGAAAAACTTTAAGATTAGCGTTTAAGAAGTTGAGCATTGTTTTTTGCTTGTGTGCCATCTCCCAGTTGAGGGGGACAAGAAGAGTGATAGTATTTTGTTCAGGTTTATGTGACTCCTTCAAGATACTTGCCCACATCACCTATTCCTGACTTGAGACTGAATTGTTACAGATTTACCTGTATGGCCTGCTGAATGGTGACCTTTAATTCAGTTCAGTCACTCAGTCATGTCTGACTCTTTGCAACCCCATGAACCGCAGAACGCTAGGCCTCCCTGTCCATCACCAACTCCCAGAGTCTACCCAAACCCATGTCTATTGAGTCGGTGATGCCATCCAACCATCTTGTCCTCTGTCGACCCTTCTCCTCCTGCCCTCAATCTTTCCCAGCTTCAGGGTCTTTTCAAATGAGTCAGCTCTTCACATCAGGTGGCCAAAGTATTGGAGTTTCAGCTTCAATATCAGTCCTACCAATGAACACCCAGGAGTGATCTCCTTTAGGATGGACTGGTTGGATCTCCTTGCAGTCCAAGGGACTCTCAAGAGTCTTCAACACCACAGTTCAAAAGCATCTATTCTTTGGCGCTCAGTTTTCTTTATAGTCCAACTCTCACATCCATACATGACCACTGGAAAAACCATAGCCTTGACCAGACGGACCTTAGTTGGCAAAGTAATGTCTCTGCTTTTTAATATGTTGTATAGGTTGGTCATAACTTCCCTCCCAAGGATTAAGCGTCTTTTAATTTCATGGTTGCAATCACCATCTGCAGTGATTTTGGAGCCCAGAAAAAAAAATTCAGCCATTGTTTCCCCATCTATTTGCCATGAAGTGATGGGACCGGATGCCATGATGTTAGTTTTCTGAATGTTGAGCTTTAAGCCAACTTTTTCACTCTCTTCTTTCACTTTCATCAAGAGGCTCTTTAGTTCTTCTTCATTTTCTGGCATAAGGGTGGTGTCATCTGCATATCTGAGGTTATTGATATTTCTCCCGGCAATCTTGATTCCAGGTTGTGCTTCCTCCAGCCCAGCATTTCTCATGATGTACTCTGCATAGAAGTTAAATAAGCAGGATGACGATATTGCGCCTTGACGTACTCCTTGTCCTATTTGGAACCAGTCTGTGGTTCCATGTCCAGTTCTAACTGTTGCTTCCGAACCTGCATACAGGTTTCTGGAGAGGCAGGTCAGGTGGTCTGGTATTCCCATCTCTTTCAGAATTTTCCACAGTTTATTGTGATCCACACAGTCAAAGGCTTTGGCATAATCAATAAAGCAGAAATAGATGTTTTTCTGGAGCTCTCTTGGTTTTTCAATGATCCAGTGGATGTTGGAAATTTAATCTCTGGTTTCTGTGCCTTTTCTAAAACCAGCTTGAACATCTGGAAGTTCATGGTTCATGTATTGCTGAAGCCTGGCTTGGAGAAATGTGAGCATTACTTTACTAGCGTGTGGGATGAGTGCAATTGTTCGGTAGTTTGAGCATTCTTTGGCATTGCCTTTCTTTGGGACTGGAATGAAAACGGACATTTTCCAGTCCTGTGGCCACTGCTGAGTTTTCCAAATTTGCTGGCATATTGAGTGCAGCACTTTCACAGCATCATCTTTCAGGATTTGAAACAGCTCACCTGGAATTCCATCACCTCCACTAGCTTTGTTTGTAGTGATGCTTCCTAAGGCCCACTTGACTTCACATTTCAGGATGTCTGGCTCTAGGTGAGTGACCACACCATCAGGATTATCTGGATCATGAAGATCTTTTTTGTACAGTTCTTCTGTGTATTCTTGCCACCTCTTCTTAGTATCTTCTGCTTCTGTTAGGTCCCTACCATTGCTGTCCTTTATTGAGCCCATCTCTGCATGAAATGTTCCCTTGGCATCTCTAATTTTCTTGAAGAGATCTCTAGTCTTTCCTATTCTATTGTTTTCCTCTATTTCTTTGCATTGATCACTGAGGAAGGCTTTCTTATCTCTCCTTGCTATTCTTTGGAACTCTGCATTCACATGGGTATATCTTTCCTTTTCTCCTTTACTTTTTGCTTCCCTTCTTTTCACAGCTATTTGTAAGGCCTCCTCAGACAGCCATTTTGCTTTTTTGCATTTCTTTTTCTTGGGGATGGTCTTGATTCCTGTACAATGTCACGAAACTCCGTCCATAGTTCATAGACCTTTAATTACTAAATTCTATATGCTATGATACCCTTCCTGGTCTCAGCACTATCTCTGATATAGTTTCTATCTTAAAAACATCTGTCCTAGCCCATAGACAGTAGGCTATTTGTGGCAGAGATGACTCAGTGTCCCTTCAACATCTTTTCTCCACTCTTACAGAAATATCAATAGATTTAGCTGAGCACATGGTCCCAGTGAAAGACCACATTTCCTAGGCTCCTTTTCAGCTAAAGGAGGAAGTCAGTTATAGGCAGAGCTGTGAGCAGAAGGGATGTATACAATTTCCAGCTAAGGTCTTCAAAAAGAAAGGTGCATGCCTTCCCATTCCCTCTTATGTCCTCTCACTTGCTCAAAGGCAGATGCGGTGGCAGGAGCTGGCAACTATCTCAGATCATTAACCGAAAGTCAAGTGTTGATGATGGAGAACAGGAAGACTGAAGGAGCCTGGATGCCTTGACAGTCTTGTAGAGCAAACCATGCTACCAACTCTGGACCACTTGCCTCCCTGAGACTTTAATGTGAGAGAGAAAGAAATTTCTACCTGGTTTAGGTCCCTCTGTCTGGGGGTCTTCATGTTAGAGTGGGTTATTAGTGATGTGACCAGTGCTTTCTTTCCACTTACTGTCTACCCATATTGTTAAGACTAGTTTGCTTTTACTTGGCAGGGATCATGTTTCAGGGCTATTTAAACTGTCCAGCTACATGCCATAATTTTGCTGCTACGAGGCACATGAGGAAAAGGAGGGCTAGCTTCCATTACCATCTTTCAGGTTTCAACTGAAATGTCACCTTCTCAAAGAAGATTTTCTAGACAACCCCATCTAAAGTAAATTCCCCTTAAAAATAAATACCATATGATATCACTTATATGTGAAATCTAAAATATGGCACAAATGAACCTGCCTGCTAAACAGAAACAGACTCACAGACATAGAAATCAGACTTGTGGTTGCCAAGGGGAAGGAAGGGGAGGAGAAAGATGGACTGAGAGTTTGGATTTGGTAGATGCAAGCTATTACATTTAGAATGGATAAACAACAAGGTCCTACTGTATAGCATAGGGAATTATATCCAATCTCCTGGGATAACCTAACTGCCATTCCTTAATGACACCCCTACACAGCTTGAAGGGGCATCCCTGGTAGCTCAGCTGGTAAAGAATCCATCTGAGATGCAAGAGACCCTGGTTCGATTCCTGGATTGGGAAGATCCGCCACAGAAGGGATAGGCTACCCACTCCAGTATTCTTGGTCTTCCCTAGTGGCTCAGCTGGTAAAGAATCTGCTTGCAATGCAGGAGACCTGGGTTCAACCTCTGGGTTGGGAAGATCCCCTGGAGAAGGGAAAGGCTACCCACTCCACTATTCTTGCCTGGAGAATTCCATGGAGTGTATAGTCCATGGCGTCACAAAGAGTTGGACATGCCTGAGCAAATTTCATTTCAATTTCCTGGGATAAACTTGGGAAAAGAATTTTAAAAATAATGCATATATGTGTAAAGCTGATACAGCAGAGATTGGCACAACATTGTAAATCAAGTATACTTAAGTGAAAAAAAGTAAGTTCCACTGGATTACTGTTTAGCTCAGCCCACTCATTTCTTTCATGGCACTCAGTATTAATACAATTTGTATTTATCTACTTGGTAACCATTTTCCACTTTAGAATAGAAACTCCATGAAGGCAGGGACCATGTCTAATAATCCACTGAGTATCTCATATGTATCATATATTTGGCACTTATACATCAAATAAGTGTTGAATCTCGAAATCATTAAGAAATTCCTGTTCAGGCTTCACAAGAGTTGTTAGCATCAGGAAACTATGTAGAATATCTTGATAACATTCCAAACAAAAACCTTCTTATCCCAGACTCAAATCCCATAGACCCTAAAGAAAAGTTTACATATCTTACTTCATGAAGATGTAGAAGTCCCATATGACAAAAGACACCATAAATACAATTTTCAAAAAGCAAAAGAATGGCGGAAAAATTACAAAGTAATGTTATAATCAAGGATTATTATCCACAATATGTAAAGAAATTACATGAATCAGTAAGAAAAAGATAACTTCATAGAAAAATAAACAGATGACATATACATCACAGAGAGCAAAGATAAACATAAATGGCCAATAAGCATGTTTTGAAAACTAAAAATAACATCTCCAATAATAGGAAAAGAGCTAAAAGAATTAGAGTATATTCACATTACAGAATATCATGAAGTCATGATTAGAAATGAGATGTATTTTATTGAGTGAAAAAAGCAAGAACAATATGGATATGATCCCATAGATAAGAACACGTACATACATATGCATATATGAAATGTACAAGAAAAAGTCTGAAAGAATGCATCCCTAACTATTCTGTTTTTAGGAAAAGCAGTAGGATTGGGCAGGGAGGTGTGGCTATGTGAAACGAGATTTTTACTTTTTACTCCATAGCTTTTCTAGTGTTGTAAATCTTTTATCATGAGCATACAGTCATCTATTATGAGTGCAATTCTGAAAGATTTTAAAACAGCAGAAAATATATGGGAGCCATTTACAAAACTCTTGATTGTTGGCATTAGTAATAACCAAAATCAAACAGAAAAGGTGAGAAAATCTCTGAATCACACAGAAACAGATCTAGGTGACACTCTATCTTACCATACTTTGATTACTCTCTATTTTCCTGGACCTTAAGCTGTAATTTATCTTTAAGACAAAATGTGTATAATCATCATATCCTAGGCCCTAACATTAGGGAAGTTTCTTCAGGTGCAAGTAGACCCCCTTCTGGGGTTTGATGAAAATATAGGGCATGAAGACAGGAGGCTTGGTGGGCTCTGCTGTCATCTTGAAGCGGAGCAGAATCAAGGCAACGATCACTTTCATCTCAGCCATGGCAAAATTCTGCCCGATGCAGTTCCTGCAGACACCAAGAAAAAGAGAGACTTGAAGAACTGACACTCCTTCTGACTCTTTAATAAGATACTAGAAAAACAAGTCTGACGTTAACAATACATTTTCACATGAAATTCCATACCAATTTTTGGACTTTGGACTTACCCTGTTCCCTGAAAGAATGTGAGCTGGAAGATTCAAGTTGACGCCCTTCCAAAACAAGGGGGCACTTGGAGCTGCTCACAGAATTGTTCCTCCCCTCCATCCCCCCCACCCACCGTGAAGTTCTAATGTATAATAAAACATGATAACCATAGTTGGTAACACACTGTATTGTAGAACTGAAATTTGCTAAGAAAGAAGAACTTAAATGTGCTCTCACACACAAAAAAGGACAGGTATGTGAGCTGAAGAATATGTTAATGAACTACATGGGAAGGAGTCTTCTCACAGCATATATCGCATCATCATGATGCATATTTCAAGTGTCTTACAATTTAAGATTCTAATATAAAGATGAAATAAAAGATGAAATAACTGTTTTTCTGAAAAAGAATCATCTCATCTTTATTGGGAGTGAACCTGCATTGAACCCGTGAGCAACAGCTTGCCTTGCTGTTTAGCCTTCTGAGCCATGACTGTATAGGATGCCATAGCAAAGGGTGTTGTTCTTTGTGAAACTCATTGACCCTTTCAGTGGCTCAAACAGGCATTAAGATCTGCCTCATGGTCAGGTGAGAAGATAAGTTTCTATAGAAGAACTTACAGAGCTGGGGGGCTGAAGAGAGAAGGCTGTTCCCAAGTAAACATTTGTGTGTGTGTTTTAAACTTCAAACAATCCTCACCTTGGTCCAGTTGAGAATGGTAAGAAGGCATGGGAGTGTCTTTTATTATTTTCCTGGGAGAACCTCAAGGGGTCAAAGACCTGAAATGAGAGGGTAACCCCACGACCATCCCCAAAACACCACCATTAACACATTTCTGAAGCTACTGCTTAGCACTGATCAACAGAAATATCCATGAACCACATATGTAGTTTCAAATGTTCTGGTATCCACATTTTTATAAACGGTAATGAATTTAATAATATAATTTATTTAACAGAAAATATGATCATTCCAACATGAATTCATACACACAATTACTTCAAGAAAATATTTCCTATTTTTTGTACTACAGCTGCAAGATTTTACTTTCCCAGCACATCTCAGTTCTAACCAGCCACATTTCAAGTGCTCCACACCACATGCGGTTAATGGCTACCAAGAGTGAGATATGACTGAGTGACTGAACTGAACTGAACTAAACCCTGGACAGCACAACTCCAGACCTGCTGACCTTGTCTGGTCTCCCAGGTGATTAGTCTGCTACCCAGACTAGGCAAGAGGAAAGCAGAAATACCATGACTGGTGGTAGTATTTTCACTTTGAAGGTACGAGTGCATCTACTTAGAAGTCAAGCCAAGATGACCTACGTGATCAGTTGTCCAACTTCCCATTACACATAACACGTTTGAAACTAGCAGCATATAAAAAAGGAGGCATCTGCACACATGGTGTTTAGAGTTTCAAGAGACTCAGGTATGCTACAAAACTTCTTTTTGCCTCTTCAGATCCTTTCTCCTTCCTTTCCCACCTTGCTCTGGGTTCCAAACTGACCCACGGGCTTTCCTGTTGGGTTCGACCAATAAAAGGCTTTGAAAGGAAATCTGGAGAGTGGGACAGTCATACCTGTGGGTCTTCCCAGACGGCAGGGTTGTGGTGGAGACCCCAGATACTGAGAACCACGGTCATTCCTGAGAAAGGAAGGAAATAAAAGAGATTGCAGTAAAAAGAGCAAGTTGTAAGCTCCTTTTACAGCTCTTCAGTAACACTTTTCTTTTTGAAAGGAAAGACTTAGTTCCTGGCAGAGTTCTGTGGGCTGTGATAGCTGATGCCAGCAGTGAAGGACCCATAAGAAGATGGGGTTCGGTGGCATCTTAGTTTTCAAATCAATGATCTATTTAATACCTGATTCTATCTTAAGAAGCTCTTGGTATCATGTCAAAATGATAGCCTGTGTTTATGTTTTCCGCTATCCCTAAAAATTCTTTATATATCTATTTATGGACTATAAAGTATCCAGACACAACAGCTTAGGTACATTTAGGAACAAGATTGTACCTCCACTGTGCAGATCCAATGACAAATTTCTGTTGGTGCAGGTCATACAATGGAAGTAGGGAATTTTGGCAAATGTTCATGTAGTATGAGGATTTTAAAAAGGACAGAAGAAACAAAAATAAAATTTAAAAAACAAAAAAGGAAAAAAGACAGAGGTGAGATAATTTGAGGATTATTTGGTTGTCAGAAATAATTTTGGTAAAGTAATTCTAGATCTGTCAACAAAGGGACAGTAAGTGACAGGCTGTTGGTACTGATACAAGCAATCCTGTTGGCTTGATCCTAAGGGCAAGAGTTAATTGAACACTGAAGCAGATTAAGTGGAGGGTGTCTCATGTGATCTCTCTGCCTCCCACTTTCCCTGCTCAGATACTTGTGTTGTCCTGAAGAGCACTGGGCTCCAGACGTGGAAGCTCTGAGCAAGTTCTAGCTCTGCTCAATGCACTTTGGGATCCCCCAGTGGGTTTTTGGCTATACCAAAAGCATCTGAAAGTGCTCTGTAAACTGCAAAACACATATAAGTGTCTGCTAAGAGCATGTTCCAAGGTGAAAAAGATGAGATTATCTATTTGAAGGCTCTATGTAAACTTTTAAGTGCTGCATACTTACTAGAGTAATATTACTATGATGATGAAGACAAAGACCCTCTCTGGGTCTTCTAGATAAAGATAAAAGTGTTCACCTCCCATGAAGTCTTGCCTGGTCTCAAATGCAACCAAGCCAGGATTAGCTTAGAAACAATGTCCCATAACGGAAGAAACCCTGAGTTGGATTCTGGTGATAAAGGTTCTGTTCATAGCTTTGCTTCAAATGACTATGTGCCTTTAGGAAAGTCTCAGAAACCCACATCTGGTCAAGGCATTACCCACTGAGAACTTAACAGGTGCCCAACCCTAAGCCAGCTATCCTGAGTTTTGTCTTTTGACTCTTCCAAGAGTTGAGAATCCCTCTGGTCTTTTTCACTGTGGTCCCCAGGAGTCAGTGGTCTTTAGAAACTGCTTAGGAAAAGAATGCAAAAACCTGCAGGCAAAGAGCGTCCATCTGGAAAGGTCATGGGCTTGGTGAGTCTTCTGGAAATGGACACAGCTGGAGGTGCCAAGCGGAGTGACTCCTTAATGCACATTGTGGTGTATGGCATCTCACTCAGTTGGTCCCTGTGAGTACAAGAGAGGGAACACAGGGAACTCAGACTCCATATTCAGTTTGTAAATGCTGACATATTTTTCTATTCAACCTTTGCTCCTGGTCAAAGTTCTTTTACCCATTGGTTTATGTAACAGAATGTTAAAAAGGAACACTTTCTGCCTCAGGATCAGCTGAGGTCCCAGAGGACAAGGAACAACACAGGTGCCACACATCCTCACCATGAATGTGGAGAAAAGGGAGGGAACCTCCTACACTGATATTGGGAATGCAAACTGGCATAGCCACTGTGGCAAACAGTATGGAGGTCCCTCAAAGAACTGAAAACAGAGCTACCATATGATCTTGCAATCTCACTCCTGGGTATATATCTGGAGAAAACTCTTATTTGAAAAGATATATGCACCCCAGGGTTCATAGCAGCATTATTGACAAGAGCCAAGATATGGAAGCAACCTAAATATCCATCAACAGATGAATGGATAAAGAAGATGTGCTATATATACACAATGGAAAACTACTCAGTCATAGAAGGAATGAAACAATGTCATTTGCAGCAACATGGATGGATCTAGAGATTATCATGCTCAGTGAAGTAAGTCAGAAAGAGAAAGACAAATATATGATATCATTTACATGTGAAATTTAAGATGTGATATAAATGAACTTATTTGCAAAACAGAAACAGACTCACAGTCAAAGAAAACAAATTTATGATTGTGTGTGCTAAGTAGCTTCAGTCGTGTCCCATTCTTTGCGACCCTATGGACTGTGACCCAACAGGCTCCTCTGTCCAAGGGATTCTCCAGGCAAGAACAGTGGAGTGGGTAGCTGTGCCCACCTCCATGGCATCTTCCTGATACAGGGATCAAACTTGCATCTGTTTACCTCTCCTGCACTGACAGGTGGGTTCTTTACCACTAGCACCATCAAAGAAAACAAAGTTACGGTTACCACAGGGGTTAAGTGAGGGGAAGAATATTAAAAAGTAAAGTCACTTTGTTGTACACCAAAAACTAACACAACATTATAAATCAACTCTACTTGGAAAAAAAACCCCAAATATCTTCATAATAAAGTGAAGCACTAAACTACTGGTAAAGGATTTCCTGAGAAGATTTCTGAGAATGTCTTGCAACACTTAGCTCATCATGTAAATCACAGAATGGCTAAGGAATGAAGAGAGGAGGCCTCCAAGTTTTGAGAGGGAAAAAAGATCCTTCCAAAGAACTGCTGGAATGCTGGAGTGCTGTGGAGAATGCTGGAGGGGGGTTCCCTTCATATTTAGCAAAGAGGGGATTAAAGAAGATAAGAGTAGATGCTCTGACATGTGCTCCTTAGAGGCTGGGAAGAAGAGAACTAATAGGAAAGGCCATGACTCACAACAGACAGAGAGGCAGGGAAAGGAGCAGGGACAAAGCAATAACCCTATAGTGAGTCCTATGGGCCAGTGAACCAGCAAGAGGGAGAGCTTCTGAACCAGCTTGAAGGACACTCTAAGGACAAGAATTTCTTTGTCTCGTGAATCATCATCATAAAGTCCCAGTGAGAGAATCTCTAAAAACCTCACTGAGAGTTAAAGGAAGCACCAAGTTTAAAGGGCCAGATGGCAACAGTACCAGCTGCCTTCTCCTCATCCTTTCTCCCTCCCAGGACCATTTCTAGAAGGGTCAGTGAGCAGAAGCCAGCACAAGGGTCAGTGAGCAGAAGCCAACCACAACCCCCTCTTTATTTCCTTGGGCTACAAAATCACTGCAGAGGGTGTCTGCAGCCATGAAATTAAAAGACTCTTGCTCCTTGGAAGAAAAGTTATGATCAATGGAGACAGCATATTAAAAAGCAGAGACATTACTTTGCCAACAAAGGTCTGTCTAGTCAAAGCTATGGTTTTTCCAATAGTCATGTATGGATGTGAGGGTAGGACTGTTAAGAAAGCTGAGTGCTGAAGAATGGACGCTTTTAAACTATGATGTTGGAGAAGACTCTTAAGAGTCCCTTGAACTGCAAGGAGATCCAACCAGCCCATCCTAAAGGAAATCAGTCTTGAATATTCACTGGAAGGACTGATGCTGAAGCTGAAACTCCAATACTCTGGCCACCTGATGCGAAGAACTGACTCATTGGAAAAGACCCTGATGCTGGGAAAGATGGAAGTCAGGAGGAGAAGGGAATGACAGAGGATGAGATGGTTGGATGGCATCACTGACTCGATGGACATGAGTTTGAGCAAGGCCTGGGAATTGGTGATGGACAGGGAGGCCTGGTGTGCTGCAGTCCATGGAGTCACAAAGGGTCAGACATGACTAAGCAACTGAACTGAATTGAACTGATTGAAAACTGCTTCACCCACCTCTGGCTTCCAGACCCAGAGAAGTACTGAGCTGAAATAGATGGAGATGCTCCAAGTGGATAACAATTTGTAGTTTTTATTATTACACTGGACCAGACAGCTTAATCATTGAAATGAGACTGCTCTTGTGATTTAAATGGTTGGGAACACTATGAGATTCACTCACAGTTTCACCCCAGTGATGAAAAGTACTTGCTCACACAAGCTTGAAGTATCAGTGGGAGGAGAGTAAATTTTTTATTTGATCATAGATAGTCAGGTTGGTTCAGTAAAATGACAGCGTACATTTGGTCTTTTTACTTCAGGTGTTTTTATTTATTTCTCTGATTATTTATTTTGAATGCAGGCTTTGGCCATTCATTAATGTGAAATTTTAATTTTGAACTCTTTCCTCCTCGAGCTTGGAATAAGAAGAGGAATTCTGCTTAACCTAGTACTTTTCACACTTAAGAAAAATAATGTTGCCCATCTCAGCTCTGGTTCAAAAAGATGAGAGGCCTTTTAACCCAATGCAGAAATAGGTTGACAAGCAGGCAAATGGAGATGCTGAACAACTTTCTAACTTTTTTAGAAATTTGCTCTTTGCAGTGTGGTTTTATTAGAATTATAAATTTTTGGACTGTTCTATACAAATTTCATTAAATGTAATGAAAGGCCATTTTTTATTCTCTATAATATGGTTGCCATTTCTCTCATTAAAATAAATGGTGGCAAACAGATCCTCTGGAGTTTGTTTTATCACCTGGCAAAGATTTCCTTATAGTTTTCACATTTCACATAGGCCAAACAAGAATAAGAAGGCCAATATTTGAGTTGTGTATATACATCTACCCTAATTGAGGTTAAAATATCTGATTAATATTTGGAAGTGACATACACTGTTTCTAAATTCAGTGAGTGAATAAAAACTTATTAGACAACACTGCATCTGGTGCTATGTAGATTAGAGCTTTGACTTATGGTAGGAAGTGGCAAGTATTTCATTATAAAAAGTGAGATCTCTGCTATACCTATATAAATTCATATTTTCCTTTACAAATGTTCTAATTGAGCTAACTTTTGCATTTGAAACATGGTGTTTTTGCCTCTAGTCACTGGGCTGGGTTGTTAGCCTCTCTTTCTTTGACCAACAAAACAAATACAATGGCTGCATTTTCCTGGCAAACAGTATGTCTGAGGAGCAAATCTGTAACCTGGGCTTCACTAACAGAGAGATGTGCTCAAAGTCTAGCCAAATGGAGTCAAAGTTTTCCACCTGACTAAGTCCTACCCATCGTGTAAGAGGCAGCTTAAATGTCCGATCTCCCAATAAATCTTCCTGAGCCTCCCATGTCAGATTAGGTTCTGGTCTTCTAAATCTCTGTGGTCACTAATGTGAATCTCTCTCCTTACCCTCACCATGTTATACTGCGATCAACTATCTGGGGATCAGACTTCCCTGGTGGTGTTGTGGATACGCATCTGCCTGCCAACGCAGGGGACGCAGGTTTGATCCCTGGTTTAGGAAGATTCCATATGCCATGGATATGGAAGATTTCATAAGCCCATGTGGGTCACAACGACTGAGCCAGTGCTCTAGATCCTGCGAGCAGCAACTACCGAAGTCAGCGCAGTGCAATGAAGGTAGCCCCTGCTCGCTTCTACAGAAAGTCCGTGAATAGCAAAGAAGGCCTAGCATAGCCAAAAAGAAATAAATAAATATTTTTTAAAATTAAAAAAAAGAAATATATGAGGACCAATCTTCTGTACTAGAATATGAGCTCATTGAGGGCAGAACCCACATCAAATCTGGCACCTTTTTATAGTGCCTCAGTACCTAAAGTTTCCCTGGTGGCTCAGCTGGTAAAGAATCTGCCTGCAATGTGGGAGACCTGAGTTCGATCGCTGGGCTGGGAAGATCCCCTGAAGAAGAGAATAGTTACCCACGGTATTGTGGCCTGTATAGTCCATGGGGTCACAAAGAGCTGGACATGACTGAGTGACTTTCAGTTGCACTTTCAGCACTTAAATGGTACACACTGTACTTGAGTTTGGCAAATATGGACTGAGAATGTTTACTGCTTTGTTCTAAGTCCAAAGTCCATCCTGAGAAGTGAACAAGGGGATGGGAGAGACCGTCTCAATGAGGCTTAGAAATAGAGATGTTCTCTCAGGTCTTTCAGAAACACAGCCTCACTTGAGTCCTACCATTCAAGATGTGGATGCAAATCTAGGGAGATCATATCCCTATTTCCAAAGCACCAGGGCCTGAGAGAAAGAAAGAAATAGAACCTTTTACACACACACTGACTAAAAAACAATGAAGTAGAAAACTTACGGATAAGTGAGTGTAAAAGAAAAAGGGATAATTTTGGGCCCTCTAGAAAAACAGAGCAATAGTAGCCTGCCTCTTCTACATACATATGTATGTATGTATATGAAGCACTATGATCACCAAGAGGAAAGAATAAAGCAAAATCCCAGGAGGAAAATAAGGAGGAAATGTTTATGGATGCAGATCTTACCAGGTAATGGAAGACCCATCCCCCAGGATGGCTCTGATCTCCTCCCGGCATCTCTCCTGATGCTCAGGGTGCCGAGCTAGCTGGTAGAGGAGGCAGGAAATGCCTGCTGATACAGAGTCATGCCCTGCCAACATGAATGTGTTCACCTCGGACCATACGTCTGAATCTGTGAAGTTATCATTTTCAGCCTAGAAAGAATAGTAGAGCTATTTTTATGCAGTGTCAGTTTACAGATGTTTGAAGTTCCAATCAAAATAATGGTTTTAAGGGAAAAACTGGCTATCAAATAAGAGTTTTCATTTTTATTCAGTTTAACAAATATATAGAGTCAAGCTCTGTCCAGAGCATAAAGGAGAACCAAAGACAGGTAAGAAAAGCAGGCCCCGCAGTGAGTTCCTGCAATCACTTTGTCAGATTTATCCAGACTTTTCAGCATCTCTTCCTCATTGTTTTATCAGCTTAACCTGTGATTCACTTTCCCGTGTTTCCCTGAACTATCATATATCTTTATGATAATCACCAAATCCTGCTGAATTTGTAAAAGATTTAGTCTTATCTGACTCCCTCTAGTGACAGAATTGTAGAATTCAGTTTTAAATCTCAAACTGTACAGCACCAACCATCAGTTCAAAAGTACTGTTAAATTTAGTTGATCAATTTTGCTTTTGTCTTTCATCCTCCCACTCATCTAACTACCCACACAATTAACTAGATACATAAGTAACCTCAGAATTTGAAAGATTTTGGTTTTTGTCTTCCATCCTCCTTCTCATCTAACTATTCATGCAATTAACTAGATACATGAGTAGGCTCAGAATTTGAAAGAAACTCACCTGAGCAGAAAGGACAATATCCAGTAAGTCCCGGTACTTCCTCTTCTGGGTGTTAGCCTGCTTATTCTCATCCTTGGGAGAATTCCTTCTATCCTTGATTAGCCTGTCTAGGGTAGAATAAATACTTCCCATTGCCAAAGTGACAGAAAAGTCAATCAAAGTAAAATAAATCACAGAACAAGCCGTGACCCCCCGGATAGTTTCAAATCTTGCCTAATTTCCTGAAGTTAGAGTGAGTACATTAATTTAAATAGATTTAATTTATGCATGAGGGCTTCCTTGGTGGCTCAATTGTTAAAGAATCCACCTGCAATGCCGGAGACCCATGTCAGATCCCTGGGTCAGGAAGATCCCCCCTAGAGAAGGGAGTGGCTACCCACTCCAGTATTCTTGCCTGGAGAATCCCATAGAGGAGCCTGGTGGGCTACAATCCATGGGGTCACAAAGAGTCAGACATGACTGAGTAATATTCAATTTATGCAGATGTATATTTTACCATCAAATGACAACTTTTGTTCAAAGTTCCAAAGACCAACACAACAGACAAAAATATACTTTATATAACTAAGTCGGCAATATAATTAAAATAATAAAAAAATGTAGGTGCAAGTAACCAATCATTCTTTTCTTTTTCAGTCTAATCTTTCATTTTCATGGAAAAATTATCACGTGAAATGGAATGAAAAGAAAAAGACCAGCAAAGAAATGCCAACCTCTATACAACTGAAAGGGCTGAAAGGAAAAAAATTATGGACCAGAATGTTTAAAATTATAATCCAAGAAAACTTTCTGGGAATAAGAGAAAAATTAAATCTACATATTAAAGGGTTCATACTATGCCTGGAAAGATTGGAACAGAATAACCAATTCCAATATATATATATATATATATATATATATATATATATATATCTTAATAAAACTACTTGACATTCAAGGCAGAGAAAAGGAACTTCTCAGAGATTCTAGACAAAAATATCAAATGACTTTTAATGATAACAAATTAAGCTAGCATCATACTTCTCAAGAACAATAAGAAAAACCAAGACAAGGTTAGAGTATTTAGGAAACACTCAAGGAAACAAAGTGTGAGGCCACATTTTTATCCAGGAAAACTATCCTTCATGTATCAAGTCTACCAAAAAACTGTTAAAAACTTAGATGAACTCAGAAAATGCTTTGCTCATGAAGCCCATCTTGAGGACTCGATAGGGGATGAGTTTCATCCAACCAAGAAATTACTGGAAAAACTTTATTAAAATAACTAAGGTGGGCCTTTCAAAGATTTAATTCTAGATATCAGAATTAAATAGGGATAAAGATGTGGACAAAAGAGTAACACATAAGCATTAAAAGTGAAAATAATGCTACTAAAAATAGGAGTAGGGAGGGAAAAATCTGGCTTAAAACTCAGCATCCAAAAAACTAAGATCATGGCATCTGGTCCCATCACTTCATGGCAAACAGATGGGGAAATAATGGGAACAGTGACAGACTTTATTTTCTTGAGCTCCAAAATCAATGCAGATGGTGACTGCAGCCATGAAATTGAAAGACAGCTGTTCCTTGGAAGAAAAGCTATGACAAACCTAGACAGCATGTTAAAAAGCAGAGACATTACTTGGCCAACAAAGGCCCGTATAGTCAAAGCAATGGTTTTTCCAGTAGTCATGTGAGAATTGGACCATAAAGAAGGCTGAGTGACAAGGAATTGGTACTTTTTAACTGTGGTGTTGGAGAAGACTCTTGAGAGTCCCTTGGACTGCAAGGAAATCAAACTATTCAATCCTAAAGGAAATCAATCCTGAATATTCACTGGAAGGACTGATGCTGAAGCTGAAGCTCCAATACTTTGGCCACCTGATGCGAAGAGCCAACTCATTAGAAAAGACCCTGATGCTAGGAAAGACTGAAGGCAAGAGGAGAAGGGATGACAGAGGACAAGATGGTTGGATGGCATCACTGACTCAAAGCACATGAGTTTGAGCAAGTTCAGGGACATAGTGAAGGACAGGGAAGCCTGGTGTGCTGGAGTCCTTGGAGTCCATGTGTAAAGAATCAGACATGACTGAGTGACTGAACAACAAATATCAACAATCATTTTAAACATCAGTGGTTTGTTACACCAATTAAAAGACAAAGAAGGTCAGAATGTACCTAAAAAACAAGATCCAACTGTATGTTGTCTACAAGCCCACCTTAAATACATAAAGATACACATAGATTAAAAGTAAAAGGATAGAGAAAGATATAACATGCTAACTAATCAGAAGAAAGCTGGAGAAGCAATATCAGCTTCAAACAGAAGAGATTTCAGAGAAAAGAAAATATTAGAGATAAAGAAGAGCATTACATAATGATAAAGGGGTCAATTATCCAAGAAGACAATGATCTTTAATGTGCATGTGCCTAACAAAGAGTCTCAAAATGCTGAGGCAAGAAGTAATAGGACTCAAGAAGAAATAAATAAATCTACTATCATAGTTGGAGACTTCAATATCCCTCTATCATAATGGACAGATCCAGCAGGTAGAAAACAAGCAAGGATATAGTTGAACTGAACAATATCATCAATCAACTGGATCTATTTGACAGCTATAGAATACCTCATTCAACATGAGAACACTGACCAACATAGGCCATATTTGGGGCCATAAACCATAATCTAGACTTTAAAAAATAGAACTCATAGGATGTATGCTTTCAAACCACAGTGAAATAGAAATCAGTAATGGAAAGATAATGGGAAAACTCCAAATTATTTGGCAAGTAAACCACACACTTCTAAATAACACACGAGTCATAGAAGTAGTCTCAAGAGAAACTTAAAAAATATTTTGAATTAATGAAAATTCAAATACAACTAATCAAAATTGTGAGATGCCGTGAAAGCAGTGCTTAAAGGGAAATGGATAGCATTTAAAGAATTATCAGAAAAGAAGAAAGATCTAAAATCAATAATCTAAGCTTCTCCCTTGGGAAACAAAACAAGAAGAAAAAAATTTAAGTCTGAATTAACTAGAGGAAAAGAAATAATAAAAATCTGAGTAGAAAGTAATAAAATTGAAATAAGAAATAAAGAGACAAAATCAATGAAACCAAAAGTTGGTTCTTAGAAAAGATTAATAAAGTTGATAAATCTCTAGCCAGGTTAACTAAGGAAAAGAGAAAAGATAAAATTGCTACTATTAGATATAAGAGGATCCTATGGATATTAAAAAGAGAATAAAGAAGTATTATGAAAAACTCCATGCTTACAAATTGATAATCTGGTTGAAATGGGTCAATTTCCTGAAAGACACAATCTACCAAAAGTCAAAAGAGAAATAGCTAATCTGAATAAACCTTTGTCTATAAAGCAGTTTGAGTCAGTAATTAATAAGCTTCCAAACCAGAAGACCAGACCTAGTTGATTTCCTTGGTGATTTTTACCAAACATTTAGGAAAGAAATCCTGCCAATTCTCTACAATCTCTTCCAGAAAAATAGAAGCAGAGGGAGTATTTTCTGACTTATTTTATGACACCAGCCATTATTCTCACCCCTAAACTGAGACAGGCCTGGGAACTGGGACCCTTTGCTGCAGGGCTGAAAAGCTTGAACCTGGACACATCTTTTCTTAAGCTACAATATATGAAGAAACTATATGGGGCTAAAAATTATTGTGTGCATGTGCAGTTAGGGCAAACTCTGAACCAAAAGATATAAAAAAGAAAAAACAAAACCAAAACTCATCTGCCGTTTCTGAAGGACCTGGAGCAAAAACTGGGTGTCAGGAGAAAAAGCAGGGTGATCTGCAGGGCCCCCTACACTCAACAACACAAAAGATGGGCAAACCACCTAAACCACCCTTCCAACCAGACTTCTGGACACACTCCTATCGTCACCCCATGTAAGAAACAAGCTCAGCCACCCGCCTTGGGGACCAAGCAAGGGAGCTTGTCACTTGTTTCTGCTCCTTCCGGGAGCCCCAATGAAGACACGACTGAATTTCTTGTCTGGCTTCTAGTCAATTTCTATTGCTTGGGGAAGACCAAGAACCCCAGTGGGTATTAAAACCAAATAAAGACATTACAATAAAGGGAACATTTTGGAGGATAATTTGGTGGATTCTTACAAAACTAAACTTATCCTTACCATTCCATCTCTAATCATCCTCCTTGGTATTTACCCAAAGGAGCTGAAAACTTAAGTTCACACAAAAACCTGTGCACAAATGTTTATAGAAGCTTTATTCAAAATTGTCAAAACTTTGCTTTTTGTAAGCAACTAAGATGTCTTTAATAGGTAAACAAAGTGTGATACACTCATAAGTGAAAGTGAAAGTCGCTCAGTCCTATCCAACTCTTTGCGACCCCATGGACTTTACAGTCCATGGAATTCTCCAGGCCAGAATACTGCAGTGGGTAGCCCTTCCCTTCTCCAGGGATCTTCCCAACCCAAGGATCGAACCCAGGTCTTTCTCATTACAGGCGAATTCTGTACCAGCTGAGCCACAAAGGAAGCTATCACACAATAAAATATAATTGAACAATAAAAATAAATGCACTATCAAGCCATGAAAATACATGGAAGAACTTTAAATGCATATTGTTAAGTGAAAGAAACCAATCTAAAAAGGTTACAGAAATTGAGCCTGGGAGGAGCCAAGATGGGGGAGAAATAGGACGGGGAGACCACTTTCTCTGTTACAAACTCATCAAAAGAATAACTGAACGCAGAGCAAACTTCACAAAACAACTTCTGATCGCTAGGTGAGGTCATCAGGCGCCCAGAAAAGCAACCCATTGTCTTTGAATGGAGGTAGGACAAAATATAAAAGATAAAAAGAGATACAAAAGGAGATCCGTCCTGGGAAGGGAGTCTTAATAGAGGAAGTTTCCAGACACCAGGAAACCCTCGCACTGGCGGGTCTGGGGGAAGTGTTTGAATCTCGAAGGGCAACCTGACTGGGAGGGGAACAATAAATAAAACCACAGATTACGAGCCTAAAAGCAACTCCCAGCAGAAAAGCACCCCAGACACCCGCATCCGCCACCAGCAAGTGGGGGCGGAATGGAGAGGAGCAGGCGGCGTTGCTTAGCGTAAGGACCGGGCCTGAGTGCCCTGAGGGCAATCGGAGGGAGCTTTTGTGAGTTACCAACTTAAACTGCGGGATAGCAAAAGAGAGAGAGAAAATTAACCGGCCCAAACACACTGCCAGCCGTTCGCAGAACAAAGGGACTGAGAAAGTCCAGAGAAGAGCTCACAGGCTGCGGACCGGCCCAGCCCCGCCGGAGGCTGGAGGCAGGGGGGAGGGGAAAGGGGCAGGCTCGGCCCCAAGGACCGAAACCCCTACCGCACTGCAAACAGGCCTCCAGTTTCTAATCAAAGACCTCCTGAGATTCTGGATGGTCGACATCCGCCGGGAGGCTGGCGGCGAGACAGAGGGCACAGGCACCCGACTGGCGCGGGCGGAAACTGAGACTGGGACCGCAGAAGGGAGAAGACGCACCGCACTCGGGGAGAGTGCGCCTGTCAAGCCCCTGGCTGCCTGAACCGCTCTGACGGGGAAGGCACAAAAAGCAGGCGCAGCTTTTTATTCCGCGCTTTTGTGGAACACTCGAGGGCTGGAACCGCGCCAGCGCAAGGCACGCTCCATATAGAGCAGCCGGGAGCCCGAGCAGGGTAGACGGAGAAAGTAGCGCCAGCCCCTCTTCGCAGTACGAGGGAACTAGCAACCCGAATAAGAGTCCACCTCCGCCCGCCTGTGTCAGGGCGGAAATGGGGCACTGAAGAGACCGGCAAACAGAAGCCAAATAAACAAAGGGAACCGCTTCAGAAGGGACCGGTGCAACAGATTAAAATCCCTGTAGGTAACACCGACTACATCAGAAGGGGCCTGTAGAGATTAAGAAGTGTCAGCTGGAACGAGGAGCTATCTGAAACTGAGCCAAACCCACACTGACCGCAACAGCTCCAGAGAAATTCCTAGATATGTTTTTACTTTTTTTTTTTTAAGTAAGAAAAAATTTTTTTTTTCTTTTTTCTCTTTTATTTTCTTTTAAAATTCCCTACTACTCCCCCATTAGTCCTTAGCTTTCATTTTCATAGATTTTTATGATTTTGTTAATTAGGAAAAAAATTTTTTTCTTTTTTTTCTTCTTTTTTTCCCTTTTTCTCTTCTATTTTCTATTTTTCTTTTTCTCTTATTTCTTCTTAAAGTCCTCTATTACTCCTCTACTACTCTTAATTTTCATTTTCATTACACTATAACCTTACAAAAAAAAAAGAGAAGAGAAGCCCAGTTTTAAACTGAATTTCATATATATTTCTAAAATTTTTTTGTGTGTTTTGGTTTTTGTTTTTAATATAGTATTTTTAAGTTTAACCTCTACTCTAGATTTTTAATTTTTGTTTTTCAGTATATGATATAAATTGTGAACATTTAAGAATCCAATATTCAGTTCCCATTTTTATTCAGGAGTGTGTTGATTATTCTCTCCCAATCTTGACTCTCTGTTTTCTACCTCAGAACACCTCTATTTCCTCCTTTACCCTTCTCTTCCCAATCCAATTCTGTGAATCTTTGTGGGTGTCTGGGCTACGGAGAACACTCTGGGATCAGACAACTGCGTAGATCTGTCTCTCTCCTCTTGAATCCCCCTTTTTCTCCTCCTACTCATCTCTATCTCCCTCCTCCCTCTCCTCTTCTTCATGTAACTCTGTGAACCTCTCTGGGTGTCCCTAACAGGGGAGAATCTTTTCGCCATTAACCTAGAAGTTTTATTATCAGTGCTGTATAGTTGGAGAAGTCATGAGACTACTGGAAGAATAAAACTGAAATCCAGAGGCAGGAGACTTAAGCCCAAAACCTGAGAACACCAGAAAACTCCTGACTACATGGAACCTTAAGTAATAAGAGACCGTTCAAAAGCCTCCATACCTACACTGAAACCAACCACCACCCAAGAGCCAGTAAGTTTTAGAGCAAGACATACCACGCAAATTCTCCAGCAACACAGGAACATAGCCCTGAACGTCAATATACAGGCTGCTCAAAGTCACATCTAACACATAGACGCATCTCAAAACTCATTACTGGGCACTCCATTGCTCTCCAGAGTGAAGAAATCAAGTTCCACGCACCAGAACACCGACACAAGCTTCCCTAACCAGGAAACCTTGACAAGCCAATAGTCCAACCCCACCCACTGGGTAAAACCTCCACAATAAAAAGGAACCACAGACCTCCAGAATACAGAAAGCCCACTCCAGACACAGCAATCTAAACAAGATGAAAAGGCAGAGAAATACCCAACAGGTAAAGGAACAGTGAAAAATGCCCACCAAGTCAAACAAAAGAGGAGGAGATAGGGAATCTATCTGAAAAAGAATTTAGAATAATGATAATAAAAATGATCCAAAATCTTGAAAACAAAATGGAGTTACAGATAAATAGCCTGGAGACAAAGATTGAAAAGATGCAAGAAATGTTTAATAAAGACCTAGAAGAAAGAAAAAAGTCAATTAAAAATGAATAATGCAATGAATGAGATAAAAAACACTCTGGAGGGAACCAAGAGCAGAATAACGGAGACAGAAGATAGGATAAGTGAGGTAGAAGGTAAAATGGTAGAAATAAATGAAGCAGAGAGGAAAAAAGAAAAAAGAATCAAAAGAAATGAGGACAACCTCTGTTGTCAAAAGAAATCAAAAAGAATCAAAAGAAATGAGGTCCCACCAGAGGGACTTCTGGGACAATGTGAAACGCTCCAACATTCGAATCATAGGAGTCCCAGAAGAAGAAGACAAAAAGAAAGGCCATGAGAAAATACTCGAGGAGATAATAGCTGAAAACTTCCATAAAATGGGGAAGGAAATAGCCACCCAAGTCCAAGAAACCCAGAGAGTCCCAAACAGGATAAACCCAAGGTGAAACACCCCAAGACACATATTAACCGAATTAACAAAGATCAAACACAAAGAACAAATACTAAAAGCAGCAAGGGAGAAACAACAAATAACACACAAAGGGATTCCCATAAGGATAACAGCTGATCTATCAATAGAAACCCTCCAGACCAGAAGGGAATGGCAGGACATACTTAAAGTAATCAAAGAGAATAACCTACAACCTAGATTACTGTACCCAGCAAGGATTTCATTCAGATATGAAGGAGAATTCAAAAGCTTTACAGACAAGCAAAAGCTGAGAGAATTCAGCACCACCAAACCAGCTCTTCGACAAATGCTAAAGGATCTTCTCTAGACAGGAAATGCAGAAAGGTTGTATAAACGTGAACCCAAAACAACAAAGTAAATGGCAACGGGACCACACCTATCAATAATTACCTTAAATGTAAATGGGTTGAATGCCCCAACCAAAAGACAAAGACTGGCTGAATGGATACAAAAACAAGACCCCTATATATGCTGTCTACAAGAGACCCACCTCAAAACAAGAGACACATACAGACTAAAAGTGAAGGGCTGGAAAAAAATATTTCACACAAACGGAGACCAAAAGAAAGCAGGAGTCGCAATACTCATATCAGATAAAATAGACTTTCAAATAAAGGATGTGAAAAGAGACAAAGAAGGACACTACATAATGATCAAAGGATCAATCCAAGAAGAAGATATAACAATTATAAATATATATGCACCCAACATAGGAGCACCGCAATATGTACAGCAAACACTAACGAGTACAAAAGAGGAAATTAATAGTAACACAATAATAGTGGGAGACTTTAATACCCCACTCACAACTATGGATAGATCAACTAAACAGAAAATTAACAAGGAAACACAAACCTTAAATGACACAATGGACCAGCTAGACCTAATTGATATCTATAGAACATTTCACCCCAATACAATCAACTTCACCTTTTTCTCAAGTGCACACGGAACCTTCTCCAGAATAGATCACATCCTGGGCCGTAAATCTGGTCTTGGAAAACTCAGAAAAACCTGAAATCATTCCAGTCATCTTTTCTGACCACAGTGCAGTAAGATTAGATCTCAATTACAGGAAAAAAATTGTTAAAAATTCAAACATATGGAGGCTAAATAACACGCTTCTGAATAACGAACAAATCATAGAGGAAATCAAAAAAGAAATCAAAATATGTATAGAAATGAATGAAAATGAAAACACAACAACCCAAAACCTATGGGACACTGTAAAAGCAGTGCTAAGGGGAAGGTTCATAGCATTACAGGCTTACATCAAGAAACAAGAAAAAAGCCAAATAAATAACCTAACTCTACACCTAAAGCAATTAGAGAAGGAAGAAATGAAGAACCCCAGGGTTAGCAGAAGGAAAGAAATCTTAAAAATTAGGGCAGAAATAAATGCAAAAGAAACTAAAGAGACCATAGCAAAAATCAACAAAGTTAAAAGCTGGTTTTTTGAAAAAATAAACAAAATTGACAAACCATTAGCAAGACTCATTAAGAAACAAAGAGATAAGAACCAAATTAACAAAATTAGAAATGAAAATGGAGAGATCACAACAGACAACACTGAAATACAAAGGATCATAAGAGACTACTACCAGCAGCTCTATGCCAATAAAATGGACAACTTGGATGAAATGGACAAATTCTTAGAAAAGTATAACTTTCCAAAACTGAACCAGGAAGAAATAGAAGATCTTAACAGACCCATCACAAGCAAGGAAATTGAAACTGTAATAAAAAATCTTCCAGCAAACAAAAGTCCAGGACCAGATGGTTCCACAGCTGAATTCTACCAAAAATTTAGAGAAGAGCTAACACCTATCTTACTCAAACTCTTCCAGAAAATTGCAGAAGAAGGTAAACTTCCAAACTCATTCTATGAGGCCACCATCACCCTAATTCCAAAACCAGACAAAGACGCCACAAAAAAAAAAAAAGAAAACTACAGGCCAATATCACTGATGAACATAGATGCAAAAATCCTTAACAAAATTCTAGCAAACAGAATCCAACAACATATTAAAAAAATCATACACCATGACCAAGTGGGCTTTATCCCAGGAATGCAAGGATTCTTTAATATCTGCAAATCAACCATTGTAATACTGCACATTAACAAATTGAAAGAAAAAAACCATATGATTATCTCAATAGATGCAGAGAAAGCCTTTGAAAAATTCAACACTCATTTATGATTAAAACTCTGCAGAAAGCAGGAATAGAAGGAACATACCTCAACATAATAAAAGCTATATATGACAAACCCACAGCAAGCATCACCCTCAATGGTGAAAAATTGAAAGCATTTCCCCTGAAATCAGGAAAAAGACAAGGGTGCCCACTCTCACCACTACTATTCAACATACTGTTGGAAGTTTTGGCCACAGCAGTCAGAGTAGAAAAAGAAATAAAAGGAATCCAGATAGGAAAAGAAGAAGTGAAACTCTCGCTGTTTGCAGATGACATGATCCTCTACATAGAAAACCCTAAAGACTCTTCCAGAAAATTACTAGAGCTAATCAACGAATATAGTAAAGTTGCAGGATATAAAATTAACACACAGAAATCCCTTGCATGCCTATACACTAACAATGAAAAAACAGAAAGAGAAATTAAGGAAACAATACCATTCACCATTGCAACAAAAAGAATAAAATACTTAGGAGTATATCTACCTAAAGAAACAAAAGACCTATACATAGAAAACTATAAAACACTGATGAAAGAAATCAAAGAGGACACAAACAGATGGAGAAACATACTGTGTTCATGGATTGGAAGAATCAATATTGTCAAAATGGCTAGTCTACCCAAAGCAATCTATAGATTCAATGCAATCTCTATCAAGCTACCAACGGTATTTTTCACAGAACTAGAACAAATAATTTCACAATTTGTATGGAAATACAAAAAACCTCGAATAGCCAAAGTAATCTTGAGAAAGAAGAATGGAACTGGAGGAATCAACCTGCCTGACTTCAGACTCTACTACAAAGTCACAGTCATCAAGACAGTATGGTACTGGCACAAAGACAGAAATATAGATCAATGGAACAGAATAGAAAGCCCAGAGAAAAATCCACGAACCAATGGACACCTTATCTTTGACAAAGGAGGAGAGGATATACAAAGGAAAAAAGACAACCTCTTTAACAAGTGGTGCTGGGAAAACTGGTCAACCACTTGTAAAAGAATGAAACTAGAACACTTTCTAACACAATACACAAAAATAAACTCAAAATGGATTAAAGATCTAAATGTAAGAGCAGAAACTATAAAACTCCTGGAGGAGAACATAGGCAAAACACTCTCCGACATAAATCACAGCAAGATCCTCTATGACCCACCTCCCAGAATATTGGAAATAAAAGCAAAAATAAACAAATGGGACCTAATGAAACTTAAAAGCTTTTGCACAACAAAGGAAACTATAAGCAAGATGAAAAGACAGCCCTCAGATTGGGAGAAAATAATAGCAAATGAAGAAACAGACAAAGGATTAATCTCAAAAATATACAAGCAACTCCTGTAGCTCAATTCCAGAAAAATAAATGACCCAATCAAAAAATGGGCCAAAGAACTAAACAGACATTTCTCCAAAGAAGACATACAGATGGCTAACAAACACATGAAAAGATACTCAACATCACTCATTATCAGAGAAATGCAAATCAAAACCACAATGATGTACCATCACACGCCAGTCAGGATGGCTGCTATCCAAAAGTCTACCAGCAATAAATGCTGGAGAGGGTGTGGAGAAAAGGGAACCCTCTTACACTGTTGGTGGGAATGCAAACTAGTACAGCCGCTGTGGAGAACAGTGTGGAGATTTCTTAAAAAACTGGAAATAGAACTGCCATATGACCCAGCAATCCCACTTCTGGGCATACACACTGAGAAAACCAGATCTGAAAGAGACACGTGCACCCCAATGTTCATCACAGCACTGTTTATAATAGCCAGGACATGGAAGCAACCTAGATGCCCATCAGCAGATGAATGGATAAGGAAGCTGTGGTATATATATACACCATGGAATATTACTCAGCTGTTAAAAAGAATTCATTTGAATCAGTTCTAATGAGATGGATGAAACTGGAGCCCATTATACAGAGTGAAGTAAGCCAGAAAGATAAAGAACATCGCAGCATACTAACACATATATATGGAATTTAGAAAGATGGTAATGATAATTCTATACGCAAAACAGTAAAAGAGACACAGAAGTACAGAACAGACTTATGAACTCTGTGGGAGAAGGTGAGGGTGGGATGTTTCAAAAGAACAGCATGTGTATTATCTATAGTGAAACAGATCACCAGCCCAGGTGGGATGCATGAGACAAGTGCTCGGGCCTGGTGCACTGGGAAAAACCAGAGGGATTGGGTGGAGAGGGAGGTGGGAGGGGGGGATCGGGATGGGGAATACATGTAACTCCACGGCTGATTCATGTCAATGTATGACAAAACCCACTGAAATGTTGTGAAGTAATTAGCCTCCAACTAGTAAAAAAACAAAAAAACAAAAAAAAAAGAAAAAGAAAAAAACTCAAAAAAAAAAATAAAAAGGTTACGTACAGTGTGATTCCAGTTAATGACATGAAAGAGGCTAAACTATAGAGACAGTAAAAAAATTAGTGGTTGCCAGGAGTGTGACACAAAGAACGGAGGGCCAAGTAGGTGGAGCACAGGGGGATTTTAAGGGCAGTGAAACACTGCTGTATGATACTGTAATGGTGGAAACATATCATTACATATTTGTCAAAATCCAGAGAGTGTACACATAAAGAGTGAACCCTAAACTATGGACTTTAGTTAATAATAAGGGACTCATGAGGGCTTCCCTGGTGGCCCAGTGGTTAAGAATCTGCCTTGCAACACAGGGGACACCACTGGTCCAGAAAAATCCCACATGCCAGAGGCCAGCTAAGCCCACGTGCCACAACCACTGGCCCTGTGCTCTCGACACCACCAGCCACAACTACAGAGCCTAAGTGCCGCAACTACTGAAGCCCATGTGCCTACTGAAGACCTTGTGCTTCTCAACCAGAGAAGCCACTGCAATGAGAAGCCCACGGAGCACAAGTAGAGAGTAGCCCCTGCTGGCCACAACTAGAGAAAGCCCATGTGCAGCCGTGAAGACTCAGTGCAGCCAAAAATAAGTAAATAAAATAAATAAATATGTATGTAAAATAATAATGGCTCACCGGTTATAAGAAATACACCATAGTTATGCAAGATGTTAATGAGGGAAAGTATGTATATAGGGGGTGGTGAAGAAGTAGCAATATGGGGAACTCTGTACTTTCTGCTCAATTTTTCTATAAGACTAAAACCCCCTGAAAAATACCTTATTAATTAAAAAAAAACATACTACAAAGTCTCTTTAATTGATTCAGTGTGATTTAGCACACAAATAGATAGACCAACGGATAGAAAAGAAAGTGAAGAAATAGGTCCAAGTACATATGAAGAAATAGGTCCAAGTACATTAGAATATGATAAAAGTGGTTACCTCAAACTGACTGGAAAAGATGGAACTTCTTAATAAATGGTAATGGGACAATTGGATAATCATTTGGAAATATTAGAGCAACTCTATCAAGAGTCCTACTATCATCAAGTGGGTATATGACAGGGATGCAGCTAAACATCCTACAATGCGCTTGTCAGTGTCTCACTGTCTGGATAACAAAGACTTAGCTAGCCCCAAATGTCATTAGTGCCATAGTTGAGGTATTCTGGAATAGGGGAAGGCTTTTGACTATCACTCAAAATCTAGATGCAGTAAAAGAAAATATGAATAAATTTGACTAATTGAAAAATTTGAAATTTGAAAAGTTTTTATTTTTGACCAATTTAACATTTAATTTCCCCCTAATGTTTTGCATTTTGTTTTTTCATCATAATTATGCAATAGCAAGAGAACGTGAATAATTCTTTTCACTAAGTTCTGTGTAGATGCCTCCAAATCCACTCCTGTTTCCTCCAATATTAAATATTAATATTTTTGGTGTGGGCCATGATACAAACAAGTTTGATAACTACTGCTATAAAGAGAGCCCATTTGTATATTAGATGATTTCTAATCTGCTTATCTGTATGTCCTTATAATATCTATATTTGTGTGGGTCCATATGTATGCATGTGTAGGTGTGTGTTGCAAGTTTCTTGGAACAAATCTATTTTATATTTAACATTTATTCAGTTCCAGGCACTGTCTTAAGTGCTTTACATATATTAACATATTTAATCATCATCACAAAACAATGAGATAGGTTTTTTTCTTTAATCTTCATTTTTCAGATAACCCTGAGACAGAGCAGTAACTTGCCCAAAGTCATACTGCTACTCAGTGCTGGAGCTGAGGAAGGATTAATTAATGGCCTGATAAATATTCTCTATTTTGGTGTTCATGAAAAGTAGTGTTGAATTGCTTAAAAACTTCATCGATTTCAACTTTTACGTTTATGTTTTGCTAAAACTATTTATTTTCGAATGAAGCGTCTTTTACTTTTTTATTGGGGTAAGAATGCTTAACAAGATCTACCTACTTTAAGTGCACAATATTGTTCACCTTAGGTACTGTTGTACAGCAGATCTTTAGAACTTATTCATCTTGCATAACTATTTTATACCCATTGGACAGTCCCCCAGGGGGGTCCTTTTTTTGGATGTATGTCCATGTTTACTCTGTTCCTCCCTTTATTCCTATGTTGCCTGCATATTTTTAGCCTGCCATTACTATGACAATCACTATGCAAAAAGCCATGCCATGTATGCTAAAAAGTGTTAAGTGCCCACTTGCTATGTTACCTTTGTATTAATAAAAACCGCATATAATAAAGATGGTGCAATATATAGAAAGGGCTTCTCTTGTGGTTGGTAAAGAATCCGCCCACAACGTGGGAGACCTGGGTTCATACCCTGAGTTGGGAAGATCCCCTGGAGAAAGGAAAGGCTACCCACTCCAGTATTCTGGCCTGGAGAATTCCATGGACTGTATAGTCCGTGAGGTCGCAAAGAGTCGTACACGACCGAGTGACTTTCACTTTCATCTATGTAGAAAAATTCAGATAAGACTATTACTGTGGGTGTAGCACACTCTTGTACACGAATTGTTTCATTTGAGCAGTGTTCATATAAAAGCTCCATTAAGACAAGAATTCTTTCTCTTTTCACACTGAGAACTGTTCCTCTAGAGAGACACAATACAACTATGACAGTGTATGGACTTGGACAATCTAAACGCAAGAAATACCTGTATGCTGATGCAATATCTTGTTTATCTCCCGAAAGCGGTGGCCCACAGGGCTTAATTTGAAAATTAGGTCATAGTGATAAAAGAAATTGTACACGCGTTGCATAAGGATATTGCTGCCATCACTTGTTGCTTTTACATAATCTTCATGGGAGCTAGAAGAGAGAGTGGGGAAAATATGTCAGTAAATGACTTAGATAATGCGAACGAGGCTTTATTTTCCCTTTACTGTAACTGACCTGTCTGTTTGGCAGTTGGTTTCCCAGCTGAAAATACATTTCATGAGTACGTCCAGGGTCATCAAGTCGATGTGCTCATAGATATCCATAAGTGTATCCTGAGAGCCACAAATCTTCTCCCACTTATCCTGGCACAGGAGGTCAAGATCAACATCATCATCATCAAAATGCTTTTATTTGAAGGCTTCTCCCTGTCTTACCATGTGACAGAGACAATTCTGACTTGGCAGGGGTCGAAGGTCATATAGGTAAATGTTAACCTGAAATACCTGCCCCTTATTTCACCAGTAAAATGGGTTTATTTAGGCACAGCAAAAAATTGAACTTCAGGACATGCAATCATGGTGCGTGCGTGGTCAGTTGTGTCCAACTCTTTGTGACCCCATGGGCTGTAGCCCACCAGGCTCCTCTGTCCATGAGATTTCCCATGCAAGAATACTGGAGTGGGTTGCCATCTCCTCCTCCAGGGGATCTTCCTGACTTCAGGGATCAAACCCGTGTCTCCTGCATCTCTTGCATTACAGGTGGATTCTTCAACACTGAGTCACCTGGGCAAGTCAGGAGAACTAAGGACAGGAACAGTTATAGAGGAGAAGGGGGAGTTGGGGGGAGGTGTTATAAACAAAGAGTCCACTGAAGGGAACGGGGAAATTAGAGTGCAGTGGTTTTTCATTGTCCAAGTTTTGAGAGTCTCACTAACCAGGCTGTTGTGGGTAAGGAGAAACTCTTCTTTTCTTTTGCTGGAGGGTAAAGTAGTAGCCTTCTTCCTGTTGGACATGCAAAGGTAGGTTTCCTCCGATTGGGTCTGCAGTTGACCTCTAGTGGTAGGATGTGAGACCTCCCCTTTCTGGCCTCCTGACTCCATTTTAAATGAGATTTCTGTTTACTAATTTTCACATAAATAGGCCAAGTGCTTATTTGGCATGAAGAAGGGAAAAACGCACCCAACCAAATGAGAAAAAGCATGGAACAAACCAGGTATCTGGTAAATGGCTGAGGTAAGTATCTTTGGCCTTCCAATTATTATCACCACTCTTGTTTTAGAAGAGATCAGGGTTCCAGTAAAAGAGATCATCTCACACAAAACCCATAATAACAAGGGTTTTCCCCAGGGCTTTCTCCTTCTTCAGTCCCCAGATTGCTAGATACCCCACCTATCACTTCTCTTAACCATTATAGGTACACTTAAAAATATACTTGGAATTAAAAATAATTATTTTGGATTTAGAAGTGGGGAACAGAGGTAAGCAGTGAATAGGAGTAGCTGCTGAGAGGTGGCTCTCAGCCAAGCACTGCCTGTGTTCACTCTACTTCTGCCTCCAAATGACCCACTTCCACTACCCAAGATGTTTTATGGCTTAAACTGTCTCAAAGTTCCCTGCTGAAAATGTATTCATCATCATAAGCATTCTTTGTGTAAAAAACACAAATAAATCTACATGTTTTAAGTTTAGATCAAGCTCTGTTTGTTGAGCACCCATGCCTACAGCTGGGTGCTAAGGATTTGGAGGCCACAGAAAAAAAGGCAAAGAAATTTTAAAAAATCTTTTACCCAAGTGTCAATTGTTTAGTCAGTTGCTTTCATCCTGAGGGCTTCCCAGGTGGCACTAGTGGTAAAGAATCCACCTGCCAATGCAGGAGATGCAAGAGACATTGGTTTGATCCCTGGGGTGGGAAGACTCACTGGAGTAGGAAATGGCGACCCATTCCAGGATTCTTACCTGGAAAAGTCCATGGACAGAGAAGCCTGGAGGGCTACAGTCCAGGGGGCTGCACAGAGTCGGACAGGACTGAGGATTATGTAAGTTTGACTGAGTACAAAAAGTGAGTTTGCTAATACAGTATTGTTCATCAATTCTATTTCAATGAGAATTCTATAAAAATAAATAAAAGAAAATGAAAGCTACAGGAATACCAAAAAAAGGGAGTCTAGAAGAAAGGAGAACAAAAGAGGCTCTCCGGAGATACTTTGCAACAATTCAGCAGGGGAGGGGCTGTAAGAGGATTCTTGGGGAAATATGCAACTGAGAAGCAAGAAAGATAGAAATGGTTCATCAAACTGTTGATAAACTCAAATATCACCACAGGCTGATTTGCAATTGTGCATAAAACTGCACAGCACCAGACTTAGAAAGCATGCCCCCTTCCTCTCTAGCCTGTACTTCTAGGTTTCTGCCTTGAGAAAGCACAATGGACATTTTCATCGCAATCCCAGTCAATTTCAGGTTAAATCTGCTTTTATGAGTTTGGCTGAGGACCCAGCCAACCAGGTAGCAACAGTGGTTCTCTTTTGGGAAAGGGGTAGGTTTGCAGATGTAGGTGGAGGGCAACTTTGGCTCTGTTTGTGGTGTTTGAAGCATTATGATGAAACTGTATTAATGAATTACTTGTCTTATTTTCAAGTGTGTACAATTTTAAAATAAAAAATATGCCATGTCCAAGGGGAATTTTGGAATAGAACTCATTTATAAATCAGGGACCACCCACAGGAATATTCTGCAACATCCTTCTGCCCCTTTCAAAGAGCACAGGTCAGCTCTTAATGATACTCCACTACCTGCAAGAGGAAACTCACATCTGCGACTTCAATGTAGACACATTCTTTCTAGGTCCTTTATGACCTTCAGGCAAATCTATTCCAGCCTTCCAACTTTTACTCCTGCTAACTCATTGTGCCTAAAATGCCCTCATCCATGTTATCCACATGTTCAAGTCCAGCTCATATTTCATAGTAAATTTGAGTCTCCTCTGAATCTGAAGCTAACATAGCTGCTTCCACTTTCCTTACTTGTCACCACAGCACTTATCATCTGAATCTTACCACTTGGTACTTAGTTTACTGCCATAAGATCTCAAAATATACCTAAGATGGATGACCAGATCTTCATCTTCTTTTATCATCCAAAGAGCAACAGCAAAGGCTTACACGGACACTCATTGCTCGGTGGGTACTTGTACACTGGCTAATTTCTAGAAATCATCCCCATTTGACTCTCACTACCCACTAAACAGATCTCTGATACATTCACTGTAGCATTTTGCAACATGCCAGAGCACTTTTATCCCTTCACTTACCAGCATGATGTTCACAGATTGAGCCATCACCTCAACAAACGATTTCAAGGTATTAAAATGGAATCCAGGAGTTAGTAGGCGACGGTGCTGAAACCATTTGGGTCCGTTCAAATTAACTAGTCCTTTTCCTTGAGAAATTAAAGGCACAAAACCACATGCCATTTTATTAGGTGAGATGGGGAAGGACAGGTGAGGAACACAGACATCATGGAGTGCCCGTTGGTACACTGACAGTGGTGACACAGTGGAATGTCAAAGTAGTGCTCGTACATTAAGGATGAAGTGAGTTTTGATGCCTACACTTGGGATGGATGTATTTAGCACTGTAAGAAAGACCCTGAGTTTTGAAGCTGGATAAGCATGCTAACCCTGAAATCACCAGTTACTACCTGGTAGTAATTAAGTCATGTAACCTCCCTGGAGTTTGGTTTTCTCAATGAGAAACTGTGATAATAAATACCTACTTCACTGGGTCACTGTGCAGATTAAATAAAGGCATATACATAAGGCACCTAGCTTGATCCCAGTAAAGGCACAACAAATATTTATCTCCTCTCTATTCCAAACCAATCCATAAACTGCTGTCTGAACACAAAATTCACAAGCAACTAGATAAGAGGCTTAAGTCTGTCTTCGGCTATCCTGTCCTTCAGTGTTAGTCTGTACTTCACATCTGTAAGTGATACAAAGTGAAAATACTCGTCAAACCTAAGGCCTCATAATCTTCTGTTACCAGAGAGGTAAAGATTTGGCTTTAAAAGGACCTTAAAGTTTATTAATATACAATTGCTGTCATTCATTGCATGCTTATAACATGCGAGGCTTGCAATAGATACATGTTCCAACACTGATACAATGCCAGCCATAACACTAAAATGGCTAAAATGGAAATATGTGTTTCATTCAATCCTCACAATAGCCCAGAGATGTTACTCTCATCTTCATTTTCAAAGATGAGGAAACAGAGGCTTAGAGAAATTAGATGACTTCCCCAAGATCACTCAGCTAGTAAGTAGGGATAGGGGAAGGGCAAATTCAAGTAGCTCTGAATCCAAAACCTATATTCTCTCATTTAATTCCTTCCTTGTCTAACATAAATGCCAATTATAGAACTAAAATACTTAATTCGTCTGCTCATGGAATATTTTCAAACTGCAGTTTGAAGCAAAACTTTACTGATTTGCAAATGGAAATACAGAAACTCCAAAAAGAAAGGGAAAGATCTGAGAAAACAAGAGAGAAGAAAGAATAAAATGAAGAATGTGAATGGTAAGGCTGCAGTTTTAAAGACAAGAGATGGGACAAATTTACAGACAGGCTGTCTTGCAAATGAGACTTTGGCAGAGAAATTGACAAGGAGGATTCCTAGGAAGTTGCACTGTGCTAACCTTAGGGCTTCCTCTCGACCTTCCCCCTAGAAAACTTGTAGTATAGATCTACCATATTCTCAGTACTTTTGAACCCTAATTTGAGTTTTCTTGGCAAGCTCTACTATACAAATGGGCTTCAAGAAAGAGTGGGTCACCTCCTTCACTTGCACATACATACCAACGCTTGGAATCATGAACTTATACAGGAAGTTGGACTTGGGATCTGCAGAGTCAAGCAGAGGAAACAAAAGAACATTAAAGGAAAGTCACCAAAGTTGGGGAAGATTCTCTTCATTTGCCTGAACTAAGCACAAACAGTGAGCAAAAGGGAGCCCGGGGCTCACTCCCTACAGCCCTTGACTGTCTTGGCTCAGGAAGCTGACAACAGCAGCTCCAGGAGGCAGACAGGTACACAAATCCAGATTCTTTCCTTGTTTCTGCTTCCTCCAGCAGAAACAGAGATTGTCCAAAGGTTGCAAAGTGTCCAGGATGGGAGTTGGGACAATATATCACATCTTTTTTGGAAAGCAAATTAACTATTAGAGCCGGGACCTGCAGAACCTGGAGAAGGAGAACCCTAAAAGGGTTCTCCTGAACTCTAACATGAGGGTGTTTTACAGTTCTTGTCCTTTACAAGATGAATATGAGACAAATCAGAGCTGTGGGACTGGGAGACACGGAGGTTTTCAGTGAAAGGCTGTTTTTATGAGGTTTTACTAAGAGTAAGGGAGGTAACGGGGCTTCCCAGGTGGTGCTAGTGGTAAAGAACACACCTGGCAATGCAGGAGACTTAAGAGAGGTGGGTTCAATCCTTGGGTTGGGAAGATCCCCTGGAGAAGAACATGGCAACCCACTCTAGTATTCCTTCCTGGAGAATCCCATGGACAGAGGAGCCTGGCAGGCTACAGTTCATGGAGTCGCAAAGAGTCGGACATGACTGAGGCGACTTAGCACATGCTTGCACACAAGGGAGGTAATAGCACAAAGAAGCTGAGCCTATCATTAGCTTTACAAAGTCGGAAGAGCAAAAACTGGACATTTGAATTTTGTGGTATTAGATAATCTACCCTGGGAACATTTCTCCTGAAGACTTTATACTCAAGAAAGGGGCTGAGATGGGGAGTATTACTGATGCTGAAGTCACAAAACCAAGAAAGGAAAGGAAGGCCCTGGAGATTTGATGGTATCTTCTAGGCTTTAGGATACACTGTCCTAAAACGGTCCATGGAAGTCTGAACAAGACAATGGACAAGGGGGACGTGGGAATCCACTTCAGGATTGGTGGGAAACCTCTGCACACTTCCACCAGTGTCTCTTAAAGGCCCAGTACCAATCTTTTCTTCAGAATTCCTTTAGAATCCTGCCTGTGGGTTGTGTCATATCACTCCTAGGAGGATTAGGACCCTGAGATCCATCTCTTTTCTTACCTGTTCTGCTGAGAAATGTCTTTGCATAGTCTGGGTCATAGATATAGAAAAATGCCTGAAAGGGCCCAGCCCAGCGAGGAAACGCACAAGGGTATTTTTCTACAATCTTCCGAAGGTTTTCGATTTTACCATCTTTAAATAACTGCAATGAACAAGTGAAAGAAATGTAAGAAGTCAGTCAGTCTGGACTCATCCCCCTCTATAGACACAAGTTGAACTCAGGTCCTGAATGAGGTTCCACAGGTAGAGGGGCTTGACGCTTTTTCTGGAGGTAAGTGAACACACTTTCCTTGGGATTTCAAGCCTAGAGTATAATTTTCTAACGAAACAGTATATTCATCTTTTCAATATAGTATATTGTATCATCAGAGAATGTTCCTGTTGAATGATACATATTGTGAACTGTTTCCCCAAGTGAGAAGGTGCAGTGAATAGTGTCACGCACTCTGCCTCACCTGCCAGCATCACACACTTAGATTAGGAGTGGAGTCCAGAAGCTGAAAAAAATGTTTTTAGGTGGGAAGGAAAAAACGTTAGTAGATTGAAGACGACCCACCATCCAGCTCACCATTCCATTTCTATAAATACTGATGACTTATTTTTTCTCATGAGTTAATAGTAAATGCTCTCTAAAAATCTGCCAATTCCATCTGCAAAGAAAACCCAATTTTTTTCCCTTGTAATAGTAGAAGGCGCATTTATATAGGTGTGGAAATCTTGCTGCTGCTACTGCTGCTACTACGTCTCTTCAGTCGTGTCCGACACTGTGCGACCCCATAGATGGCAGCCCACCAGGCTCCCCTGTCCCTGGGATTCTCCAGGCAAAAACCCTGGAGTGGGTTGCCATTTCCTTCTCCAATGCAGGAAAGTGAAAAGTGAAAGTGAAGTCGCTCAGTCATGTCCTACTCTTAGCGACCCCATGGACTGCAGCCTACCAGGCTTCTCTGTCCATGGGGTTTGCCAGGCAAGAGTACTGGAGTGGCTTGCCATTACCTTCTCCGGTATAAGTCTTGAAGCAAGCTCAAAAACAAAACTCTCAGCTTCCAACATTTATACATTAGTGTACAAATACTGCCATCAGAGATGAAATTCTTGCCTTGATAAGCAGATTACTATGCCTTATTTAAATAGTTCTTCTGAGGTAGGGAAGTAGGTGGTCCTCGGGCTGAGCCACTTGAGCTTGTCTCCTACTGACATTTCAGAGAAAAGATAGGGGCAGAGAGGAGCTGAGCTCTGCTGGGACAAAAAGATAAGATGACAACATATTTTTGGAATCAAGGAGATCTTCTAGACCACACATGTGCAGAACAGATCCTTAGGGGTCAGGGAAGGGAGGAGGCACCAATCCATAATATGTCCTGCCAACCTCGCAGAGACTCTTGCGTGAATCCATCTTGGCTAAAAGATATGCATGCACATCTGAAGGACCTTGAATCAGACCAGATAAGAGCAACAAGCAAGATGATTGGCCAGAGGAAATCTACAAGGTGACTGGCCAGAGGAAACCTGGAAAATCCACGCCCTCATATAAGCAATTTAAGTCACCCCCAAAACATGACTCTATGAGCCCACCCATGTGTTCTTTTCACATGTGCTCTGCTTCTAATAAACACTTTACCCACCTTACTATCTTTTGGTCTATGATGAATTCTTTCTTCAAAGAAGACAAGGACTGAGGTCCCATTTTAAGCCCACTGACCCTCAGGGTCTAGTGATTAAAGATTCAACACTCTAACCACCATGACCCAGATTCTATTCTTGACCAAGGATCTAAGATCCTACTTCAAGCTACTGCACCCTAGAGCTCCTCAAATTACTTCTAAATCCATGACAATAGGATCTATTCACATCTGTTTGTTGTATAAAGTGTGAGAGTAGAGAGGCACCTCTGTGTGTGTCTGGATGTGCCTAGCTATGCATTTGAGCACAACTGTGGGGGGCCTGACTTGCCAAGAAATCTTAAAAAAAAATTTTTTTTAAATGTTTATTTATTTATTTAAATTTTTGGCTGTGCTGGGTCTTCATGGCTATGTCCAAGATTTCTCTCATTGCAGAGAGCAGGGGCTACTCTTTGTTGCAGTGTGCAGGCTTCTCATTATGATGCACTGGCTTCTCTTGTCGCAGAGCATGGGCTCTAGCGTGTGCAGACATCAGTAGTTGTAGCACACGGGCTTAGTTAGCCCTCAGTATGTGGAATCATCCTAGAGGAGGGACTCCTCCTCTGCATTGTGTCCCCTGCATTGACAGGTAGACTCTTAGCCATCATACCACCAGGGAAGTCCTGGAAAGAAATCTTAAAGCTGGCAAGTTCCTTCTTGTGTGACCAATCAGAATTCGCTGTGTGATTGTGAAAATGTGGAAAACTTCAGCTACCAATTTCCTGTTACCAGTTAGTAGCTCTAACCCATGAAATGGTCCCTGGATACTTTAGGGCCCTGAAAACATTTGAGACTCCTGAAATTTAGTTCCTGAAATACTGCAGACCCTGTTTTGCTAACGTTCCCACAATCAAGCCAGTGATAAGAGCCCACTGACAGAGCAAATGGAGTTTCCTAAGAATGTAAATATTTATTCATTTGCAAACAATAAATAGATAAGTATTTATTTATTAAGTGCCTATTATATGTGCCAGGCCACAGAGATGCAGAGAAATGTAAAACAGGCAAGCTATTTGCCCTGGTGAAAATAGCAACTTAATATGAGGATTATTTTTTTATATTTGAGATTGTCATGGACATCCTCAGCCATGCTTTCTGGTTATACTTTTAGTAACTCTTGTCTGGACAAAAAGGAAAGAAGGCTATTGTGAATTCTGTAATATATGAATTAATATTTCTTCATCCACAAATGCAAACACATTTGAAATTAGTATCACATGTATTTAGGAAAGATAGTCAGAAATATTAAAAAAAAGCTTAGTCCCCTGAGATAGAGTAATAGCTAACATTTACCAAGCACTATGATGAGCTAGGTGATGCTGTCGACAGAAAAAAAAAATGCACAGCCTGAAAGTTGAGAATTATGTTTTATATGGTGGACAAAACTGAGGACTTAAGCCCAGGATGCAGCCTCTCAGATAGCTCTGAGAGACTGCTCTAAAGAGGTGAAGGAGAAGTCAGGATATATAGGAGTTTTTACAACAAAGACCAGGTAGTCAAAACTTCAAGAGATTACTGTTAATTAAATAAAACCAGATATCTTAAGTTAAGGAATTTAGTGCTTTTCTATGTTTTATATTCTTTACTCTTTACATCAGGAACCCTATAAAGCAGATACAATTGCAATCCCATTTTACAGATGAGGAAATTGAGCCTTAGAGAAGTTAAGTAATCTCTTCCAGATTGTGTAAGAAACGAAACTTGAAGTGGTCCATTTTCAGAATCAAGTAGCTGGCCTTGGGTGGAAAATTATTAACAAACGGTTTTCCATTCAGAGCTACGAGTTTTGTCTTGAAAATTACTGGCAAGCTAGTCTTGCCTAACAGCTTACACCTGAAGTGTCCCTAAGCTAACAGGATGTTTGAGAAGGGATAAACAAAAATCCTTGTTGAAAAATGTAAACTTAGGATGGGAAGGGAGAAGAAAGAATACCCTTTGAGACTTGGGCAATCCTGGGAAGGTTGTAACCGTATAGGACTCACCTAATGAGGAACCAGGGAGGGATCTGCAAGCCAGGGAATAAGTGTTAGCTGTAACTGTCCCGGGTGTGCCTGCCCACCAGACATACGATCTTGCAAGACTGTCATTATAAGTCTTGCTTTCACTGTGCTTCATATCTCTTGAGTCCATCCCTTGGTTTTGGGCTGGTTTGAGTGTGTTTCTCACAGACTATATAGCCAGCCACTAGTAGTAAGGATTCAAACTTGCACTGAATTATGGAGCCCAAGAACTACATAGTTACACAAACTTTCCCTGAATTATGTATAAGGATAAGCACACACAAACCCCCGCATAAACTAGGGGTGTTTGTTTACCTGCGTAAACACTAGGTCCTCCACACTGACTGGCACACACTGGTCTACTGAATAAATGTCAGTCTACCTAGTCGGTTCTTTGTAGTCAACAGATCTTTGAATGAGTCAATTTATTTAGCATCTAATATATGTGTGCATTCAACAAAGTAGCTTTTTAAAGTTAAAGTATAGTTGATTTACAATGGTGTGTTAATTTCTGCTCTTTAGCCAAGTGACTCAGTTATATATAGAGAGGGAATAGACTTGTGGTCATATATATATATATATACATATATATATATATATATATATATATATATACACTTTCTTTTTTCTGTTCTTTTCCATTATAGTTTACCTTAGGATACTGAATATAGTTCCCTGAGCTATATGGCAATACCCTGTTGCTTATCCACTCTGTATGTAATGGTTTGCATGCACTAAGCCCAAACTCCCAGTTCATCCCTCCCCCATAGCAACCACAAGTCTATTCTCTATGTCTGAGTCTGTTTCTGTTTCATAGATAGGTTCATTTGTGTCATATTTTAGCTTCTACATACAAGTGATATCATATTTTATTGTCTTTCTCTTTTTGACTTACTTCACTTAGTACTGTAACAAGGAAGAGCAAAATCTGGTTCCATATTGGATCTGTTTCTTTTACTTTAACCTTTGCTTTCCATTGCTTTTGTTACTATAATCACTAAAAGGATGATATCCATAGCTACGAGCATACATAACACCTGTCTCAGGGAACCCTGCCCTTCTGCCTGAATGTTAACCTAAAGTGCCTTTGTTGAGGTCACAGGCAAACAACTTAACCCCGCCCACCTGTGAACAGCTGCAGGAAAGAAGAAATTTACACATCCCCTCCTGGGGCTGGCCAAACTAGGAGATATTTTGCAAGACTTGTGGCCTTTTTACTTTATTTCTTCACCTCCTCCCCATCTCTGTTCTATAAAAAAGATAAGTATCCAGACCTCTATAAGATGGGGCTCTAGAACTCTAGTCTGCCACCTTCTTGGACGGGCAGTTTTTCTACTACTCCTTGCCTCAGCGCCTCGCCTCCTGATTTACTGGCCTGTGTGTGGCGAGCAGACTGAGCTGGGACTCAGTATCAGTATGATAATCTCTCGTTCCATCCGTGTTGCTGCAAATGCCTTTATTTCATTCTTTTTTTTGTGGCTGAGTAACATCCTATTATATAATGTACCACATATTTTTTATCCATTCATCTGTTGATGAACAGTTAGATTGTTTCCATGTCTTGGCTATTGTGAATACTGCAACTATGAACACTGGCATGCACTATCATTTGGGATTATACTTCCGCTCGGATATATACCCAGGAGTGGGATTGCTCGATCCTATGGTAATTCTAGTTTTAGTTTTTTTGAGAACCCCCATACTGCCTTTTGAAAATTATTTATTTAATTTTGGCAGTGTTGGGTCTTTGCTGCTGTGTGGGCTTCTCTCGAGTTGCAGTGTGTGGGCTTCTCGTTGCCGTGGCTTCTCTTGCTGTGGAGCATGGGTTCTAGGCATATGGGCTTCAGTGGTTGTGGCACAGGGGCTCAGCAGTTGCAGTTCCTGGGGTCTAGAGCACAGGCTCAGTTGCTCTGTGGCATGTGGAATCTTCCCCTGTCAGCGCTCCGAACCCCAATATTGTTTTCCATAGTGACTGCAGCAACTAATGTTCTCACCAGCAGTGTAGGTGGGTTCCCTTTTCTCTATATCCTCTCCAGCAACAAAGTAGCTATTGAACACCTACTGTGAGTCAAGAACTGGGTTTATAGTGGTGAACAAAGACTCTCCTCTCACAGATCCTATATTCTAGTGGGGAGAAGGGGAGTATGGATGAAAAATGTTGCCTGCTCTATCAGCAAACAAAGAATGTTGCGGACATCAAGCCATCAGTCACTGCTGCTGCCTCCCCACCGTAAGCCTAGGGGAACTCAGGATGGGGAGGAACATGATACTAGCTGTAGATAGCTAAGGTACACATCAAAGGAATAATTTCAGTGAATCCAAATTCTTGCATTTTCCCATACAGAGAAAAGCACTAAACTCCTTAAGTTGAGATACTTAGTTTTTTTCCTTTTATTATTATTATTATTTTGGCCACACCAGACAGCTTGTGAGATCTTACTTCTCTAACCAGGGATGGAACCCATGCCCCTTGCAGTGGAAATGCAAAGTTCTAATCACTGAATTGCCAGGGAATTCTCCTGGTTTTCTTTAATTAATAGTAATCTTTTGATGTTCCAACTACGTGATCTTTATTGCAGAACACCTCCATACCCCGGCTCCTTGCTTACCTTTTTGGAGCAGTCTCTCAGAGCTATGTGGTGAGAAGTCCTCAGAAAGTCCACCGAATTAAACATACGGAACTTACATTTCATTTAACACTTACATAGCACTTACAAAGTGTCAGACATGGTCTCAGTTCTTTTTAAATATCTAATAAGTTTATCTTCTGAAAAAGTCAATAAAACATCAGTAATTATATTACATGTAAATAACCTCATTATTTCAAGTAAAAGACAAAAAGTTTCAGATTATATTTTTTAAAAGCCTAACTATACTACTGACAAAAGACACAAGGTAAAAAGTCCAAAAAGTTAAAAACAAAGGATTACAAAAGTACCATTTCAATACTAGGAAAAAAGTTTGCATAGTTACACTAGTATTAGATACAGTAAAATTTAAGGCAAGAAGTCTTACTAGATATAAAAAGGAACAATTCTTATATGAAAAGGATTAGTCTACCAGAAGATACAATAATTCAAAACCTGTATGCACACTATGTTATAGCTTGAAAATGGATAAAACAAAAAAGGACATTAGAACTAAAATGAGAAATAAAGAAGTTCACAATGAGACTGGAAGACTTTACCACAATGCTACTCAAAGTGTGATCCATAAACCAGTCCATGATGAGTTAATTACAGAAACTGAGCATAGCACTTACAAATTTTTATAGCAATTTAACATTGCTGAAATATCTTACTTTTTTTTTTTTTTAAATGAAAACAATTGTCTACAACAGATTAGAAAAAAATGGCTCTTCACCACAAATGCTTTGAGAAGTACTATGTTAATATATCATTGTTAATAACTGATAGAACACATCTCTTGGGCCATTTTTAGTTTTCCTAATTTCTGATTGACAGCTCCTTCTCAATTCTGGTTTGTGGAAGGTGTAGAGGTGAAAATTAAGCTCTAATGAGAAACAAAGGAAATGGAAGTTGAGGATGAAAGGTTTAGAAAAAGTTAATCAGGTTAAATTAAAAAAAAAATCTAGATATAAAGCAATAACTTAAAGGCTGTTTCAATCCCAAATCTCTGCCTTCTCCCCATACAACACCCTCTCAGTTTCCACAACAGATCAGAGTTTTTATTTTCTAGAAAAACGAAAACAGAGAGACTCTAAGACTTGTAGAAACCAGACACTGTGGAGGGCAGGGATGAATCAGTGGACTAAAAATAGAGAGATTCAGTGAAAGACTGCATAACAAATGATTAGCTTCCCAACTCCCTTCCTTTTTCTGCTCCTAGAATGCCAGGAGTCCTGGCAATCTTAGTAACAGAAAAGCAGGTTCATCTCCAAGAAACTGAAAAATGAACAAATAGATACTGACAGGTTGAGTCCTCCAACAGATTTGCTCTCAGGGAAAGTTCTTGCCATGTACACAAGACTTCAAACATCCTTAGAGCCTCACTCTAGAAAATGAAATGACAGCTAAAGACCATCTCTCATTTTTGGAGATAGCCTCCAAGAAAGGCATAAAGCAAAACTAACAGCCTGTGGTAGCCAGCCTCCAACATGGCCTCCAATCATCTCCCATCTCTTTATATTGTCCCTTCACACACTGTACACACATTTGTCAATGTGACTGATTGCTTACAGTAGAAATGATGGAATAAATGTTTCAAGATTAGGTTATAAAAGACTGCAGTTTCCATCTTAGATTCTCTATTTCTCACTTTTGCTCTCTCATATCTTACTCTGAGGGAAACAATTGGCCATGTTGAGAGCAGGGTGACTAATCTTTCCAGCTTGCCTGACTGAATGGGTTCCCAGATGCAAAACCTTCAGAACTAAAATCAGGAGTCAACCAGGAAACCTGGAATGAGTTGGTCACCCTGGTTGTGAGCAGCCTCATGGAAAGGTCCGTGTGGGAAAGAACTGACGCCTCTGGCTAATAGCCAATGAGAAACTGTGGCCTGTCAACAACTCTGTAAATGAACTTAAGAGTGGATTCCCTAGCCCCAGTGGAGCCTTGAGATGACTACAGCCCCAGCCAATCCCATGCAACCTTGGAAGAGATCCTGAGTCTCTCACAGAGAGATTCTCACAAACTTCACAGATTGTGTGAGATAAAACCGTGTGTTGTTTTCAGTTGCTAAGCTTGAAGGTAATTTGCTAGACTATAGTAGATAACTAATACACAACAGGAAAAAAAAAAAAAAAAAACCTGAAAAAGTTAATACTTCAGAAAAAGATATAGTATTTCAGCACCAGGATTCTGTAACAAAGTGGAATGTGTTAAATTGACTGTAGTAGTGGCCTCAATTTGTTAAAGCCTCCCTGAATTCAGTACTTTGATTGTCAGTTCTCTCATACTGATTTGGCCATGTGTCTTGCTTCGGGAGAGTAGCAAACATGACGCAGAGACTTAAAAAGCACCTGCACTTTGAGACTTGCTCTCTTGCTATTCTCGAGACCTTGATACCACATGGGTAAAGCTAGGCTAACCAGCTGAAGGATAATAAACCAGATGGAAGAGAATGAAGGCACCCAAGATGACAGTCAGCCTTTATCTGTCCCAGTAGCTGACTGCAATAGCATCAGTGAGCCAAACTGAAGTCAATTGAGACTGGCCATGAGAGCAGAACCTCATAGCCTAGTCTAGCTCAAATTGCTGACCCACAGAATCATGAACTAAATAGCTGGCTGTCATCTTAAGCCACAAAGCTTTAGCTTTAGAGTGTTTTTTAAATTAATTAATTTATTTTTGGCTGCACTATGTCTTCATCGCTGTGTGTGGCTTTTCTCTAGTTGCAGCAAGCAGGGGCTACTTTTTATTGTGGATCACAGGCTTCTCATTACTGTGGCTTCTGTGTTGCAGAACACAGGCCGTAGGGTACACAGGCTTCAGCAGTTGTGGCTCATGGGCTCTAGAGTGCAGGTTCAGTAGTTGTGGCACACGTGCTAAGTTGTCCCAGAGCATGAATATTCTTCCTGGACCAGGAACAGAACCCATGTCCCCTGCATTGGCAGGCAGATTCCCAACCTCTGGGCCACCAGGGAAGTCCCTTAGGGAGTTTTTAAAAAATGTATCATAAGATAACTGATGCAAAAGTAGATGGAGAATAAGATAGAGCTCTTGGAAATCAAAATTATGACAGTAAAATATTTTTCAATGTTTTAGTAGAAATTCTAAGAAGATAAAATCAAGAAGAAAAGGTTTAAAAAAATAGATCTAGAAGGTTTATATACAACCAATAGGAGCTCCAGAACTCCTACTTTTCTTGATCTATCCAGAAAGAAAGAAAAGAGAAATTGAGAGAGGTGAGGGATGTGTTGAAGAAATTGTAATATTCACTGTTAATGTCCTGTCCCTAATTTTTCATCCTTACCACCTTAATATATACCATAATTAGCACTTGCATTTATTAACATAAGGGTTATCCCCTGGGCATTTGAGGCTGCTTTGGTGTTTGACTATCAAAGAAAACTTAATAACTTAGGAAGTGAAGCCTCCTTCTTTCCAAGTATTGGAATTATGTATTTCCAAACAAAAGTGAAAGACTTATTCAGTGAAAATTATAAATCATGTTGAAAGAAATTTTAAAAGGCATAAAGAGCCTCCTGATGAAAGTGAAAGGGAAGAGTGGAAAAGCTGACTTAAAACTCAACATTCAGAAAACTAAGATCATGGCATCTGGTCCCATTACTTCATGACAAATAGATGGGGAAACAGTGGAAACAGTGAGAGACCCAATTTTCTTGGGCTCCAAAATTGCAGCAGATGGTGACTGCAGCCATGAAATTAAAAGATGCTTGCTCCTTGGAAGAAAAGCTATGACCAACCTAGACAGCATATTAAGAAGTAGAGACATTACTTTGCCAACAAAGATCTATCTAGTCAAAGCTATGGTTTTTCCAGTAGTCATGTATGGATGTGAGAGTTGGACTATAAAGAAAGCTGAGTGCTGAAGAATTGATGCTTTTGAACTGTGATGTTGGAAAAGACTCTTGAGAGTCCTTTAGACTGCAAGGAGGTCGAACCAGTCAATCAGTCAATCAGTGCTGAATATTCAATGGAAGGACTGATGCTAAAGATGAAACTCCAATCCTTTGGCCACCTGATGCAAAGAGATGACTCATTTGAAAAGACCTTGATGCTGGGAAAGATTGAAGACAGGAGGGGAAGGGGACACAGAGGATGAGATAGTTGGACGGCATCACTGACTTGATGGACATGAGCTTGAACAAGCCCCGGGAGTTGGTGATGGACAGAAAAGCCTGGTGTGCTGCAGTCCATGGGGTCGCAAAAAGTAGGACACGACTGAGCAACTGAATTGAACTGAGGTAAAACACATCTCGTGTTCATGGATTGGAAGATTTAAGATGTGAATACTACCCAAAGCAATCTACAGATTCAATGCAATCCCTATCAAGATCCCAGTGATGTTTTTGCAGAAATAGAAAAATTCTAGAAAATTCATTCTAAAACTCATGTGGGATAACAAAGGATTGTGAATGACCCAAACAATCTTCAATAGGAACAAAGCTGACTCATGCTTTTTGGTTTCAAATTTCACTACAAAAGTATACTAATCAAAATAGTATGGTCCTGGTTTAAAAACAGACATATCGACAAACAGAAAAGGATAGGAAGTCCAGAAATAAACCCTTCAAAATATGGCTAAATGATTTATGACAAAGGTGCCAGGACCATTAAATGGGAAAATGTGCTGGGAAAAGTAGATATTCACATGCAACAGAATGAAGTTGTACCGTTACCTAAAATACAAAAGATAAACCCAAATAGATCAAAAACTTCAGTTCAGTTCGGTTCAGTTCGGTTCATTTCAGTCCAGTCACTCAGTCGTGTCCAACTCTTTGTGAACCCACGGACTGCAGCATGCCAGGCCTCCCTCTCCATCACCAAATCCTGAAGTTTATTCAAACTCATGTCCATTGTAGTCAGTGATGCCTTCCAACCATCTCATGCACTGTTGTCCCCTTCTCCTCCCGCCTTCAATCTTTCCCAGCATCAGGGTCTTTTCCAATGAGTCAGTTCTTCACATCAGGTGGCCAAAGGATTGGAGTTTCAGCCTCAGCATCAGTCCTTCCAATGAATATTCAGGACTGATTTCCTTTAAGATGAACTTGTTGAATCTCCTTGCTGTCCAAGGGACTCTCAAGAGTCTTCTCTTGAGAGAAGACTTCAAACTATAAAATTCTTAAAAGGAAACATAGGACTAAAGCTTCACAACTTTGGATCTGGCAAAAATTTCTTGGATATGACATCAAAGGCATAAGCAACAAGAGAAAAAATAAACAAATGGAACTTAATGAAATTAAAACATTTTTGTATGTGAAGAGACAGTATCAACAGAGTAAAAAGGCAACTCAAAGACTGAGAGGCAATATTAGCAAACCATCCATCTGGGATTAATATCCAGAATATATAGAGAACCCCTAAAATTCAACAACAAAAAACAACCTGATTCAAAATCAACAAAGGACTAAATAGACCCTTTTCCAAAGAGGAAATGCAGATGTGTACCAACAGGTACACGGATGTTCAACATGACTAATCATCAGAGAAATGCAAATCAAAACCACAATGAAAGATCACCGCATGCCTGCCAGAATAGCTATCATCAAAAAGAACAACAGGTAACAAATGCTGGCAAGGATATGGCGAAGCCTGGAGAATCCCTATGGCCACAGGACCATGTAGACTGGTGGGCTATAGTCCATGGGGTCACAAAGAGTCTGTCACGACTGAGCAACCAAGAACACCACAGCACAGCAAACAGGGTACGCTCACGTACTGTTGGTGGGAACTGTAAATTAGTGTAGCAACTGTGAAAAACAGTATGGAAGCTTCTCAAAAAACTACAAATACAACTACTGTATGACTTTCCCACTCCTGGGTATATAGCCAAAAAAAATCCCCAAAATACGAATTCAAAAAGATATGTGCACTCCGATGTTCATAGTAACGTTATTTACAACAGCTAGGGTATGGAAGCAACTTGTGTCCATCAACAGATGAATGGATAAAGACGTGGTGTACGTATATATAACAAAATACGACTCAGCCATAAAAAAGATGAAATTTTGCCATTTGCAACAACACAAATGGACTTGGAGGGCATTACGCAAAGTGAAATAAGTCGGTCAGAGAAAGACGCCTATTGTATGATATCGCCTAAATGTGGACTCGAAAGAATGCAACAAACTAGTGAATAAAACAAAAAAGAAACAGACTCGCAGATATAGAGAAGAAACTAGTGTTTACCAGGGGCCAGAGGGAAGGGGGGTGGGAAATATAGGGGTAGGAGGAAAAGAGGGTTATTATGGATTATATGAAATTATATGTATGAAACTTTTGAAGATTGTAAAGCACTACAGAATTTAAAAATTGTAAAGCACCCCTTCATGGATCACTGCCTTGTTGTGGCGAGGGGGCTCATGTAACTCGATGAAGCTATGAGCCATGCCATGGAGGGCCACCCAAGATGGAAGGGTCATAGCAGAGAGTTCTAACAAAACATGATTCATTGGAGGTGGAAATGACAAACCACCCCAATTTACTCGCTATTGAGAACTTCATAAACTGCATACAAGGACAAAAAGATATAATACCAAAAGATGAGTGTTTCCAGGTCTGAAGGTGTCCAATATGCTACCAGGGAAGAGTGGAGGAGAACTACTAATAGCCCCAGAAAGAATGAAGTGGCTGTGCCAAAGTGGAAACAACACTCAGCTGTGGATATTTCTGGTGATGAAAGTAAAATCTGATGCTGCAAAGAACAGTATTGCATAGGAACCTGGAATGCTAAGTCCATGAATCAAGGTAAGTTGGACATGGTCAATCAGGAGATGGTAAGAAGAAACATTGATATCTTAGGAATCAGTGAACTAAAATGAATGGGAATTGGTGAATTTAATTCAGATGACCTTTATATCTATTACTGTGGGGAAGAATCCCATAGAAGAAATGGAATAGCTCTCAAATCCACAAAAGAGTCCAAAATGCAGTACTTGGGTGCAACATCAAAGATGACAGAATGACCTGGGTACATTTCTAAGGGAAATCAATCAATTTCACAATAACCCACGTTTATGCCCCTACCAACGATGATGAAGAAGCTGAAGTTGATCAGTTCTATGATGAACTAGAAGACCTCCTAAAACTAGCACCAAAAAAAGAGATGTTCTATTCATCATTGGCGATTGGAATGCAAAAGTAGGAAGTCAAGAGATACCTGGAGTAACAGGCAAGTTTGGCCTTAGAGAACAAAATGAAGCAGGGCAAAGGATACCTGAGTTCTGTGAAAAGAATGCATTGGTCATAGCAAATGTCCCTTCTCAATGACACAAGGTATGAGTTTACACATGAACATCACCAAATGGCTAATATTGAAATCAAATTGATTACACTCTTTGTAGCTGGAGATGGAGAAGCTGTATACAGTCAGCAAAAACAAGATTTGGAGCTGACTGTAGCTCAGATCATCAGCTTCTCATAGCAAAATTCAGGCTTAAACTAAAGAAAGTGGGGAAAACCACTAGGACAGCCAGGTATGATTTAAATCAAATCCCCTATGAATATGCAGTGGAGGTAATGAATAGATTTAAAGGATTAGAACTTGTAAATAGTGTGCTTGAAGAATTATGGATGAGGGTCCATAATATTGTACAGGAAGCAGTGAACAAAACTATCTCAAAGATAAAGAAAAGCAAGAAGGCCAAGTGATTATCTGAGGAGGCCTTACAAATAGCTAAAGAAAGAAGAGATGTGAAAAGCAAGGGAGAAAGGGAAAGGTATATCCAATTAAATACAGATTTCCAAAGAATAGCATGGAGAGACAAGAAGGCCTTCTTCAAAGAACAGTGTATAAAACTAGAAAAAACAACAGAAGGGGAAGACTAGACGTCTCTTCAGGAAACTTGGAGATATCAAGGGAACATTTGCCCAAAGATGGGCACAATAAAGGACAGAGGTGGTAGAGAATTTAGAGATGCTGAAGAGATCAAGAAGAGGTGGAAAGAATACACAGAAGAACTGTATAAAAAAGATGCTGATGAACTGGATGACTACAATGGTATGGTCAGCCACCCAGAGCCAGTCATCCTGGACAGTAAAGTCAAGTGGGCCTTAGGAAGCTCTGCTGTTAATAAAGCTAGTGGATGCAATGGAATTCCAGCAGAACTATTCAAAACCCTAAGGGATGATGCCATCAAGGGGTTATATTCAATATGTCAGCAAATCTGGAAGACCCAGCAGTGGCCACAGGACTGGAAAAGGTCAATCCTCATTCCAATTCCCAAGAATTGGGACTAAAGAATGTGCTACCCATCAGACAATTACACTCACCTCCCATGCTAGTAAGGTCATGCTTAAAATCTGGTATGCTAGGCTTCAGGATTATGCAAACCAAAAACTTCCAGATGTCCAAGGTGGATTTAGAAAAGGAAGAGGAACCAGAGATCAAATTGCCAACATTTCTGGATCATAGAGAACGCTAGGGAATTCAAAAAAAAAAAAAAAAATCTACCTCTGTTTCATTGACTATCCCAGAGCCTTTGACTGTGTGGATCATAATAAACTGTGGGAAGCTCTTAAAGAGATTGGAATACCAGACCATCTTACCTGTCTCCTGAGAAACCTACATGCGGCTCAAGAAGCAAACTGTATGCAAAAGCAAACCTGTATGAAACAATTGATTGGTTCAAGATTGAGAAAGGAATACAACAGGGCTGTCTGCTGTCACCCTGTTTGTTTAATCTACATGCTGAGCACATCATGAGAAATGTTGGATTGGATGAGTTACGAGCTGGAATCAAGATAGGCGGGAGAAACATCAGCAACTTCAGATATACGAATGATACCACTCTAATGTCAGAAAGAGAAGAGGAACTAAAGAACCTCTTGATGAGAGAGAGGGATGAGAGTAAAAAAGAGCCAGCTGAAAACTAAATATTAAAAAAAACACCTAAGATCATGGCCCCTGACCCATTAACTCATGGTAAATAGAAGGGGAAACGGTAGAAGTAGTGACAGATTTCCTCTTCTTGGGCTCTCAAATCACTGAGGATGGTGACTGCAGCCATGAAATCAGAAGATGTTTGCTTCTTGGAAAGAAAGCTATGACAGACCTAGACAGTGTGTTGAAAAGCAGAGACATGACTCTGCCGAGAAAGGTCCTTTATAGTCAAGTCTATGGTCTTCCCACTGGTCATGTACAGTTGTGAGAGCTGGACTATAAAGAAGACGGAGTGCTAAAGAATTAAAGCCTTTGAACTATGGCGCTGGAGAAGACTCCTGTGAGCCCATTGGACAGCAAGGAGATCAAACCAGTCAATCTTAAGGGAAATCAACCCTGAATACTCATTGGAAGGATGCTGAAGCTGAAACTCCAGTATTTTGTTCATTTGCTGTGAACAGCTGACTTATTGGAAAAGTCCCTGATGTGAAAGATTGAGGGCAGAAGGAGAAGATGGCATCAGAGGGTAAGATGACTGGATTGCATCACCAATGCAATGGACATGAACTTGGGCAAACTTTGGAGATAGTGAGGGACAGAGAGGCCTGGTGTGTTGCAGTCCATGGTGTTGCAAAGAGTCAGACACGACTGGGTAACTGAACAACAACAATGGATTACATAAAATGATATGTATGTAACTTCTGAAAATTGTAAAGCACTATAGAATTTAAAGAATCTTCCATTCAGTAAAATTTTTTAAGTTACAAAAGAACAAAAGAGTTAAATAGACATTTCTCCAAGTAAGATATACAAATGGAAATAAGTACATGAAAAGATGTTCAGTGATATATCAGTTCCGGATCACTGATCATTCAGTTCAGTTGAGTTGCTCAGCCGTGTCCAACTCATTGCGACCCTATGAATCGCAGCAAGCCAGGCCTCCCTGTCCATCACCAACTCCTGGAGTTTACTCAAACTCATGCCCATCGAGTCGGTGATGCCATCCAGCCATCTCATCCTCTGTCGTCCCCTTCTCCTCCTGTCCCCAATCCCTCCCAGCATCAGGGTCTTTTCCAATGAGTCAACTCTTCCAATGAGGTGGCCAAAGTTTTGGAGCTTCAGCTTCAGCATCAGTCCTTCCAATGAACACCTAGGACTGATCTCCTTTAGGATGGACTGGTTGGATCTCCTTGCAGTCCAAGGGACTCTCAAGAGTCTTCTCCAACACCACAGTTCAAAAGCATCAAATTTTCGGCGCTCAGCTTTATCATTAGGGAAATGCAAACCAAAATTTTGAGATACTACCTCACATCCATTAAGATGGCTGCCATTCAAAAAAAGAACAGAAAATAAACAAATTTCAGCAAGAATGTTGAAAAACTGGAACTCCTGTGTACTTCTGGTGAAAATGTAAATGGTATTGCCACTGTGGAAAACAGTACAGTGGTTCCTCAAAAAGCTACAAATAGAATTACCATACGATCTAGGAATTCCATTTCTGCACATTTACCCAAAAGAATTGAAAGCAAGGTCTCAAAGAGATATTTGTACACTCATGTTCACAACTGCTAAAATGTGGAAACAACCCAAGTGTCCATCAACGAATGAATGGATAAAGAAAATGTGATATATACATACACTGGGATATTATTCAGCCTTAAAAAGGAAGGAAACTCTGACACATGCTACGATACGGATGATGTGATATGATTGGGAATCTATGTGCTAATGCAGGGGACAAGGGTTTGGTCCCTGGTCTGGGAAGATTTCACTAGCTGCGGGGCACCTGAGACCCCGTGCCACAACTACTGGCCCACAGGCAGCAACTACTGAATCCCCCCGCCCCGGCCCTAGAGCTCATGGTCTCTGACAAGAAAAGTCACCGCAATCAGAAGTCCGTGCTGGGTACAGCTAGAGATTAGCCCCTGCTCACTGCAAATAGAAAAAGCCTATGCACATCAATGAAGACCCAGCACAGCCAAAAATAAAGAAAAAAAAAATAACCATGTTGTTTAGGATAACAAGACTATTTTGTAGCAATTATGTGGAAGTCTTTTTAAAACGCATACATAAGTGCAAGAGATGAGCGAAGCAATTTAGACAGACCTGAATTACACCACAGCTTTCTTTCTCCATATTGTCTCTTTAAATATCCCCCCTCCTACTCCCACCCCCTAAATATCCCTTCTGGTGGCTCTAGGGTGTTTCATGGAGTAATGTAAGTGCCGGGAGCCACAGGCTGGGCAGGAGAGGTCGGTGCAGGACTGAGGGATGGGAGGAAAATGAGGAAGTAGCGGCTTCTCTGCGCGACCGGGTTTCCAGCATCCTCCTTCACCCCTCCCTCGTATGTGTCTACCTTTTGATGCCCGTAGAGCCAGTGAGTGGGGGGCGAGGGGAAGGGACGCAGGTCCCGAAGCAGCCTCTGCCTCTGCAGGTAGAGCCTGATGGCCTGCAACAACCCTAGGGCCAAGCAGAACACCAACGTCAGGTGAAAGGGCCTTGCCCAGTGCGTCTCAAGCCAGGAGGACTCCATCCAGGAGGACGCCATCGCTCTGTGTTACGAGGATCGCCTTGCCGGCCAGGAGCTTTGTGTAGCCGGCTCTTGGGGGAGGATCCACCCACTCACTCCAGGGCAAAGCCCGCCCACTGTTTCTCTGTGCCCTCAGGCAAGATCCCCGCTCCCTCTCCCCCGCTTCCTCCTCTCACCGCCAAGGGTGCGGAGGAAGCGGTGAGAGGGGCAGTTCCCGCTTGGCTGGAGGAAGGAGGCTCGAGTTCCCGATTTCTTGCCCTTTATCAATGGATGCAAACCTGTATTCAGGACGACTTCTCTTGGAGTGTCATAGTTCATGTGTGACAGTTTTCACTGACAGAAGATCTGAATTTTAGGTTTTGAAATAATGCCAAAGCTAACGTCGTTGGTTTTCTTCTTTGCCACAAAGCGGTTGTAAACTGCGCTGAAAAAAAGAACTTGTTCCCCCCTGAAATGCTGTCAAAACCCACAAGAGTCTGGGGGCTGGTAATGCGTGAGTAGGATTATTAACCTTATATAGGTACCCTGTCCAGTGGTGTGCCAGTAATGTCTTACAGCTGGTTCTCACTCTGATTACTTGTGCTTGCCAGTGTCCAGCAAGTCTTATTTCAAGTCTGCCAGCAGAGGACCCTGAACACTGAGTTGGGAAGAGATGCAAAGTTGCTACCATCATATAGTATTTCCACCACACAGATTCAGCCGGGGCCAGTTCCAGGATTTGTGGATCCAGGTGCAAGAAGAAAATGTGGGGTTCCTTGTTAAAACTTATTAAAAATTTCAAGATGATGACAACAGAGCATTAAACCTAGCACACACCCTTTTGAGTACAGGGCTTAGATCTCAGGCCCATGATGCCAGCCCAGGATACAAGAGACATCAGTTCAGTTCAGTCACTCAGTCGTGTCTGACTCTTTGCGACCCCATGAATCGCAGCACGCCAGGCCTCCCTGTCCATCACCAACTCCCAGAGCTTACTCAAACTCATGTCCACTGAGTCAGTGATGCCATCCAACCATCTCATCCTTTGTCGTCCCCTTCTCCTCCCACCTTCAGTCTTTCCCAGCATCAGGGTCTTTTCCAATGAGTCAGTTCTTTGCATCAGGTGGCCAGAAGATTGGAGTTTCAGCTTCAGCATCAGTCCTTCCAATGAATATTCAGGACTGACTTCCTTTAGGATGGACTGGTTAGATCTCCTTGCTGTCCAAGGAACTCTCAAGAGTCTTCTCCAACACCACAGTTCAAAAGCATCAATTCTTTGGTGCTCAGCTTTCTTTTTAGTCCAACTCTCACATCCATACATGACTAGTGGAAAAACCGAAGCTTTGACTAGACAGACATTTGTTGGAAAAGTAACGTCTCTTCTTTTTAATATGCTGTCTAGGTTGGTCATAACTTTTCTTCCAAGGAGCAAGTGTCTTTTAATTTCATGGCTGCAGTGATTTTGGAGCCCCCCAAAATAGTCTGTCATTGTTTCCACATTTTTTTTTCATGAAGTGATAGGACCAGATGCCATGATCTCAGTTTTCTGAATTTTGAGTCTTAAGCCAACTTTTTCACTCTCCTCTTTCACTTTTAAGAGACCTAATTATTAATAATCTCAAGAGCATAGATAATAGTAAAGTATAATAAAATTAGAAAATTATGCATTTTCTTGCCTGGAGAATCCCAGGGACGGGGGAGCCTGGTGGGCTTCCGTCTATGGGGTCGCCCAGAGTCGGACACGACTGACGCAACTTAGCAGCAGCAGCAGCAACAGTACTTATTAATCATCAGATATGGGCCTCACTGGTGGTTCAGTGGTAAAGAATCCACCTGCCAATGTAGGAGAGGCAGGTTCGATCCCTGGTTTGGGAAGATGCCCTGGAGAAGGAAATGGCAACTCTCTCCAGTATTCTTGCTTGGGAAATCCCATGGAGAGAAGTGCCTGGTGGGCTACAATCCATGGGGTCACAAAGAGTCAGACACAACTGGGCGATTAACACAACGACAACAGCAAAACCATCAGGTGGTAAACTAGGATTCAAGAGACCTAATTTCTCAAGCTGCTGTCCCTCACATCTAGCCTTCTTTTATACATCCATTTATTTATGCTAAAACAGGCAAATGTAAGGTGTTGGACACACAGCCCAGAAAAATAAACCCAGTCTCTGCTGCAACTCCCTACTCCCCTCTCCTAGGTACCACCCACTCCTCAGGCTCTCACCCCTGTCTCTGGAGCCAGGTTTTACTTGGCAAGGTAACGGCAGGACAGACTCCAATGAAGACAATTTCACCTGGACCAAGTGCCGGCCCCTCAGATCCACTGTGCACCACACATGAAGTGTTTCAGTTACCTCTTCTCAGACCTTACCACCTCCCGCCTATCTCTATCTCTCAACCAGAAACTGCTATTTAACAGTGTATCAGAATCTGCTGGTTTACAATCTCTCCTGAGAGATTCATGGCATTTTAATTTTTCCGATTCTTTCTCTGTGCTCTGCTCTTTCCCTAGATCATGGTAAGTGTATGGTGGCCTTCATAAAACTGCATCGTAGTAGTCTGGCTGAAGACCTCAGATTCATACCTAGGTCCTGGGTATTCTCAGCTTTGTGAGATCTAGTCTGGTCTGGTCCTTGGGTTGGTGAACTTCTAGTTAGTTCTCTCAGCAGGGTCAGGGCCTGAGGACACCTTACCTGACCCAGTCCCACCCAGGTTCTTGCTGGAAGTGTTAGCTCTCTGAGACCTGGCCAGCCTATTTTCAGCATTCCATGTCCTCCCTTGCAGAACAAAGGAACTTTGGGCTTTTTACCAATATACCCTAAGAGGCATGAGGGTGCTAGCTCAGGCCTTCTTTCTCCTTCACTGCCAGTTTCATTCTGCTTCCTCCCAAAAAGGAACTCTTGTGCTATCAACTTTTCTGTCATCTATCCAAAACTTGCCTTCCCTCCATCTTAGCCTAGATGAGAGAAATTAGTTACTCTCCCGACCACTGACTTCCTGACCATTCTTTCCCCAGCCCAGTAGGTTGGAAGAGGTGGCTTTTCCACAACCTCCATTTCATGTAGGAAGAACTTTCCTTATGATGTTGCCTGTGTTCTGTCTACCTTCAGCTGAGAGTGAAGATCTACCATTCACTCCAACAGTGGGGAAGTAGAGAAATTTAGAAATTTGTTCTGGCTAAAGACTAGCTTTCCATACTTACTGGCACTCAAAAATCCCTTTTTGGGGGAGCAGTCCCTTCCTTCTATTGGCATTCTTATGCAAATAGCCACTGAATTAAATTTCCTCACCTGCAGTACAGGGGACAGTGGTCATTGAAAAAGCCCCCAGCAACACAGATGATGATGCTTGGCAGGTCCAAGTAAGTAAGGACTTCAGGCTTTGCCTGGGACATAAGAATCCACTGAAGGGATTTAAGATGGAAAGTTACATGGGTTAGATAGTAGAGCACTCTGATGACTATTTGGATGACAATAGCAGGTAAATATCTATTGTTTGCTTACTAAGTGCCAAGTACTATTCTAAAGTGATTTAGAAGTCGTAGTTTATTTAATTATCAAATTAAAAATCTGAGATTGGTGTTAGAGTTTACATATCCTCATTTTATGTATACAGAAACTGGGACACAGAGAAATTACGCAATTTGCCCAAGGACACTAGAGGGTAAGGAGGCAATCCCAAGAATCCAGGCCTCAGGATCTTAACATTTATGGGAGCAAATTATGTGTGTATATAGAAGGATATGGGTGTCCCAGGTGGCTCAGTGGTAAAGAATCCTCCTGCCAATGCAGGAGACACAAGAGACGCAGGTTAGATCCCTGGGTCAAGAAGATGCCCTGGAGAAGGAAATGGCAACCCACTCCTGTGCTCTTGCCTGGGAAGTCCTATAGAAAGGAGTCTGGTGGGCTCTAGTCCATGAGGCTGTGAGAGTTGGACACAACTTAGGGACTAAACCACAAAAATAGAGGGATATAGGACCTGAACTAGGAGAACAATTCAAATGCTATTGTTATGTTCAGGTAAGATGTGAAAATGGCCTGGACTGCCAGTATCATGGGACAGAGAGGCAGAATGAGTGGGAGAAATACTGATGTATTTTTTTATGGGGATTGGTAACTGACTGGATGTGTAGGGTAGAAATCTAGGGAAGAAATCTAGGATGATCCTTATGTTTCTATTCTTGAGATAGACAAAGCAAGAAGAATTTATATTCCCTAATGTCCCTCTTCCCTGACACCCCCCAATCCTTGTCCTGTGTGTCTTGTGCTCATCTCAAACTCATATTCAAGATTCACTGCCTCTATAAATGCTTCTCTAACCAGTCCCAGCCCATGGGAATCTATCCTGTGAACAATCAACACACTCATTTTTATTTATTTTTTGTTGTGCTGGATCTTCATTGTTGCACGCAGACTTTCTGTAGTTGCAGTGAGCAAGGTCTACTCTTCAGGCTTTTCAAAGGCTTTTCACTGCAGTGGCTTCTCTTGTTGTGGAGGACAGGCTCTAGGTACACGGGCTCAGTAATTGTAGCACACGGGCTCAGTAGTTGTGTCTCTCAGGCACTAGAGTGTGGGAGCTCAGTAGTTGTGGTGTACAACCCCAGCAGCTCCACACCATGTGGAATCTTCCTGGACCAGGGATTGAATCCATGTCCCCTTCATTGGCAAGTGGATTCCCATCCACTGTACCACCAGGGACGTCCCAACACATTTTTATAGCTTTCATTTATTATGCATCTCACAGTCACCAATCCTATGCAGCCTCATTATATATTCCTCATTATGTACCTCTTTATATATGCAATTTGCTTTCCTAATTAGGTTTTGAAACTCTATAGTGGTTCAAATATTGTTTTTTCATCTCTTGGATTCTCTTGGAGCCCAACTTTGGGCTAGACACACAGTAGATGTTTTAAAAATAGTTCTTTAATTCACTTGAACTAAGGAGACATGTGGGGGAAGGGGGAGATTTAGGAATGAGTAGAATGAGGAACACAGAATAATGATCTCCAAAACAAATGGAAGACAAAGAACTGGAGACTTCCCAGGTCAAACAGTTTGTATACTAAGAGAATAAGCATAACATAGGGAGTGGGGAAGGGAGTTGAGAAGAGGAAGAATAAATTAAAATGGCAGTTATTTTCATGACAGGGAGCCTGGTGCTTGTTCATAACGGACATGGTGTTGCAAAGCACTGAGACAGGGGCAATAAGAGAGAAAAAATAGGGCCAGCGGATGAATGGGGCATTGAATAGAATGAATGAGCCGGTGGGATGTGGCTCAGAAAGTTCATAGACGGATATTTTCATGAAAATATTGAGTCCGGGAAGAAATCACTGCGTTCTGCTCTTAATTTAACACAGAAGTTATAGTTTTTGAAGGGGTGCAACTGGGAAGACATGTGAGAAGTGTGAGAGGTGAGAAACAGGGAGGGAGTGGGTAGATTAGATTTCTGATGCCAAATAACCTCAATTTTCTTAAAAGGTTCTGAGGCATTGTTTGCTCTGGCAGGGACAGGGAGGATTGGGTGCCTGAGCAGAGTGGTAATTTGGAACAGCCACCATGGTTAATGTGTGGACATAGGCACATAAGATGTGAAAAGACAGGAACCAGTGGAATTTACATAGCAAGTTCCATGCAGAGGGCCAAGGACATAGAGTTCCATTACTTCCTTCCACAAGAGCCTGGAGGTAAGCGAATGGAAATGTTCATGTAGGAAGCATAGACCCATTCCCCATGGGCACTGTTGCCTTCTGTATACCAGTCATTGCCGAGCGACACCAGGATACAAAGATGGATCAAAGGGAGGCCTTGGCCTGGCAGAGCTCACAATCTGGTGGTGGGGGGGACAGATAGATAAGCAAAGAGTCACAATATAGTGGGTAAATGCCACAATTGGAAGGACCCATGTGGATTATTTAGACCTTGTCCTGTCCTTGGAATAAGGAAATTAAATCCAAAAAAGGGGAAGGGACTTGCCCTAAGCCCCTTATCACCAGACTGAGAATTTTAAGGTCCCTTCTCGTTTTCTCTTTGTCTCCTGTGTGACACAGAAGTTGCAGTGGTCTCCCCAGTCCCTTTGAATGATACAACCAGTGAATCGGGGAGACCTTTCAGTTCAGTTCAGTTCAGTTCAGTGGCTCAGTCGTGTCCAACTCTGTGACCCCATGAACCGCAGCATGCCAGGCCTCCCTGTCCATCACCAACTCCCGGAGTCCACCCAAACCCATGTCCATTGTGTCGGTGATGCCATCCAACCATCTCATCCTCCGTTGTCCCCTTCTCCTCCTGCCCTCAATCTTACCCAGCATCAGGTTATTTTTCAATGAGTCAACTGTTCACATCAGATGACCAAAGTATTGGAGTTTCAGCTTCAACATCAGTCCTTCCAATGTACACCCAGGTCTGATCTCCTTTTGGATGGACTGGTTGGATCTCCTTGCAGTCCAAGGGACTCTCAAAAGTCTTCTCCAACACCACAGTTCAAAAACATCAATTCTTCTGTGCTCAGCTTTCTTTATAGCCCAACTCTCATATCCATAGATGACTACTCGAAAAACTATAGCCTTGACTTGAAGGATCTTTGTTGGCAAAGAAATGCTTCTGCTTTTTAAGATGCTGTCTAGGTTGGTCATAACTTTCCTTCCAAGTAGTAAGCGTCTTTTAATTTCATGGCTGCACTCACCATCTGCAGTGATTTTGGAGCCCAGAAAAATAAAGTCAGCCACTGTTTCCACTGTTTCCCCATCTATTTGCCCTGAAATGATGTGACCGGATGCCATGGTCTTAGTGTTCTGAATGTTGAGCTTTAAGCCAACATTTTCACTCTCCTCTTTCACTTTCATCAAGAGGCTCTATAGTTCTTCTTCACTTTCTGCCATAAGGGGAGACTTTTGAATGTGTCTAGTCATGTTACTCTGTTACCGTGACTAATACCAATATTTTTAAGACTGGGAAAGAAGTGTGAGGCTCCAAAGGAGGAAAAGGATCCACAGAGAAGTATGAGGGGAACTAGGAGCACACTCCACAAGGAGAGAGTTTCACAACACTTGAAATGAAAGATGGATTCTGGGCACATGAGATAATGAGGACTAAACATAAAATGTGTGTCTTGGGATTAGCATTACAGAAGTCAGTATTAACTGTAAGAAGATATAATAAAACTATAGAAGCCAAAATAATGTGGGTCAAGAAGTGGATATGATGGCAATTCATTGAGACAGTAGAGAAAGCATTAACCACCCTGAAAAGTCTGGCTCTGAGAAGGAAAGAATGTTGATGTTACCCATGTGTAGGGGTGGGGGGCTTCCCAGGTGACTCAGTGGTACAGAATCTGCCTGCAGTGCAGGAGACACAGGAGACATGGGTTCGATCCCTGGATTGGGAAGATCCCCTGGAGGAGGAAATGGCAACCCAGTCCTCTACACCAGCCAGTGCTGAGTGACACCAGGATACAAAGATGGATCAAGGGGAGGCCTTGCCCTGGCAGAGCTCACAATCTGGTGGTGGGGGGGACTGAGAATCCCATGGGCAGAGGAGTCTGGTGGGTTACAGTCCATAGTGTGAGAAAGAGTCAGACATGACTGAGCACATAGCCACATGGGGATTTGGGGCAGGAAGTTAAGGTCTCCCCACTACCCCTGTTCCTAGAAGAGAGAGGGGTTGGGATCCTTGGTGCAATCACTAGCCTTGAACTAGGAAGAAGGAAAGGTTAGGGTAGACCAAAAGTTTCACATTTTGTGTTATTTCAGACCACAACAGAGAGCAGCACAAAATGTAAATCTCACAAAAATCCCATAAAAAATCTCCAGATCATGGATAATTTTGAATTGTATCCATATCACTAAATTTTACAATTTCAAGATCCAGTCTCTGTCTCCTTTTTGAAAGAAACATAAATGTTGAAATAATTTCAAAACTATTTTAAATACTTGAATTTCAGACTATATTGAAGTTATCTGATCAAAAGTATACTTGCGTAGTGTCAAGGTAAATAAGCAACTGCTGTCAACAGTAAGATAAACAAATGCCTTCAGCAATCCTTCATATTTGTTTGAACTGGGTAAAATTCAAAAAATATTAATTTTGTTTGCACAATTACATGAGTAACGTAACTATGGGGCATAACAGCCTATGCCAGGATAGACTCTCACCTGGAATAATAATAATATAAAATGGTATTGAACTATACTACTTGCCAGGTACTTTATATACACTGTCTCCATTCTCCTAAGCAGGTCTGACTTACCATCCCTAATTTACAGATGAACAAATTGAAGGTTAGAGAAGCTAAGTCATGATCTTAATCTCTCCTCTGTATCACATGGTGCCTCCAGGGTATCATAAGACCCCCTCCCCTGCCAGTTCGTCTCATTACACAGACATACAGAGAGTCATAAGTGGACCAAAATTTTCTAATATTAACCTGCATGCATTATTGACTAAATAGAAACACTTTACCCTGGTAAGAAACAAAAAGGAAAATCGGCCTGAATTACACATTTTGAAGTATTCGATATTACCAAATTCAAAAATCTATTTCTAAATATTTTCCCACATGACCACTATTCATGTTTCCTTAAATTCCTGAAAGTTAGTAGAGTTACCTACACCAATTACAATGAATTCTGGAACTTATTCAAAACTAGAAAAATATATCCAAGTTCCTATGTTCTTATAAAATAGGAGCTAATCTTGTCTATGGACGATAAGAAGAGCTTTTTTTTCTATAAGTAAATATCACATAACTTTATTCATAAAATGATATCCATTTTGATAAACAAAGTCACTATATAAGCAAATATAGAATCTTAAAACTTTAAGGAAAAACTTGATGAAGACTAAAGATTTTGCCTTTACAAGCAAATTTAAAATTTTTAATAAGCTTAAAATATTCTACCTTGTAATCTGACATTAGCAAAATTATAAACATGTTACTGCTTCCAATTTTTCAGTTGCTTTAGCTTCCATGGTTAATAGCAGTAGCTCTATTAATCATGGTTATCCCATTGTGTTACTTAAATGGCTTTTAATTTTTAAGATGGAGAAAGACATTCTACTGTAGAGACAAAGACAGAAATTGTCAAAATAAAATTAATTAAGAACCTATGCTGCAAAACTTACACATATATTGTATTTATGATAATGATCTCAGCAGATCTGCAGAAATATTTTTTTCCAATTACATTTTTAATGATTTTATTCAAAGCCTACATTGTATTGGCAGTAGTTCTGATGGGTCACTTGATTTTTTTTTTTTTTTTGCAATCTTTATATTTTTTACAATAGATTTTCCTCCACTTGAAATAATTGGGTTGGAGGAAGAAATGCAAGTATGTCAGCATCAGTAGGTTAGTTCTTGAAATAGTAAATTGCTGATCAATCATTGCATCCATTGTGTAGCAAAAATGATGCTTTATAATCCTGTTGCCTAAAACTGCTCAGAGTTAGGAACATGGCATCTGGATCTCACCCAGAGGAAAGCAAAGCAAGAGAAGAAATCAGCCTGCCTGCCTTGCATTAAACCTTCCCCAGGATAAGAAATAACCAAGCCGGTAAATGGAAGCAGGAAAAAGGGAGATGAGGATTCACATCTCCAAAAATTATCCTGCTTTGTGTTGGATCTACTTACAGATCAAATTCTGACCCACTTCGTGCAAAGCACTGTTCTGTGGAGGAAACATAGCTCCTGGACTCACATGGTACTTAAACCAGTGGCAACTTCTCTAAGCCTCAGTTTCCCCAACTGTAAAACATGGCAGTGATGATAGCACCTAGCACTGTCAGTTACTGTAAGAATTAAATGCACAGCACTGAGCACTGCACTGGAGCAGTGGCTTACAGATGTGTTTTTAAATACTGTGACTATCAGAGAAACCAGGGCTCTAGCCAGGGAGACCTAAGGAAGCGAAGGAAGGAGTATGTCATTCAGCCATTAAATGCACATATGTTAAACAAATAATATGTACACTAAACAAACATAGCCCATCAATCAATAAATAAGCAGGCAGATTCTTTACCACTGAGCCACCTGGGAAGCCCGTATAGTTGACACCGCCTCACATTTCAACCACTGTGCCCCAAAGCACTGCACCAGGGAAAGCTATTAGAACCAGCCACAAACCAAGGCAAAAATCATTCCTTCCCTTAAAAAAATCCTAGGGCCTCATGCTGAATGTAGTGCCTAGTCTAGAATGTCCCTTTGCATAAGGTAATTTAATTTTAATGGAATCACTGTCATCCCCTGCCACTGAGATTGTCAGGATCATGTTGTTGATCCTCCCAAATCTCCCTCACTTGCAATTATGCAGCTGAGGAAGGAGTACTTGTCCCTTCTGTACCTGTCTGTATAAAGAACTTTGACACAGAGACACAGTTCTTGTCAAATTCCATAAAAGGAAGGACCCACAAACACCTCACAGATATAGAGAAGAAACTAGCTATTAGCAGTGGGGAGAGTGGAGTGGGGAGGGATAAGATGGGGGTAGAAGTTTCAGTGGTAGAAACCGCTATATATAAAATAAACTACAAGGAATGTAGCCAATATTTTATAACAAATATAAATGGAGTATAGTCTTTAAAAATTGTCAATTACTATGTTGTACATCTGAAAGATGTAATATTGTAGATGAACTGTACCTCAATAAAAATTAATTAATTAAATAAAGGAAAAGCCAAGATGAGAGGTGGAGAGAAAGTGGCCTACTTGGAATCGCTAAGTCCAGACCTATGGCATCTCATGTCTTGGTTATATTAATCAGTAAAGTCTCAAGTTAGGTTTCTATTACTTTTCACTAAAACATAAACAAACAACAACAATAAAATTCCCAAGTAGTGTATCAGATCCTCACTAAAAATGACACTTTGTAGTTTTATGTACTGGTTCTGAGGATAAGAGCATGGGCATACTTGGAGGGGCATTCTGCGTATCACAGAAAATAATACAAAAGTTAACTAAGCTTTTTTCAAGGGACCAAGCAGGTTTTTGAAACTGAAGTATTTGGCAAACACACTCATGAAATATAATCAACATGTTGCCTATGAGTTCTGGCACAATATTCAGAACAAACCAGTTTTGAATATTGGGTCACTATTTGCTATCTGTGTAGCCTTAGTCAAGTTATTTTACTGCTTTTGAGACTATCATAAAATGGGCATTTTTTCAGTACTTATTCATAGGGCTTGCTGCAAAAGCCCTGGTTCACCTTGAAGATCCCCCTGCAGAATCAAGGCACTCATTCCTCTAGCTCCTTGGTGTGTTGGCTGCTAAGGGATCAAAGATGCATCCTTTTATGGCTGAGTAATATTTCATTGTGTATACGTATCACAACTTCTTTATCCATTTATCTGTCGATGGACATCTAGGTTGCTTCTATGTCCTGGCTATTATAAGGAGTGTGGCAATGAACATTGCGGTACTCGTGCCTTTTTGAATTATGTTTTCTCAGGGTATACACCCACTAGCAGCATTGCTGGTTCATGTGGTAATTTTAGTCCTAGTTTTTAAAGGAATCCTCATACTGTCAGTTGAACTGAGGTGAATGAACCTAGAGTCTGTTAAATAGAATGAAGTAAGTCAAAAAGAGAAAAAAACAAATATGTTAACACATATATATGGAATCTAGAAAAATGGTACTAATGAATCTGTCTGCAGGGCAGAATAGAGACATGCATGTCCAGAATGGACTTGTGCACGCAGCGAGGGAAAAAGAGCATGAAATGAATTGAGAGAGTAGCATTGAAACATATACATTACCATGTAAAATAATAGCTAGTGGGAAGTTGCTGTGAAACTCAGGGAACCCAGCCTGGAGCTGTGTAATGACTTAGAGGGGTGGGACCGGGGGCAAGTGGGAGGGAGGGTCAAGAGGGAGGGGATACATGTATACTTACGGCTGAATTACGTTGTTGTACATAAGAAACCAATACAACATTGTAAAGCAATTATTTCAATTAAACATAAATTTTAAAAAAGACGCATCCTTTTCTAGTGATTGCCCTGCGGCAGTCAAAGAGCAGAAAGGACTGTAAATCAGCTCTAGGACTTAATTCTAAGAAGAGCAAACTTCAGAGGAGATTAAGTTTTCAACTTCAACAGGATTGCCACAACAAAGTCAGGGTAGCAATTGGGAAGAATGGGACCCTAATACATGAGATAGTACATCTGAGTCAATACATTTAAAAATCTGTTTTTGTAAATCCATGGCTGATTCATGTCAAGGTATGGCAAAAACCACTACAATATTATAAAGTAATTAGCCTCCAACTAATAAAAATAAATGGAAAAAATGATCTTTTAAAGCCAATAAATATCTCAGTATTTGGGGGAAAAAAATTCTGGGTCCCCAAACTCCCTTGAAAGATTCCAGCCATTTGAAAATCAATTCTTGTCATACTACTGTGCCCAAATGGAGATAGGTTACCTAACCATGGAGCATGAGTGACCTTGTAGTCAGAGACATTTGTTTGAGTCGGTTTTGTCAGACCTACTAAGTCATAAGTTTGGACAGGCCCAGCAGCAATAGATCACAGATGGAAGTGGTAAACCCAGGATCAGGTGCAACTAGGACCAGAGAAAGCAAATAAGTTGCATGAGCTTTATTTTATGCATGAGCTAAGTCAATGGACATGAGTTTGGGCAAACTCCAGGAAATGGTAAAGGACAGGGAAGCCTGGCATGCTGCAGTCCATGGGGTTGCAAAAAGTTGGACACAACTGAGTGACTGAATTTCATCATCATCAAGTGGCTCAAACTTTCATGTTGTTGGACTTCACTGGTGTTCCGGTGGTAAGCCCAATGCAAGGGACATGGGTTTGATCCCTGGTGTCAGAAGACTCCACATGCCATGGGACAAATTAAGCCCATCTGTCACAACTGCTGAGCCCACACTCTACAGCATGTGCTCCACAACAAGAGAAGCCACCACAATTTGAAGCCTGAGCACCGCATGTAGAGAGTAAACCCTGCTCACCACAACTAGAGAAAGTCTGTGTGCAATGAAGACCCAGCATGGTCAAATGAGTAAATAAGAAATTAAAGAAAAGACCTTCATGTTGTCCACCACTATAATCTAGGACACTTTCCCTCAGTTCATACCAATGGCTGCAGGTCTGGTCCTTTATGACTCACTGAAGAAAGAGAAAAAAGGCTGAGTGTGGAGCACATATGGATCGGGGTTCAGTCTGTGAGTGCTAATTGATAATGGACTGCTGCTGCTCTCCAGCCCCATTCAGGAGCAGTTCTGAAGGACAGTAGTGAGAGGAAAGCTTTCCAATGGACAGAGCTTTAGGAAGTGCATCTGATGATCCTTTTGATGAGAAATAGGATAAAAATTTATAGAGTCATGAACAGGGGTGAATGGCTTGGTGGTTTGACTAGTACCTAGAGGGATAAAGATTAGAAAATAGGAGACAAGAAGGTCTGGGAAACAGACATGTGGATGGCAAAGTGGCAATGGGTGTGAGGTGTGAAGACCTTTGTATTGCACCCTAATACCCACCCAAGAGTTTCTATCACAAATGAGACATGGGAAAACTGGTAGACAAAGTGACTCAATAAGTTGACATCAGCCAGCCTCCTGAGTCATCTGTTCTAGTACTGGCACAAAGGGTACATGAGCAGGGTAGCCATAGTTACAGAGAAGGAGGCTATGAATGGGCCCAATAACATGGACTCCCTCCTACTCATGAAGTTTGACCTAGCTACTGCCACTGTGAAAAGTTCAGTTCAGTTCAGTCTCTTAGTCGTTTCCGACTCTTTGCAACCCAATGAACTGCAGCATGCCAGGCCTCCCTGTCCATCACCAACTCCTGGATTCTACCCAAACCCATGTCCATCGAGTTGGTGACGCCATCCAGCCATCTCACCCTCTGTCGTCCCCTACTCCTCCTGCCCTCAATCCTTCCCAGCATCAGGATCTTTTCCAATGAGTCAACTATTCACATGAGGTGGTCAAAATATTGGAGCTTCAGCATCAACACCAGTCCTTCCAATGAACACCCAGTACTGATCTCCTTTAGGATGGGCTGGTTGGATCTCCTTGCAGTCCAAGGGACTCTCAAGAGTCTTCTCCAGCACCACAGTTGAAAAGTATCAATTCTTCGGCGCTCAGTTTTCTTCACTGTCCAACTCTCACATCCATACATGACTACTGGAAAAACCATAGCCTTGACATAGAGACTAAGGAAAGCATGCCAATGAGTAAGATGTATTATTAATGTGTGCTGCTGCTGCTGCTAAGTCGCTTCAGTCGTGTCTGATTCTGTGCGACCCCATAGACGGCAGCCCACCAGGCTCCCCTGTCGCTGGGACTCTCCAGGCAAGAACACTGGAGTGGGTTGCCATTTCCTTCTCCAATGCATGAAAATAAAAAGTGAAAGTGAAGTCACTCCGTTGTGTCCAACTCTTAGTGACCCCATGGACAGCAGCCTACCAGGCCCCTCCATCCATGGGATTTTCCAGGCAAGAGTACTGGAGTGGGGTGCCTGTGTAGTCATTATCAAAAAATACCTAAAGAAAAGTCAGTTCTCAGGCAAGATACATTGTTGCAATATTAGCATAGAATTTAAGAAAAGCATGAGCAGGATATATTGTTGCTTATGGAGACTATGCATTGGGGACTAAAGCAAAAGAATGTGTAAAAGAATGTTCACTTCCTCCTTAAGGGGCCTTGGACTCCTTCTCAACCTGCCTGAAGTTAACTCTATCACTATTAAACAACCAATAGGTCAAAACCACAGGAAAAAACATCTTGAGACAAATGAAAACAAAAACATAGTATGTCAAAACTTATGAGATATGATGAAAGCAATGTTAGGAGGGAAATATATAACTGCAGCCACATACATTGAAGAAAAAGAAGCATTTCAAATGATAACTTAACTGTGCACCTTAAAGACTAGAAAAAGAAGAGCAAACTAAACCCAAATCTGATAGAAAGACATAATAAAGGTTATAATTGAGATAGATAAAATAGAGAGTAAAAATACAATGGGGTAACTCATCAAAACCAGAAGTTGACTCTTTGTAAAGATCAATATGATGGCAAAACTTTAGCTAGATTGACTAGAGCAAAAAAGAGAGATGACTCAAGTTAAAAAATAAGAAATGAAAGTGGGGATATTACTACTGATTTTATATAAGTAAAAAGGATTATAAAAGTATTCTTTGATATTAACAGTTGCATTATTAACAGTTGCATACTAACAAATTATGTACAATTGACAGTTTCCTAGAAACACATAATCTGCCAAACTGGCTTATGAAGAGACAGAAGATTCAAACAGAACTGTAACTAGTAAAGAGATCAAATCAGTGATCAAAAACCTTCCAAATAATGAAATTCCAGGTCACATAGTTTCACTGGTGAATTGTATCAAATGTTTAAAGAAGAAATAATACAATTCTTTTCAAACTCTTGCAAAAAGTTGAAGAAGAATAAACACCTCCTTTCTCATAAGGTCAGCATTGCTCTGATACTAAAGCCAGATAAAGATACCACAACTAAAGAAAGCTGCAGGTCAATATTTCCTATGATTATAGATGCTAAAATCCTTAACAAAATACTAGCAAACAGATTCAATAGTATATTAAGAGGCTTATACATCAGGACTAAATGGGATGTATTCCAGAGATGCAAGAGTGGTTCAAGATATAAAAATCAATAAATATAATACACCATATTAATAGAACAAAGGGGAACAAGCCACATGATCATCCCTATTGATGCAGGAAAGTATTTGACAAAATTCAGCACCTTTCAATGATTAAAAACACTCAAAAAGTTAGAAAAAGAAGGAAATATCCTAAAAAATTATAAGACCTACATAGAAAAAACCCACAGGTAACAACATATTCAATAGTGAAATACTGAGAAATTTTCTGTTGAGATCAGAAAAAATAAAGATGCCTACTTCCATTGCTTTTATTCAACATAGTACTGGAAGTTTCAGCCAGAACAATTAGGCAAGAAAAAGAAATAAAAAGCACTCAAATGGGAAAGAAAGTAGTAAAATTAGCTCTTTGCATATGACAAGATCTTATATGTAGAAAATTCCTGAAAAATCAACAAAAAGTTGCTGGAGGTAATAAACTAATTAATCAAAGTTGCAAGATATAAAATCAACATATAAAATCACTTGTATTTCTATATACTTGCAATGAACATCTGAAAAAGAAACTTTTAAAAAGCAATTTACAATAGCATCAAAAAGAATAAAACACTTCTGAAAGAAATTAAAGAAGACAAGTAAATGGAAAGACATTGTATTAAATAGATCGAAACAGTTAATGCTGTTAAGGTGAATATACTACTGAAAGCAATCAATAGATTCAATACTGCTACTGCTACTGCTAAGTCACTTCAGTCGTGTCCGACTCTGTGCCACCCCATCCCTGGGATTCTCCAGGCAAGAACACTGGAGAAGGTTGCCATTTCCTTCTCCAATGCATAAAAGTGAAAAGTGAAAGTGAAGTTGCTCAGTCATGCCTGACTCTTCGCGACCCCATGGACTGCAGCCTACCAGGCACCTCTGTCCATGGGATTTCCTAGGCAAAGTACTGGAGTGGGGTGCCATTGCCTTCTCTGAAGATTCAATGAAATGCCTATCAAAATGCCAATTATTTTTTTCTTACAGAAACAGAAAAGCTCATACTAAAATCTATATAGAATCTCAAGGGACTCCAAATAGCCAAAACTAACTAGAAAAAAGAACAAAGTTGGAGAATTTATGCTTCCTGATTTTAAAACTTACTACAGAGATACAATAATCAAACCACTGTGGTACTGGCATAAGAGTAGATGTATAGACAAAAGGGAAAAATAAGAGTACTCAGAAGTAAAGTGAAAGTCACTCAGTCGTGACCGACTCTTTGTGACCCCATGAACTACAGAGTTCATGTAATTCTCCAGGCCGGGGTACTGAAGTGGGTAGCCTTTCCCTTCTGCAGGGGATCTTCCTGACCCAGGAATTGAACTGGGGTCTCCAGCATTACAGGTGAATTCTTTACCAATTGAGCTATGAAGGAAGCCCTCAACAGTAAGCACTCAGAAGTAAATCCTGCCATGTATGGATTATGTGCGTGCTAAGTCACTTCAGTCATATCCAACTCTTTGCAACCCCATGGACTATAGCCCACCAGGCTTCTCTGTCCATGGGATTCTCCAGGCAAGAATACAGGAGTGGGTTGTTATGCCCTTCTCCCGGGGATCGTCCTGACCCAGGGATTGAACCCACATCTCTTATGTCTCCTGTATTGACAGGTAAGTTCTTTACCACTAGCTCCACCCGGGAAGCCCTATATGGAATATTGATTTTCAACAAGGATATCAAGACAATTTAATGGGAAAAATAGAGTGTTTTCAGGAAATGATGCTGAGAAAACTGGACATCCACATGCAGAAGAATAAAGGTGGACTCATCCTATGCCATATAGAAAAAATAACACAAAGTGGATCAGAGAGTTAAAAGATAGCACACGGAATGGTAGAAAATATTCACATATATCAGGATGAAAAAGAACTCCTACACCTCACCAACAAAAAGAATTACAACTTATTCAAAAATAAGCCAGAGACCTCAATAGACTCATCTCCAAAGAAGATAAGCAAATGACCAAAAAGTACATGAAAAGATGCTCAACATCACTAGTCAATACAGAAATGGAAATCAAAACCTCACACCTTTAGGATCAGTTTAGTTCAGTCGCCCAGTCGTGTCCAACTCTTTGCGACCCCATGAACTGCAGTACATCAGGCCTCCCTGTCCATCACCAACTCCCGGGGTCCACCCAAACCTATGTCCATCGAGTCGGTCATGCCATCCCACCATCTCATCCTCTGTTGTCCTCTTCTCCTCCTACCCTCAATCTTTTCCAGCATCAGGGTCTTTTCCAGTGAGTCAGCTCTGCGCATCACGTGGACAAAATATTGGAGTTTCAGCTTCAACATCAGTCCTTCCAATGAATATTCAGGACTGGTTTCCTTTAAGATGGACTGGTTGGATCTCCTTGCAGTCCAAGGGACTCTCAAGAGTCTTCTCCAACAAAATAGTTCAAAAGCATCAGTTCTTTGGCGCTCAGCTTTCTTTATGGCTGAGCAGATGAAGCATTTATAGTTTTATAGCTGGCAGGTGAGACATTCAACCTGACAACAAAAGATATCAATGTTAAGCCCCTTGGGTCATCCTCCGAGAAGACAAACGCATTGGATGTCTTGCATCCTGAAAGAGACACAATTGAATTTAACATGATTGGCCAATTTCCACTTATTGGTTTCCTATTCTTGCCTGCTGGGAAAGATTAAAGGCAGGAGGAGAAGGGGACAACAAAGGATGAGATGGTTGGATGGCATCGACTCAAAGGAACTGAGTTTGAGCAAACTCCAGGACATGGTAAAGGACAGGGAAGCCTGGCATACTATAGTCCATGGGGTAGCAAAGAGTTGGACATGACTGAGTGATTGAATAACATTACCATTGTCCAAAGGCTTACACAGGGTTTGACCCAGTAACACAATATCTCACATAACATCACCTTGAATTTTGAGATGCCCCCACCCCCCACCCCCTTACAGGAAAGGAGGTATGGTAGTGATCATAGAATCATGGCATCCACCATAAACTGCCAGTCAAAAAGCTTGTCCTGAAAAGGTAATGAAGTGGCCTTTTGAAAGCAGAGCTAAGTCTCCAACTTGGAGACAATATCTTGGGAAGATGGGGCCTCATGGATGTTATACACATTCTACTCAGACCTAATACAGACCTGTGTGTGCTAAGTCCTAAAGGTTCTGTATTTTCAGTGGATAGACTGCATGAATCTAGAAACCAAAGGATGGAAGAAAAATTGACTCTGCTCACTATCACTCTCAGTGGTTCAGTTTGGGGAATTAGTGCTCCCCTTATGCACAACAATAGGCTCTGTGACGCTAGAGACTTGCTTTCCAAGAGGGAGATATTTCTACCAGAGGCCCAACAAAGTCCCATTAAACACTAAGCTAAGGCTTCCACCCAGTTACTTCACATTCCCTTTTACCAACAGACAAGCAGGCAAGAGAAAGAATCCCATCTCTGTAAAGGGTAATTGACCCTGATCATTAGCAGGAAGTATAGCTGCTATTCCCAATGGAAGCAGGGTAATTACTTTGGTACCTGGGCATTCCCCTACACAATTATGACGATAGATAGACAATGCATCCTGAGATGATCATGGTAATCAAGGGCTCAGCCCCTCAAGGAGCTGGATCACCCCATCCAGACCAGGAGAGATACCAGCTGAAGAGAGGAAAATTTAGGAGTAGAGAAGGAAGATAGTGAATATCATTTGTGACTCTGAGGCCACAAATGGTCATATCGTTAGCCTTCTAAGTTTCCCGAGGAAATCACTACATGAAGCAAGTGGATCCAAGAAGTGAACAGTGTGGATCATAAAGCAGAGTATAGCACACCATAAAGTTCCCCTTTTAGGAATGAGGTACATGTTACCCCAGCTGCTAGAAGTATTAGCTACTGATGGCTCACACCTGTGTTCCTCTCTGGGCATTCCCTGGGCCACATGACTCTCCTTGCTCAAGGCAAGCTTCCTCCTTGAGGGGTAGTCTGCAACCAATGGCTGGACAGGATAAAGATACAATGGTTATTCCCCTCACCTCCTTTCAGAACAACTGTAAAGGACACCCCAGATTCAGTGCTTTCCATGAGATTGCCTGGGACAGCTAATTCAAGTGCATCACAGTTCATATTCTCTCCCTGACAATCCTTGTTGCCCTTGCTTCCTCATAGGTGTTGTTCCGTAGAGAACTACCCCAAAATCACCTTACAGGATAATATAAGTAGTAAGGAAGCTAGTTTAGTACACTGCTGAGAATACAGTATTGTGCCAAATAAATGATAGGCAGGTAGTAGCAAAACTGGAGTTAGAAATCTGAGGTGTGGGTCCTGTTGTTGCTGTTTAGTCGCTAAATCATGTCCACCTCTTAGGGTGTCAAGCCCATGCCCTGCAGCCTGCAAGGCTCCTCTCTTCTCCACTATCTCCCAGGGTTTTCTCAAATGTGGGTCCTGACTCCTACACAAACTTGCTTTGCAACCTTGAGAAAGTCAATTGGTATCTCTGGGCCTGAGTTTTCTTATCTAGAAAATATGGTTAATAACACCTGATAAATTGAGGAGTAGATGCAACTATGCATTCGGACAGTTTAAGCACTAGGTAAAAGCGGAGTAGACTTTTTTTTAATTCCTGCTCTACTATGTGCCAGTACTATCTTAGAACTTGTCTCTGACTCTCATTCCAGGCAGGAACTGGTGATAACGTTCTCAGTTGAAGACAATCTTGAAAGTTCTGTGCTTTGCTTTGGAGAGGAAAAGCAGGAAAATATTTGAATATTAGAAGGCCCTCTTCCAGAATGACGTGGATAGATGGCAATGTAGGAAACCTCAGGAATTCATATTTGCAGTGAAACACTTGAACTAGCAGAAGCTGTCTTAAGAAACTGTTTTGGAACTCTGAGTCTGGTAGAACACTTGAAGCATCTAAGGGAAAGCTTGATGAAGGTGCTTGTAAATTTCAGTCAGTTTCAGCCTTCTTGCATTAAAGACTGCTATCTCCAGGACAGGTAGCTGTGGGGACAGTGGCATGTGTTTCCAGCGCAACTTGCTAGAGCCAGTTAGGCAAGCATTGTCCTCCCAAGGCTGGAGTTAAGTATTTCAGTTGCTGATTTGTTGCTTTTCATCATTCAGGGGCCAACACAAATTGTTCTGGCTCCCACAGGTTGAAATGGCTTCCCAGATAAGAAAGAACTTAAAGTGACAGCTTTTTTTTCCTGATTCAATATGGCAGAGTGGACATGTGGTCATTTCCTCCTGCAAAAGCACCAAAATCACAACTGGTTGTTGAACAATCATCGAAAGGAGGATGCGGGAACCTACCAAAAAAGATATTCTATGTCCAAAGACAGAGAAGAAGTTGCATCGAGGGGCAAAATTGCAATAAAATCAAATCCCATAACCACTGGGTGGGTGACCCATAAAATGGAGAACAGTGACATCAAAGAAGTTCTCCTACTGTTGTGAAGGTTCTGAACTCCACATCAGGCTTCCCAGCCTGGGGATCTGACAAAGGGACTGGGAATCCTCAGGGAATCTGACCTCGAAAACCAGCGGGATTTGATTATAAGACTTCCAAACAACTGGGGCAAACAGAAACTCCAGTCTTAGAGAGCACAAACAAAACTTTGCATGCACCAAGACTCAGAGAAAAGGAGCAGTGAACCCACAGTTGATCAAATCAAAACTACCTGCTAGTGTGGGAGGGTCTCCTGCAGAGATGTGGGTCAGCAGGGGCTCACCACAGGGATGGGGGCACTGGCAACTGCAGACTGGGAAGATCCCCCTTGCTGTAAACCTTCTTGGAGTTCACATTAACCCAACCATAGAGCCGGTAGACCTGAAGGCTGGGTTGTTTCAGGCCAAAAAACTTCCAGGGGGGCATACAATCCCTTCCATCAGCATATAATTGGATTAAAGCTTTACCTAGACAGCATATTAAAGAGCAGACACATTACTTTGCTGATGAAGGTTCATCTAGTCAAAGCTATGGTTTTTCCAGTAGTCATGTATGGATGTGAGAGTTGGACCATAAAGAAAGCTGAGCACTGAAGAATTGATGCTTTTGAACCGAAGTGTTGGACAAGATCCTTGAGGGTCCCCTGGACTGCAAGGAGATCCAACCAGTCAATCCTAAAGGAAATCAGTCCTGAATATTCATTGGAAGGACTGATACTGAAGCTGAAAGTCCAATACTTTGGCCATCTGATGTGAAGATCTGACTCATTGGAAAAGACCCTGATGCTGGGGAAGATCTCCTTTGCAGGAAGAGAAAGGGATGAGAGACAATGAGATGGTTGGATGGTATCACCGACTCAATGGACATGAGTTTGAGCAAGCTCTGGGAATTGGTGATGGACGGGAAAGCTTAGTGTGCTGCAGTCCATGGAGTTGCAGAGTTGGACATGACTGAGCAACTGAACTGAACTGAGCAAGGACCTGCCCATCAGAGCAAGACCTAGTTTTCCCCTCCCATCAGGAAGCTTACAGAAGACTGTTAGCCTCCTCCTCCAGAGGGCAGAGAGAAGCAAGAAGAACCACAGTCCCACAGTGACTAAAACAAAAATGACATTTCAGAAAGTTAATCAGCATGAGGAAACTAAAAGTTACATCCCAGATGAAGGGACAAGATAAAACCCCAGTAAAATAACTAAATGAAGTGGAGAGAGATAACCTTCCAGAAAAAGAATTCAGAGCAGTGATAGTGAAGATGATCCAGGATCTTGGAAAAAGAACAGAGGCAAAGGTGGAACACATGTAATAAATGTTTACCAAAGAGTTAGAAGAACAAAGAGACAGAGATGAATACTACATTAGAAGGAATCAGTAGCAGAATAACTGAGGCAGAAGAACAGATAAATGACCTGGAGTACAGAATGGTAGAAATCACAGCTGCAGAAGAGAATATAGATAAAAGAATAAAAGAAATGAAGACAGCATAAGGGACCTCTGGAAAAACATTAAATGTACCAACATTTGCATTATAGGGGTCCCAGAAGGAGAATAGAGAGAGAAAGGACCTGAGAAAATATTTGAAGAGATAATAGCTGAAAACATCCCAAACATGGGGAAGGAACTAGTCAAACAAGTTCAGGAAGCACAGAGAGTCCCAGGAAGGATAAACCCAATGAGGAAATGCACCGAGACACATAGTAATCAAACTGACAAAAATTAAACACAGAGATAAAATTTAAAAGCAACAAGGGTAAAATGACAAATAGCATACAAGGAAACTCTCATCAGGCTATCAGCTGATTTCTCAACAGAGACTCCACAAGCCAGAAGGGAATGACATGATATTTTAAAGTGTGGAAAGGGAAGAATGCACAACCAAGAGTACTCTACCAGCAAGACTCTACTTCAGATTTGATGGAGAAATCAAAAGTTTTCCAGAGAAGCAAAAGTTAAGAGAATTCAGCACCACCAAACCAGCTTTCCAACAAATGCTACAGGAGCTTCTCTAGGCAGGAAATAAGAGAAGGAAAAGATCTACCTACTGAAAATAAAACCAAGGCAATTATGAAAATGATAATAGATCATACATATTGATAATAATCTTAAATGTGAATGGATTAAATGCACCAACCAAAAGACACAGACTGGCTAAGCAGATGAAAGCATGTGCATATATGCACTTCCACTTACCACATCACTCTGCTTGACCCCCAAATTGTATGTTTTGTTATTTTATATACCTGACTGGCCTCTTGAGAAATCTATATGCAGGTCAGGAAGAAACAGTTAGAACTGGACATGGAGCAACAGACTGGTTCCAAATAGGGAAAGGAACCTGTCAAGGCTGTATATTGTCACCCTGCTTATTTAACTAATATGCAGAGCACATCATGTGAAATTCTGGACTGGGTGAAGCACAAGCTGGAATCAAGATTGCCAGGAGAAATATCAATAACCTCAGATGTACAGATGACACCACCCTTATGGCAGAATTGAGGAACTAAGGAGTCTCTTGATGAAAGTGAAAGAGGAGAATGAAAAAGTTGGCTTAACACTTGACATTCAGAAAACAATGATCATGGCATTTGGTTCCATCACTTCATGGCAAATAGATGAGAAAATGGTGGAAACAGTGACAAACTTTATTTTTTGGGGGGTTCCAAAATCACTACAAATTGTGACTGCAGCCATGAAATTAAAAGATGCTTGCTCCTTGGAAGGTAAGTTATGACCAACCTAGACAGCATATTAAAAAACAGAGACATTGCCAACAAAGGTCCATCTAGTCAAAGCTATGGTTTTTCCAGTGGTCATGTATGGATGTGAGAGTTGGACTATAAAGGAAGCTGAGTGTCGAAGAATTGATGCTTTTGAACTGTGGTGTTCCAGAAGACTCTTGAGAGTCCCTTGGACTGCAAGGAGATCCAACCAGTCCATCCTAAA